>NC_089791.1:4395750-4455750 GCF_040412425.1 Macrobrachium rosenbergii
GATCTTCCTTTTTAGTTGAAGACCTTCGTTTAGAATTTAAAGAATTTCCTACTTATTTGAAGACCTTCCTTTTTATTTGTAGATCCTCTTTTTGCATTTGAAGTTTTCTTTTTTTATTTAAAGACACTCCTTTTTATTGAAAGACTTTCCTTTCTAAAGACTCTCCTTTTTATCGGAAGACCGTCCTTTTCATTTGAAGATCTTCCCTTTTTATTTGAATATCTTCCAGTTGCCTTTGAAGACGTTCCTTTTTATTTTGAGGACATTCCTTTTTATTTGAAATTTTAAGTTCTTCCTTTTATATTTGAAGTTCTTCCTTTTAATTTGAAGACCTTTTCTATCTGAAGACTATCCTTTTCACTCGAAAACTTTGGCCTTTATTGCTTTCCATTTTACTTGAAGACCTTCGACCTCCCTTGTTGTTTACATAGATCGGCCCATTCGCTCCGGCGTGTCCCCTCAGCTATATTTTATGATATTTTTTTCCTCTTGGTTTGGGGTTTGTGCTGCGTAAGTCTTCGATTCCTTCACATATGACTTCTCTCGTTACGAATCGTATGATTTGTAATTTCGTACAAAAGGGAGTTTACTTTTGCAAATGTTTCCTTGCATTTCATATGCTTAATTAAGAATTTTACAAGAGTACCTTGCACAAAGTACAAAGAATAATACATTGAATGTTTAGTAAAAGTTGATATGTTAATATGGGTTAATATGTGAATTTATATTTCTTTTAATGCATATTTCCATCCAGTTTAACTATTGGGGATCATGCTCATGAATGGAGTCTTATGAGTCACAGATGGACACAGTGTGCTTATGCACAGAAAAAATGGAATGGAGAGCTGAAGTGAGATTTAAATATTTATTTTGCTCCTCTTCTCTGCTTATTAGAAGTATATATTTTATCGTGTATGAATGGCTTCCTCTCCTAATTTCGGAATAGGAACCTCAGCACCATACACAGCATTAGGTCTCCAAATTAGATATACATACATACATAATATATGTGTAATTGCAATAGCCAAAATGCCCTCTTAACTTTTCGAATTCTTCACGTTTCAGACACGCTTGTCACTACAAAGTCATAGATCCAAGTGCAAGAAATATGAAGCATTTGTGATGTCTGGTTGCGGAAATGGAACCCGCATCCCACAATCACAAGAGGTCACGTTGCCGACCTGACACGAGAAGGACAACGTGACCTCGCTGTGATTATGGGGTGCGGGTTCGATTCCCGCCACCGGACATCACAAATGCTTCATATTTCTTGTACTTGGGTCTATGGCTGTGTAGTGACAAGCGTGTCCAAAACGTGTGAAGAATTCGAAAAGTTACGAAGGCATTGTGGCTAGTACAATTACAGATGTGCCTGGTAGAAACAGTAGCGAGTAGATTATATGTATATGTTATATATATATATATATATATATATATATATATATATATATATATATATATATATATATATATATATATATATATATATATATATATATATATATATATATATATATATATATATATATATATATATATATATATATATATATATATATATATATATATATATATATACATATATATATATAAAGATAAAGAGAGAGAGAGAAAGGGAATCTGTCATGAAATAATTATACCTTTTACTCCTTCTGTGTCCCTAATGCAAGAGAAAGAGAGAGAGAGAGAGAGAGAGAGAGAGAGAGAGAGAGAGAGGAGAGAGAGAGAGAGAGAGAGAGAGAGAGAGAGAGAGAGAGAAAGTCGTAAACCGAGAGACTAAGGGAGGGGCTTGGGGAGGTTTTTATGGCGAAAGTAAAATAGAACTTCGCTTCTTCCCTTGACTTTTTGTAGTGGATTTATAATACCTTGTCGAATGGCTGTTGTTGTTAGGAGCTATATGCCATATATATATATATATATATATATATATATATATATATATATATATATATATATATATATATATATATATATATATATATATATGTATGTATACATACATATATATATATTTTTATGTGTGTCCCGTTATATATATATATATATATATATATATATATAACAATGATGTGTGTGTGTGGCGTTTATTTTTGTGTGTGTGTCCCGTAACAATGATGTCGAGTGGCGTTTATTTGGCCGTTGTTGCTGCGCTACTTGTATTAACAGCTGTATTAATATGATCTTGTATTTCCACCATTTTCATGCAGAAATACAGTAAAAAGTTTATCTCTCTCTCTCTCTCTCTCTCTCTCTCTCTCTCTCTCTCTCTCTCTCTCTCTCTCTCTTCCGTTATCTAATACCTTCTGAATTATATAAGTCCCCGCAACCCTAACTCCAACTCCACCCCTGACTATACAAAAGTGATCCTTTCTAGTCGCTACGATAAAGAACGGAATTAAAGGGAAGTCCTTCGTTTGATTTAAAAACGACGGTTTATTTTTAGAATGCGTTTTCTAACGTTTTATCATTCTTCATACTGAATGTATTAAGCAGTGCTTGATAGCGTTTTAAGGTAAATTATAGTTTAATCTTTGAGAGAGTTTTGAACTTTATTCTGTGGACATTTGATTTATCTGCTTCAGGAATAGGTAAACTTGTACCTTCTTATAAAGTACTGTTGACGATCTTATTTTTATTGTTTACGCACGCTCGCGCGTGTGCCACACACAAACAAATATGTATATGTATATATATATAATATATATATATATATATATATATATATATATATATATATATATATATATATATATATATATATATATATATATATATATATATATAAATACAGATATAGATATAGATATATATGTGTGGGTGCATGCATGTATGTATATATATACCCAAATAGGGTGAGTGTCGACTCAGGATGTAGCATCGAAGGCGAAGGAAAAAGGCACCTTTGTTACCACAGTGTCTTGTGCCAATGTTTCACGACAGTTGCTATCGTCGCATTTTCAAGGCTGCAGTGATTAAAAAAACCTTCTTACAGAAAGTCACCTTAAAACATCGATATATACATAAATCAAGTCAAATAAAACCCGGGGGAATAGGCACAGCACATCCCCAAACCACAGGAGTAATGAGACTAAAATCATAATTTTTTTCAAGCCCAGCAAAAGACGGAAAAAAACAAAAGCGATGAGAACATTAACAAAAGATTAAGCGATAAACAATTGTACGGAGGTTGTTTGAGCGTTTAGTGTTGGGGCCGTCTGCTTAAAATAATGGATTCAAGTATATTGAGGTCGTTTTCGTTTTAGGCTTGTCCTTTTATAGAAAAATCTTCATGATTATATTGATTTTGCACATTTTTACATGGTCCCTTATATTTGAAAGCTCTGGATTTGTCAGTTCACATCCAGTTCTGTAAATTACACCTTTATGAGAATCTATGCGAATCCGTAGTAGCCTCCTCGCGCATCCGACCTCAGTCCCACGATCACATCCTGGGCGCACATGTTTGTAAACAGTGTTCAATATACAGTGAAGCTCTGTGGCTATTTTGTGATACAGATATGTATGTATGTATGAATAATATTTGTAATTTTAAACGTTAATTCCATAACTAAGTTTTTCGTGAAATAAGAAGCTATCGATATATTTTTAACAGTTTACGTAGTTGCTGGTTATATCAGGTCAGTTAATGTTGCAGATTAGTAGCTTTTTCTTGTCACTTAATATCAAAAGGACCAATTGAGTAACGCATAATTTTTCATCTAAAACAAATGCTGTTCTTAAGATAACTGATTTGAGTATGAGTTACTATAAATAAAAATGCATTAATGGTGTGCGAAAACTGAAAATGCATTTTATGAAGAACATGTGTTTTTCCTTTTATGGTTATTATTATAAGCAGTTTTTTTTCGTCGTAACATAAATTACAATGTAGATTTAAAATATTCACCCTCAGGATATGTGCCTCCTGTACGTCTTAGCAAGAAAGCACAAGGATATATTATGATTTTCTGCTCGTAATGATGATGTAATTGACTAAACATTCTTAGAAATGTAGGATCTGGTGAGTATTTCGCTTTGACGTGAAAACTGATGAGCACAGAACACTGAAGAGTGCTTAAGGTACAAACTAGATCATCTATTGATCATAGAGGAGTTCACTCTGCAGCCAGTCATTTCAAGAGCTCTTTCTGCATGTTCTGTTTTTCATGTTTATCCGTCTTTATTAACGTAAGTCTGATGTCATCATCTACATAATGTATTATTTTTTCTAAAATATTTTCTTACTTTTGAAAAACTGAAATGAATACTCAGTTGCAATAAAATTTACGTAATAACTGTCATGAGCTCAATAGGAAATATGCAGATTGTTTCTTTGAAATCTACGCCATGTTCCACTAAATCTAATTGTTTGACTTTCTGTTATATTATTAAAGGACGCATATCGTTCACTTTTGAAATTTACATACTTCCTATTTTCCATATATATATATATATATATATATATATATATATATATATGAAAATATATATATATATACAGTAAAATTTATATATATATATATATATATATATATATATATATATATATATATATATATATATATATATATATATATATATATATATATATATATATATATATATATTATATATATGTATGTATGTATATATATATATATATATATATATATATATATATATATATATATATATATATATATATATATATATATATATATATATATATATATATATATATATATATATATATATATATATATATATATATATATATATATCAGTACAAAGCCTCATGAATGTTGCAACATATATACTTGTATATTCAAAAATGCTATAAATGCTCCAAAGCTATTGTCATATGCATCATTAGTTGTGACATTATAGTTCTCTCTATTTCAAAGTCGCATGAGGAGACTCGAATGGAAAATCTAGAGAAGGCTGTATTCATTGTGTCGTAATATTCCTTTTCATTTTCTTTGTATATTTTTTTCTTCACAAATATAAAAGACAAGCAGGTGAGATTTATTTAAAAAAGAAATTGGTATTTTGTTATTGATCATTATTACACATAAATTTTTTTTAGTATTACAAGAAGATTGGCGCTAGGAGACTATTGTATCATTATTGTAATGCTCTTAAGTGTCGTTTATAACCTATTTTTTATATTCACATTTATTCCACAGTGTATCTTATACTCTTTTGATCAAGCAAACTAAAATGTTCCCTTATTGGTTTTTTTAGTCATGTATTGTAAATTATTATCATATGCAATTTTTTTTCATTTGTGAAATGTTTGTGAAGCTGGTCATATAGTATTATTTTACGTCATAACCTTCTCTTTTTCGGTTATCATGTAATATGCACTATCGTAACAATCTGCTTATCGTATGCTTCAAGTCATCACATTTTTAGTTTTCTGTGAAACAAAAAACTTGAGATGGCTTTGTCTGTCCGTCTGCACTTTTCTGTCCGCCCTCAGATCTTAAAAACTACTCAGGCTAGAGGGCTGCAAATTGATATGTTGATCATCCACCGTTCAATCATCAAACATACCAAATTGCAGCTTTCTAGTCTCAGTGGTTTTTATTTTATTTAAGGTTAAATTTACCCATGATCGTGCGTCTGGCTCCGCAACAATACAGGCCACCACGCCCGGCTGAGAGTTTCATGGCCGTGGCTGAGAGTTTCATACAGCATTATACGCTGTATAGAAAACTCGATTGCGCCGAAGAAATTTCGGAGCATTTTTCACTTGTTTACCCTTAAAACAATTGACTTTCTCAGACGAAATGAGATTGCGCTGAATAAGAGTCTAGTCTTGTCAGTGGTATGGCGTACATCGCGTCCTCCCTGAAACGTGTCTCTTGGACTCCTCTACAGAAATAGAACGCAGCCAAAGGCAATGGCCTCGTTGTTGTGGGCGCTAGAGAGGTTCCCAGGTGTAAAGCTTCAATGTATGGATTCTTCTCAAGATGTTAAAGGGGAAAAGAAACTGTGTTTAGTATGTTCAGAGAAGAGGTCGAAGAGAGAGAGAGAGAGAGAGAGAGAGAGAGAGAGAGAGAGAGAGAGAGAGAGAGAGAGAGAGAGAGAGAGAGAGAGAGAGAGAGAGAGAGATAAATATCTAATATTGAGGAAAGGGAAAGTACATTACTGGTAGAATAATGCGTTGAGTAATGAACCCCAAATATATGAAACTAACGGTAGGTGAACTCAGGGTATTAGAGTTCTGCTCAGCAAGGGAAAAACGTTGCATAAAATTATTTCTCTCTCTCTCTCTCTCTCTCTCTCTCTCTCTCTCTCTCTCTCTCTCTGTTATGTTCCTTTCTCGGAACGTCTCCCCCTTCTCCTTGAACATCAGACTGCTCTCTCTCTCTCTCTCTCTCTCTCTCTCTCTCTCTCTCTCTCTCTCAACGTTTTTACCTCGCCTAAAACTCTCTTTTTCGCGTCACCCTATTAATAAAGCAGAGGAAAAAATGCAAAGGTTTGGAGATTTCTTTTTGTGCTACTCAGAACGACGGTTGACGTAACGAAGGCCTAAGAAAAATATTTACTTGAAGTAAAAACCCTGAGGTAAAAAAAAAAAAAAAAAAAAAGTGTATCGTCGCTTCAATATCCTGCCGGTTTGAATTGTGGTATTCAAAAGCGAGATATCAGTGGAATGAAGTTTCTCTCTCCTCTCTCTCTCTCTGTCTCTCTGTCTCTCTCACACACACACACACACGCACACACACATTCATAGTACCTAAGGGGAAATATACAGATCTGAATTTCGTAATTAGTTTTCCCCATTGTTTCTATTACTTTTTTCACAGAATATTTACTTGTATTTATTTTTTCAGTGTTTCTTGGAGATGGTGTACATATATATATATATATATATATATATATATATATATATATATATATATATATATATATATATATATATATATATATATATATATATATATATATATATATATATACATATATATATATATATATATATATATATATATATATATATATATATATATATATATATATATATATATATATATATATATATATATATATATATATATATATATATATATATATGTATATATATATAATATATATCATACTCAAACACACGCGCGCACACACACACGCCGCGTGTATGTATGTATATGTGTGTGTATTCGTGGATATCTAAGCATTTTCATTTCTTTCCAACGATTGATTTACGAGTGAAGAGTGTGGTTCTGAATATGCTTTGAGAATTCATAGAGTGATTTATATATCTTATACATTCTCAACATTCATCCTGTAAAGGCGGGTGCATAAAGCTAGTGCTGTGATAGTTTCATTACTTTTCAATGATTTATACTCTGTGATATCTTTGATGTTCCTGTACTTTGGATATTCATAGTAATATTTGAGGCTTGTGTCCAACATTCATTGGATAATCTTATTTTTTAAAGATTTTGACTCACTGTGGTTAGTTACTTTGATGAGTGATTTTAGTTATGATGCTCTCATGTTGTGCTTTGCTTTAATACACGACAGTATAATCACGATACCTACTGTACACACTAAATTCCTCAGCGGTAGAAATGATGGTTTTAACTATTAAATTAATTATTTTGTATCTAAAGGTAATGATACCCATCTAGCGAAATGCTAGCCTCAGAAGAAGCTAAACAGGACATTTCGGAAATCCCTGTACATCGTTTAAAGTGGTTTCCATAAGTAAGTACATGTTTCAGTTCACAGCAATTGATCGAATACGTTTAACAAAATATTTAGGACAACTTTTCGTCAGGGTAAAAATAAATTGATTGCCTCTTATGTATTAGGCCTGACATCGTTGAGTGGCTTTGGAAATTTCGGAATTGTACAATTGTAGGAAGCCTATGAACGTGGCCAGATTACTTTCTTGCATGTAGGAGAAGCAAATGTTCAAACTAAAAACTTCCAACAGCACTCGCAAAGTTTAGATTCAATGCGATTTTTATACTGACTGCAGCACTGCTAGAGTCCCAGTGATTGATAGTTTAATGTGTGCCTGCGGTACAGAAATCTGGCAGACCGATTCACATCCCCAGCAGCATTTCAAGAAAACTCCTTGAATTATTTATTTAGTAGATGAACTAAATCTTGGAGCCGATGACCCAAAAGTCTTTTTTTTTTTAGTTTTACAGCCAACTATGAACTTTACTTGGCACTGGTCACTTTGAGAATACTCAGTTATCACACGCTGAAAATAACTCTTTACATTATTCACGGAAACATTTGAAGAGAACTGCACAGTTGATGGAGGGTTTAAGATCAAGCTGACCTAATGCCAGCACGGGCTGAGGCACTAGGGCGTCTCGTAGGCATGGTAGGGTATGAAAAGATAGATTAGGCTGGCGTGGACATCTGAATTCATTCAAACAACTGGAATGAACTGTAAAAGTATGAAGTCAATTTTCAAGCGATGAACAGGTGGCTTTAACCCGGAGAAAATCGCACAACCACCACCAATCAAGCTTGATCGTGCCGGCATTCCTCTCCTCTCAGAATTTCTTCGCTGGACGGAGAGTCTTGGTAGATGAAATCTATATCTTGGGGGACTGGGCCGCCTTCCAAACATCATATCCAATCTGTAATAAATCAGATACCTCAATGGGAGGAGACTATTTTAGATATCGGATATGCCCGTCTTTATTACTAATATATTCCACGTGATTTTATCTCGCCGCAGCAATGGAATGTTAGTAAAGGATTCTAAAACAGCAAAACTAAGTATAGTTACGTGTACTGAATTATGTTGCTTGTTTCTGAGGATGTTACTGTTTATTTATACTTATGCATTTAACATTTTATTTTCTATTTTGTTTTTCTGAAATATTACGTTATGTCGTTTATTATAATTCCTCTCAAGAGTGGAACGTCGAGATGACACCAAAACAAATCTTGGGATATGGTTTCCATTTGATGTGAAGTTTATCTAATCTTAGAACGCATTGTTTGAGAAACTGAACCGAAAAATCATTTTAAGAATGTAACGATGGTACTATTTGGGTTGACTCCATTTGACCCCTTCTCACTGGTTCGCATGACACGTCCTAAATAAGGGATAGCGTGATCTAGTTGATCGCAGTAGGAAATATTGATTAGATTGGGTCAATTGAACATTTCATTATCAATTTTACCAAATAATTAACTTGTTATAATTTCTAGGAATACTGTACAAAATTAGCTTTAAGGCATTAGGTTCCCTTCATGCCAAGAATTTCTAAAAAAAAATAAATAAATAAATAATGGGAGTTAAAAATTGTGCGATAATAATGGTAATAATTGAAAAAAAAATCATATGAATGTCTTGGGACTTCTCTTTGCAATAGGAAGCCTCTAGAAAATATCATTATGCAAATTAAGATGTTACACGTCCCGTAGAAAACTCTTTTTATTATTTCATAATGATTTGACTGCAGTTACTGAAGTTGGTCGATAAAGATATGCCACATGTAGAAGAAAGAAGTATTATTTAACCACGTCATCGAAGATCTTCACCAAATTTGGTTCCGTTGTGACGAGGATCGTTAAAGTTATTTTCTAAATCATATCTCCGTCCGCTTTCACTACTGCGCGGATGTAAATTGTCATACGAACACATAATCTTATAAGTAATTAAAGTGCCTCCACTTACGCACACACACACGCACACACACACACACACACACACATATATATATATATATATATATATATATATATATATATATATATATATATATATATATATATATATATATATATGTATTTGTATATGTATATATGTAGTTTTTTTGCTGATCATGTGCTATATTTCCGGTATCTATAGATCATTTGAGAAGGAATGTACACTGTTCTAAGAAACAGTAAATAAGCCTTCACATTGCACATAGTCTCTGGATAATGCTGTATAGGCTACTCACTTTCTTTTTTATTTACTGCAGAGCGTAAATCTACCAAAGAAGCTTTATTTATGAACCTTTTTTTTTGAGTATGGTTTGTGTGCTACCTGGCTGGATTCAAATTGTAGTTGGTTGAACAAAATTCAATAATACTGATATCTGCATGTGTTTGTGAGTAGATTACTTTTTTTGGCAAGATCGTTCTCAAATAGCTTCATGAAACACTCAAGTAACTGAAATACTCTTTCACGTATCCGTAGATTTTATAAGTCCCTGGACGTTATTTTATTAGCAGTTTCGACATCGGATATGATAATTATTCCCCATGTGGGTGTAGAGTTTTGTATCTTTTGTTGAACAAGTTGGAGGTTTATCTAATTTCCTTCCTGATAAATTGAATTTTGGTCTTCAGTCGTCCCTAAATGTGCTTGACCTGAGAGAGATAGAGAACTGTTTTTCCTCTGACATCGCAGATGTTTAGTGGGACAATAGAAGATTATCACTTCTTTCAACAAATCGATTTATTTAAGCTCACATTTCGGGTCTTTTTCCATTGCCATGCATACTCAGAGGTCCCCATCGGGGATGTAAACCATTGGCCCATGAAGTCTGTATCTCGGTCAGTTCCTCAAACGTGTCATAAAATGATGATAATGGAGACAAGAACTCATATTCAGTTTGCCAGGATACTAGTGAACTGGTGTACTTTTCAAAGTTTTGCATAAAATTTTTAAATAGTTAAATGAAGCAGAAGCATTTGCATAACATTACTAGAACGTAACTGTTGCATCTCCGATCTTAAGTTTTAAAGATTAATTTTGCTTTAAAAATTAGGGGAAGTAGAAGGATTTCCTCTCCTTTATAGATTAGTTGATACTTCTTGGAGTTAACCTATTTTGCGGGTATATGTTCACAATGATTCGCTACCCTATGTTATCTTGATGGCGGATTGTCTTTTTTATTTATAACCTAAGGGCAGGAATTCTCTGACGGTTTAGGTAAAAGAAGTCTTCAGCTTCTCTCGGACCCCCTTATACTGAGGTGACGTGTTATAAGCACTAGGAAGGAAGGGGAGTGTCAAGAAGCAAGAACGAAAATGTGGGAGCTTGGGACGTGAGGAGTAGAGGGTGTAAGCGGAACTCATACTGTCTGTTGACAGAACGTGGACGTTACCGTGACTTAAAATGTAAGGTAAACAGGGCGAGGTAGATCGCGTGAGGGGTTTACTGTGCCGGTATTGGATTGCGGACACTACAGGCCGTGGTGGGTGCTAGCTGTAACCTCCGCTGCCTGCCCCCTTTACACGCACATACATACACACAGACGCTTAGCACGCATGTACATACACACATATTCACAGAGAGAGAGAGAGAGAGAGAGGGAGAGAGAGAGAGAGAGAGAGAGAGAGAGAGAGAGAGAAGAGAGAGAGAGAGAGAGAGAGAGAGAGAGAGAGAGAGAGAGAGAGATTGGGTGGGTTAGTGTCAGTAGGATGTGGGTGAGGAGGGTTTGTGCTGGCGGAGGAGGAGGTAACAGGAGGTGGGGGCGGCAGGGGTCTGTTGCTGCACCTCGACCGACCTGCCTTCGTAGTTCGTGGCAGCCGCTACACCAGGGTGGCTGGTTGGCAGCACTCGTTGGCAACCCAGCGAATTACCTCCTGCCACTGCTAGTTGGCAACCCTACAACTGCCTCCTGGAACTATCTGCTTTAGTTAGTGGCAACCTGGCTACATAGTTGGTTGGCTCTGGTGCCCGTCCGGAATCCTTAGGACGAGGGGCTCTCACAACGCCAGGTATCGGTGGTGTCAAGACGCGGTTACCGTAGTGTCGAGTCGCTTAGTGTGTATCTGGTGTTCTCGTTAGTTACAAGTCGTTGGCAACTTCGAGTGCCAGGAGCTTGAGACACTCTCAAGTTCTTCGGCGGAGCACTAGTTAAAATTCCTGCGACTGATACCCGATGGAAGCCCAGAAAAAAGTGAATGTTAATTTGACTCCCACATGATGGTTTTGTCTTTCACATAGAAAATCATTGATGAGGTAGACTTATCGCTGTTCGAACAGATGCAAGAAAGACAAGATCATTATTTGTTTATAAATGCACCGAATTGTGATTAAACTCTAGACTGACGTGAAATACAATTGTGTTAATGCGTGATTACTGCTTATCAGTGAGGAAATTAACTTATTATAGAGTGCCACTCATGATTGGAATACTTCCCTGGCCCCTCTTGGCACTAAAAGACTCGGAAAAGTGAAATGTTGCCTCGGGGTTAAAATATTTTGGATTATCTCGACCACTCTCATGACTTTGTGTGACAATGACGAAAATCATTTGATGATTTATTTTTTATCCTCTTTTTCCTCTTCTACTAAAGTTATTGTACTTGTAAATTTGTTAACGTAATATCTTACATTACTCTTACAAACATACATACATATAGATAGATATCTGTGTGTATGTGCTGTTTGTGTGCTAAAAGCTACTTAATAATCAACACTTGTCACCTACCACACCCATGTCCCCAAAAATTTTTCCATCACTGTTCATTGCGGTTATTCTTCGTTTATTTGAATTTAAGGCTTTTTTTCTTACTTTAATAGCTGCTGATCCTACTTTAATTTCTGTCAAACGGTGATATATTGTTTTCCACATTTAATGGCATCCATTGTTTTATATCATTATTTTTCATCAGTTCTTGCCTATTTTTCAAGCTTTATCATATTCTTGGTGCAAATCTCTCTCTCTCTCTCTCTCTCTCTCTCTCTCTCTCTCTCTCTCTCTCTCACACACACACACACACACACACACACACATGCACACAAACACACACACATACACATATATTAACCTTTTAACACAACTAATTAACCTTTACTCATTCCCTTTCCCCTGCTTTGCCTCTCTACGTTTCGACATTGTGTGTATGGTGCCACTTTTGAAGCATTTAGCTATACATCCTGTAAAATAAGTTTAGGAATAATCCTACTCCACTTTTAAAGTGTGGACAAGTCTGGCAATTAATACATAATTATTAGGTTTCGAAAACTCTGGTTCATCGTGTTATCACTCCCAAACACACATAATTAAGGGTTTTTATTTCGCTCCTAAGCAACTTTGCTTGTTAATTGTTGTTGAAATTCAACAGTTCGGTTTTTCTGAGCGGTTTTTGTCATCCATTTTGAAGTTCTTATTTTCCTCTGTACACTTTTCCAAACCAAAATCTTGCAAGGTCTTCTCTCAATATTATTGCGGTTGTACACATGTCGCTCTTCCTTGTAAATTATGCACAGCTTTATCTTTGGCTCTAATAAATTAATGCTTTTAGTGTAATTGGAAATATGTTTTGCTGCGTCCATGATTATCATCTTTTAATTTCTCGTTATGTGAAGCCTCTTAAGCTCATAATTGTTTTCTCAGTCTTGTAGGTGATTTATTTAGTCCAGTGATTATCTTTTCCTGTTAACCTTTGTTCCTGATTAGAATCTTTATTTCATATTTTTCAGTTTATCTGCATAGGTCTTCATATATTACCCTTCTGTGTTTTCTGAAGCTTAGCAATTTTTGTGTAATATATACCATAACATCTAACTATCGTTTTTTTTCTCTGCATTCTTCTTAGATATATATATATATATATATATATATATATATATATATATATATATATATATATATATATATATATATATATATATATATATATATATATATAGTAGATTTTGCACGAGTCATTTTCTGAACTGACCAATCCGTGTACTTTCTGTGGACAGAGACACTCGAAGAAGCATTAGAGCAGAATGATCGGCAGATCGTTTTCAAAAGAGCCTTTTATTTGTAACCTTTCTATTCACAATACAGTTGCTAAATGGGTATACATTTTTCGTTACATTTAAAACTATTTAAATGTAACTTGCATTTTCCTTTTTCACTCAAGAACCTTTCATGAGTTGGTGTAACTGAGATGTTGTTGAGTGCACCTTTGGATTTTGTCCTTTTACTATTCCTTAAGAGCGGGTGTGTTGGTAATTTCGTTGTAGTAATTAACCGGGTTATAAAACTTGGCCCCTTTAAAGTTAGTGCTTACCTCATTACCTAAATCTCATCAGAACATTTTCCTCTGCACCAACCACAAGCCGCGATGTACATCTTAGTCACTGGTTCTCGCTGTCCTGTCCGTTTACATTCTTATTTGGAATGTCACTATGTTCAGAAGTTCTCTCTCTCTCTCTCTCTCTCTCTCTCTCTCTCTCTCTCTCTCTCTCTCTCTCTCTCTTTGGTTGTCGCTATTCTACTGGTTTTTGTATTCTTATCCAGGCTCTTGTCGCCCAAACCTCCTCACCTCTTGAGCTCAACCTCAAAGGCCTTACTTCCAACCCCCTACTTCTCCCCCTTCATCTTCTCCCCAACCCAAACTCGGTTATCTCATCCTTTCCTGAAAATCTCATTTCTACTTCCATAATCCGTTCTTACATTTTCAGCCTCACCCTTCTCTTTTAAGAGTTCATATATCCTGATTTTTCTCTGCTGCTTTCTCCTTCTTATCCATTCCAATTTAGTTCCATTTCTGTATCTCTATATACGTACATACATACATACATACAAACACGCCCATACAATATATATATATATATATATATATATATATATATATATATATATATATATATATATATATATATATATTCATTATATATTCATTTATATATATATATATATATATATATACATATATTTATCAATGTTCATAAACCTGTTGACGACCATTTGGAAGCATTTCTTGATTTTTATTTCCTATATGGTGGCCACCTTCTACCTTTCCAACATGCTGATGTCACCAGTTTAGTAGGTTATTTGCATTTTTATCAGTTTTTTGTTGTATTTTTATTTGTTATCAATTATTATTTTTATTTTATTCATACATACGTGGCTTCTTTAGTTGTAGGTCTTTCGGCCTTTCCTTTTATTTCCCGAAGAGTCTATGGTTGTGGATGTGATATAAACCTTGTGTGTACGCGCGCGCTCGCATGTGCGTGATTTTTCCTCATGTTTTCTGGGGAATTGCTCATATTTTTTTTTCTTTTTTTAACAAAATGCTTGTTATCTACTGTACTTTGGGACGCACCTTTCCTTTTATCAGTTGTTAACATAATGCAGCAGCGTACACGAACCCCGGCGCTCGCTCTTCTTGTCATAGTGATGTTCTTCTTTCATTTGACTCTCTTTTTCTTCGAAATTTTGCTCTCGAGTAAAATTATTAGTTTCGTTGATTAAATACTTCCGACGCTATTTTTTCGATGGGGACGTTGCTTCATTCCTTCGAGATCCCTAAATGTCATTTTCTGAGGTACTAATGGGGTTTTTAACTTGAAATTTCTTATCTTTTTATTATACTACGATTTTCGTTTCTGCTCATTGTTCTTTATTTCACATAATCTTTTATTATGTTCATATTTCAGTTTCTCTTTTCCCTCTCATTATTTAATTTTTTGTGTCACTCGCTCCTCGTGACATGCTGCTTAATTTCCTTCAGCCTGATAACGCCACCTGTTCCCAACCCCACCCCCATTATCCCTCTCTCTCTCTCTCTCTCTCTCTCTCTCTCTCTCTCTCTCTCTCTCTCTCTCTCTCTCTCCATTATTCGCATCTTTTGATATTAATTTTGCTGATTTATTCATCTCTTCATATTGTTAGTTATGATTTAGTCAGATCATCAAAGTGATTCTTTCTTTTTTATCTTATCCTCCAACATATTTTTACAGTTTGTTTGAAATCGGTTAATACATTGCTCCTGAAAGGGCTTGATATCTACTGAAAGGCTGCTTTTAGTTTCTCAACATTTTTGTAGGGAGCTATAATGAGAAATACATTGGCTGGCCAAGCATTTACTTAGATTCACATTTACTGTAGTCACGTGTAGTGCACATAAGTGTATATTCCATTTTTCAATCCTCGTCTTTCTTTCGTAAACCGTTATACATAGATCACATTTGTTCATGTGACGCCAGTATATAAACCAAAGAACCCTTTTTTAGCGGCCCATGTGTTTCTTATTGAAGCCGTTGTTACTACTTCATGTTTTGTTATCATTTCTCGACCTGTTCTTTTCTTCCTGTTTCTCTTCGGTTCGTGAAAAGTTTCGCATCTGTTTCATTTCTCTGTTGCGCTTCATGATTTTTTTTATCTATACTTTAACCGCTATCTTTTGTTACAATACTTTTCTGCACGTTTTTTATGTTTGATTTTCGTAAAGGGGTGACTTCTATTTCTTCCTGTAATATGTTAAATACTTAAGCTTTTAAAATTTTATGTTTACATTGTACATATTTTCGTAACTGTATTTTCCTGTGCTCTCTCTCTCTCTCTCTCTCTCTCTCTCTCTCTCTCTCTCTCTCTCTCTCTCTCTCTCTCTCTCTCGAGGCCACGTCTCCTCCATGTATAGGCACGGCCTCTCTCTTTAATCTTCAGTTTTGCTTACCTCACATACTCATACAAGACGCGCATACGCACACACCTGAAAGAGTAACATCACTCAGAAAGCTAGAACAATGGGCCCGTTCCTCTCTCTCTCTCTCTCTCTCTCGTCCTTCCTTATTATTCTGGTTTACACACCCGGTGTATATCCCTTCATTCTCCCCTGTGCTTAGCAGTAGACACTCGGTGATGGCCCAGATCTATTTTTATCCTGCCGCTTTTGGAAAATTGCGTTCAGCTCTAGTTGGTCTTGTTTATCTTCTCTATTTTGGTTCGTTTATTTTGCACTTGTTTGGACCCGTTTTTTAGTATGCCTTCCCCATTTTTTTAACCATTTATATCGAAGTTCGTTTCTCCTTCTCTCAGCCTCTCTCGGTTTCAGACTGGTTTTGTTTATTAGCTTTTGTTTTCTTTTTACCAAATACACCCAGATGCATCCCTCTCACTCTGATGCACTCTACATTTTGATATTTTTGAAAATTACCTCTCTCTCTCTCTCTCTCTCTCTCTCTCTCTCTCTCTCTCTCTCTCTCTCTCTCTCTCTCTCTCTCTCTCTCTCGCGAATATCGAAGAGGATAGACAGCATGACACATACAGACAGACCTGACCAATCCTTGTCGATCAGTCTCCGGTTATAATGACAAGTGGGACAGTCTCAATATTCTCCGAGTGAAATTGTCCCACGATGGAAAATTTATGGTTTCATGTAAAGTGGTGTGTTGTTTATTTGGACTGTTCTTGATTTCTTCTTCTTCTACGAGAAGATGCGAAGACGGGCTTTTTGTGTGTTTATGTGTCAGTTGTATGGTGCCATTTGGTGCAAAGATAATACTGCACCGTACATTGTTGCATTTGTTGAATTTTCTATTTATAGACTGTGTGAGATAGATAAGAAGAGTGAAAGAGCTCAATGAAAATAAATTTGTAGTTCTTGAAACTCGGTAAGAGAAATTAAAAGAGTTAATAAGATGAACTCTTTTAGTGAACTGGTCCCTAAAGGTGTATTTTTTAATATAGTGTATTTCAAGTGTTTTAACCATAAACTGTAATTATTTTCGTTTGAACTAAAATTCTTTCGCGTAAAATTTATTGAATATGTTTTAATATTTCTTAAATTTTTCATATCTAGTGTTATTTTGAATATGAGTATAAAATTAAGGGAGTTAAATTCAACCTTTTGATGAAGGACGATCTTGCGAATAGCCGTATGGCCACCATCATGACGGCGTGAAGAGTGAAAGTAAATGAATGAGTTGTGGGTGTCAGCAATCTTTCACAAATTGAGAATTTGGCCTCTTCAGACGAAGAGGAAGTGGTAGTAGGAGTGTCAGTCATAATAATAGCAAGAGTAATTAGGATGAAATAACAATGATAATAATGTAAGTTATTTCATTATAGCTTTTGAGTCCTCACAAGAAAAACCCGCTAGAACAACCCATCAATCTTTAACCATTCCCAACCTGTCCAGTTCCCCCCCCCAACCCCCCACCCCACAATGTTTCTTAGTATATCAACCCCGTCCCACTCCTTCATCGACGGAGAAGTTTCTTCCGTGAGGGAAACTGGCTGAGAATAACCACGGGTGTAGTTAAGGCGCGATGCAATCGCAAGGCGTGGAAGAATGTAATTTGATTACCCCTCACATTCGTCTACGTAAGGAAAGCTTTAATAGGTTTTGCGGGATTAAGGTTGGATTTTTTTTTTATTTATTTTTTTTTTTTTACTTTATTTCGTGAAAGTTCCACCTGGTTTACCATTTCAGATTATTCCGGTTGTCTAGTTCAGCACTGCCCAAGTTGCGGATCCCGTCTGCAATTACTTATGAGAGTGTATTGTCGGTTGGGTTTTTTCCTCTTTCCTGGTCTCCGTAGCTTACTCTTCAGTTATTTTATATTAGTTTCACTCATAGGATAGATTTTTAGACTGTGCATACATGCGTATGCTTTAGACATTTTATATACAAGAAAAGACTTACACACACATACGTATATATATATATATATATATATATATATATATATATATATATATATATATATATATATACATAATATATATATATATATATATATATATATATATATATATATATATATATATATATAATGCACAAAAAATCATATGAGATGCACGTGACATAGTATGAGCGAAAACCACAGGATCTTCTGGCTGTTATTTTCCTATGGGCACGCGTATGTTTGTATGTATATGTAGTATTTATATATACATACATACATACGCACACACAGACTATATATATATATATATATATATATATATATATATATATATATATATATATATATATATATATATATATATATAATATATATATATATATATATAATCAATAATACCCATAGGAAAATAACAGTCAGAAGATCCTGTGGCTTTCTGCTCATACTATGTCACGTGCATCTCCTATATTTTTTTTTTTTTTATATTATATATATATATATATATATATATATATATATATATATATATATATATATATATATATATATATATACATATATATATATATATATATATATATATATATATATATATATATATATATATATATATATATACAAATGTGAGTTTATGCTTACAGATGTGTGTATGTTTCATCAACTAATACTCTTTAAATGTTTAGATCGAGCTTCATATGAAAATAAGCGTCTTTATCTTGATTGACTTTCTTTATTCTTTGCATTCATATTTGCATTAGCTTACTTGAGCATGTAAATGCAGTTCTTGTTTTGATTCGTATTTGTCTGTGAGAACTAACAGCTGCATCAATACTGTAGAGGAATCAGTAACAACGACGTTGTTTTCTTTGGCAATGATTTAAATTGTTAACTCGATATCTTTGTGTGTGCGTGTGCTTGAATTTGTAGGTGGATGTGTTTATTTTGCTAGAAGGAGCAGGTTGAGAGCACTATTATCATAGCAAAGAGTAAAATTATGTTGCAGTCTGTCAGTTATGTTAAGACTGTTCAACTCACGTGCTATTAATATAAAAAGCAAAATCTTAACATTACAGTTTTATTCTTGAGTCACTCCATACAGTGGCTGTATAAAGCATAGGAGTTTCACCTCTCCTGTTGATTTGTGGCAGGAAATTCCTGTATGCATACAGAGAATAAGGTCAGAGGTGCATACGCACATACTAACATCTCAGTTTTTGGTCAGAAAAGAATAAGGACTTGGAGGAAAGAAGACGTTAAGTCAGGTTACGTAAAACGGAATGAGGGAAAGACGACAGAGACAGAGAAAGTCGTCTAAAACGAAATCGACTGTGAAAGAAATCGCTAGGAAAGGTCGCGTAACAGTTTGGTCGGTTCCCGAGACGTGGGAGATTATTTAGATGAATCACGGCTCACCACTCGTCAGATAATGTGAAAAGAAGCCGTGGGGCATTTTTCAAATGAGATCTCCCAACACCTAAACAAAGTATCGATTCGTTTTGTCTGATCCGGCGAGGGCTCTTAACACGTTAGGCTTAGAACGACTTAAGAGATCTGGATTACACAGATTCGGATGCAGTTTAAATGAAAGGAAACGTCCGACCTACAGAACTCATTATGACCGGGCATTTTCTTTCAGGGTGTTATTTGTTGATCGTAAATCACTGTTTTTGTATTCATCATCATAAAACTAATACTATATAACTTGTCTGGCGCTAGTAGACTGACATAATGCATACACCTGTAATGATATATGCAACGCCAGCATATGCAATAGCGACTAAAATTTTTCTCCATAAAACTACTGTGCTCACAACCTGGACAATTAAAACAATAATGAAAAATAATGAATGCTGCGTTGAGTATGAGAGACCCAGAATACAGGGTGGCGAAGAGCGCGAGATTATGGAGTTAACAAGCTATTTGTAAACTTTATGACTTGATAATTAGGATCCTCATGAAATGAGGTCACTCCGTTATTGCCTCTAACGTAATCCAATTGTCATTGTAAAGGAAGGAGAATGGAGCCGGAAATCTTGCTGTCGGAGGCGTTTTTTACGTCGTCCCTCTGTGCCTAGTTTAAGTGTGTTGTGGGCGAAGAAGTTAAAAAGTTAGATGTTGGACAAACTTACGATTCCTCATTAATCGGTAGACTCCACGTTTAACCTTGATTTATTCTTCCAGCACCGCAAAAAATTCTTGATATTACAAAACAGTGTCCGCTTATTGTATAATTAGGTAATCAAGTAACATTTTTTAGAACTTCAGTATTTTGTTGTCTCGTTGCCATTGTTCTCTGTAATGTTAGCTAGCTAGCATTTATCTTGAATGAAATGCTGTTAAATTCATTGAGGATATACTTTCCTGCCTAAAGATATCCCATCCTGTCTTTGCTTCTGGTCATCTCTCTATCTAAGGAACATTTTGGAAATAGTTCACTAATCATGGCATTACCCTTGGCTTTTGGAAGTGGTCTAAATCAGTTAATGCAAATTTAATCGCGTTCACCTTCTGGAACATCTCTAGCTTCGTGAACACCTTCAAATTCTACCCAGCAAATAATTATTAGGCTTTTTAGCATTGAGGACACACCAACACATCTTGGAAGGATTACTGATTGGTTTGCGGGATTTTGGTATATGGAGTTCTGATCTGAGCGGCACTTTACTGTCACCGTAATATATAAAGTTCCAATATTTACTCTTGGGAAACTCTTGGTTAGCCTTTCTGTCTGCTGAATAAAATTTAGTTTCTCAGCAATGATCTAGTCCACACATTAAGCTCTTTTTCTCTTTTCTTTATTTATTGGCTCTTATGCATAAAAAATGGAGTTGCTTAACAATATTAAATACACAATGAACGCAATGAATAAACAGTATATATGTATGTATATATATATATATATATATATATATATATATATATATATATATATATATATATATATATATATATATATATATATATATATATATATATATATATACATATATATATATGTATGTATATATATATATATATATATATATATATATATATATATATATATGTGTGTGTGTGTGTGTGTGTGTATAGATATATATATATATATATATATATATATATATATATATATATATATATATATATATATATATATATATATATATATATATATAGATATATATATATATTATATATATATATATACATATATATATATATATATATATATATATATATATATATATATATATATATATATATATGTATATGTATATATTGTATGTATATATATGTGTGTATATATATACACACACACGCACGGCCGTACATAAATGTGCCGTGAGCACTCTCTCGACCTTTTTTTTTTTGAAAAATGAAGTATAAATTCTTTCAAAGCCTACAAGAAATGCTTTAATGGAAAATGAGGAAAATTGTTCATATATCTCCTATTATGCGCGTTTCACTCCTCGAGCTGAAAATATAAAAGAAAGGAAACACGTTTATAGTATTTATGGATACCTTAAAGGCATGGACCAGTATTAAAGTGGACGTAATGTTGGCGTAAGCCAGGAATATATAGTAAGCAGTAGTCAGCTGAGAGCGCAGAACATTTTTCAAACAGGCAATGAACCGTACTTAAAGGGACTACCTACCTACCTACCTGAAACGAATATCAGTACAATGCTTATTGCTCTTTTAAGGGTGTATTTTACCAGTTTAAGTCTACGGATATTTTTTCCCCGTTAATGGAGGGATCCTGATCGACGCAAACAGAATTTTCGAAAATGAATTCACAGCTGTTGGTTTTGGTAATTAAGGATTTTGTAAAGTAGTGTAAGTTTATGCGATCTGACGTGGTAGACAAAATATGAATATTATAAAATCATTAGTTAAAGTGAGCTCATGTTTACAAAAATGAGTGCATCGTTACTCGGGACGCCTGGTAAATAAAATCTGGAGTCCTTCAGACAAAAATGAAATCTTACATTTCAGCGGCTAATGAGTGAATGGGAGGAAAGGTAGAAAATTTCAAAGATTACTTAAATTAGCCCGCGTGATTAACGAGAGCCTTTACATGAAGGATAACACACACAGACACACACACACACACACACACACACATATATATATATATATATATATATATATATATATATATATATATATATATATATATATATATATATATATATATATAGTTTGTGTGTTTACTTATGTGTGCAGAATGGGTTGACGTGTACAATTCAAGGTTCTCCGAGTTTGACTGTATAACTTGTGACTTATGGCTCCAAGAAAATGAAGTGTAGCTCGTAATAATATTTTTAACTAATTAAAAGTATTTCTGAATAATTCAGAAATTAACTGATAATATCAGCTCAGATGGGAACCCATGGTGTTTAACATGACAAAGGGCATATTGAGGAAGAAATGGGGTTTGTGGGTGTGATTTCGTCTTTGTTGTGGAGCAGAGTCCGAAGGTCCACACCGGGTATCTCACTATCTATCATACTTTCGGATCGTCTTAGTGCAGAGTTTCTTGCTGGTAAAAGGCCGGGTTAATCTAAACCAAGAAGCCAAGCAACAGGATGCGATTTTATATGATGTCAGAATATTATCGCTGCTGTAGCAGAATGAAAGCATCTTTCGATCAGTGAACAACTGCTTTGTCTGTGTGGAAGCGTAATTTTTTCCCGTGCCCATAGTCAGTCTTTATCGTCAATAACATTGTTACAGGAAAGTTACTTATAATCCTTTCACCGAGATGCAGAATATGTGTATTTGTATTCCATAGCGTTACCGCACTAAATACCAATAGAAATTCAAATATACATCAGTTAAATACATTTTAGATCCATTTTGACAGAACGATAAGTACCATGGGCAACAGAATCTTCTTTCACGAATTTACTCGGTAAACATTACAGTACTTACGATTTCAAATTCGAATAGCTTCGTATTTCATTTTAACCTTTACCTGTTTGTTAAATGTATCGCCTACTCTTATTAACAAAATACCAAATTGGAAATTATTGAACGACGATAATTATAGTTATAGTTAATTTGATTTTGAACTATATTTGTAGAAAAACTCACTGGTATATAAATGAATACACACACACACACACACACACACACACACACACACACACACATATATATATATATATATATATATATATATATATATATATATATATATATATATATATGTGTGTGTGTGTATATATGTGTGTGTGTGTGTTTTTGTGTGTCTGTATGTATGTATGTGTGTGCTTATGTACTGTGCGTGTGTGTTAGTTTGTAGACAAAGTGACACCCTTCATGCTTCGAGTTATTGAAATTGTTAAAGTATTTTTGGTGGTGTTTTAAATTCCTTTGTTGGAACCGAGTTTCCTTGTATTTTAAGGAAAGTTCTTTCCTCTTAAAACAACAGCAGTTTTCCTTGTCCATAATAGGAAACATATTGTATCAACAAATTCGTTGCCATATCATGTTGTTTATCATCCTGTCAAACAAATGACTCCGTGAAGATATGTAGCCCCAAGGCATGATAAAAAGTTCAGCGCTTCAAATACATCCCCTCTATAAATTTCTTATGTGATATAAAACTACGGGAATTATAGGCTGGAAGGACACTGTGTGATTACGATTTTCAACTTTATATATATTTTTATTCATTTTTGTCTGTCAGCTCGTTAACATTAGATAAGTCTATTCAATGTGTCTAGGTTAGCTGCCACATTTTGAGATTTTGATATCTTGATTTAGTCTTGATATTTTTTTTTATTTATTTTGAACATGGATCTCTATGAAATTTGTGGATTTGAACCAGCTGCCAAATTCCTTCTTTTTAGGACTGTTGACATATTGTTAGGGTTGCTTTATATGGCAAATAGCCTATAGTGCCTCGTGTGAAATTTTGAATTTCCCTTTTGTTTTTGCTGAAGTAACTGCGAATAATTCGGGATGCAGGCTGAGGACTTGTACTGTGTCCCTCACGTTATCAAATTGCTGATAGGGAGACAGAAGTGGTGCAGTGTCCCATCTGGCCTCCACGATCTCTCTCTTCAGAGGCATAATTTGGGTTTCGGTTCCTAAATGTAGTCACACAAGAGCAGCGTTCTGGGTCACCCGATGTGGTTAGAGGTGCACAGTAAACCGAGTTAACTTCATCAGCGAGAATTTGCTGTCGCAAAGCCGGTTCCACCGTCGTTATTAGTATCATATTCGTTTTCAGTTGTTGAGAATCTCTCTCCGTCTGCATTTGTGAGTGTGTGTTGGGTTGTGGGAGTGCACAGTCACCGAATTATAAAACGCCTTTTTAAAATTCCATGTTAAAGAGCTAAAAGAGCCCTAACAAGAGGAAAACAAGTTTGTGGAGTCTTATCGGTTCTCAAGTCGTATTTTCCCTGCACTTGAAAAATTCCGATGGACTCCAGAGAGAGAGAGAGAGAGAGAGAGAGAGAGAGAGAGAGAGAGAGAGAGAATATCAGGCTTTTCTTTTCCATATTCTCACGGTTACCTACTCCATTGCGTGTTTCAAGGAAATAGGGGAAGAATTTATTTTATATTTAACGTTTTGTCTTGTTGATATTCGTTGGTGGATTTAGGTTATATTTCTTAAGGTTTTGTTGGTGTTTTTGGTATCTCTACCCTAAAGTAGTTATACTAGACTTTCATTCGCTTTGGTATTGATGTCATTATCGTAAATGCCAGTGATTGCTGTTGGGTGAAGCACCGTCCCCGAAATTTGCCATAGGCTTGTTGATCATCAGTTAGGTAAACGCAAATCCATGCAATAAGCTCCTTATGCAATTGGAAAAGAAATTATGAGGCATATGATATGTTGCTGTGATTCCATAACGGCAAACTCCCTATTACCATGAAGGACTATCATCTACCTTTGTTAATACTGTCTGTGGGTGTGCGCTTCTGTTCACAGATCTCAAAGGTAGCGTTAGGAAGAAAGGAAAACGAGTAAATTCCCCTCACAGAAAATCATTTGCAGTATGTATGCCGGAAAGGGTGAGATAGTTCTTTTTTTTACTTATTTAGGATTTTCCTGGGTTTTCGAAATCTTACTAAAAATTTAACTCTCTCCAGATTACAGTTTCATAAGACAGTGCAATTTGGGTTCCTTGTGCCTTTAAATTCTGGGTAGCATTGTTTATTTCATGCCTGACCGGGCTGACAGAAAACTGTTATCAGATGGGTTTCTAATCCAAGATGATTGTACTGCGACCATTTTGGAGGAGACAACAAATTGTTCTAGGGGGTTTAAGGCCAAAAAACTTCGTTTATATTTTTTTTAGAAACGTACTTAACTTTTATTCCAAAAATGAAAGCCTAATAGACATGGCCTACAAAATCATGGTTGTGCAGATTAAAGAATATTTTACTGAAGAAATAAACGGGATTAGTAAACTGAAGCTGAAATAACTCGATTAACATATCATGCTAATTTGTTTATGTATACAAACAACGGAAGTTACTTTGAAAACCTTTCTTATAGTGCTCATCCCATCCATATTCCGTACAAAGAGTACTACTTAGAAGTGATGAGGGCGCAATGAAGACTAATGACTGCTGCTAATCTTGAGAAATGACCCGACCTATCCCCACAATGACTTACGTAATGGCCATCAGATTCTACGAAGTTGGACGGAAGACTCACGCTACAGATTTGGGGTCACCGTTGTTATGCCTGCCTGCGGGATGGTCGTTCGATTAGTGTGGCACGGGGCTGCCTCAGGAGAGCGACCAGAGAAGCAGGAAGTTTAGGTATTCAGAGAGAGAGAGTGAAACGTTATAGACAGAATTGATTACATTTACTCTATTCTTGACTAAATGATATTTTAAGTCAGGATCATGCTAGGGTTTTGAAACTGGTAGGAAGATATGATAATAATACGTATGACGGTTAAATTGTCATTATTCGAGGCAAAAAAGTCACCAAACGCAGTCTGGTGCAAGTAGCGATAGGATAGATTAATGTAAAGATTTTTATATTTTTTGTACTTTTTTCTAGGGAAAAGTTAGATTTAGCTTTAGGGTATCTCTCTCAGTTGAATTGCAAAAAAAAAATATCCATAAATACTGTGAAATTAAATGTTTTTGTTGGAAGGACAGCCAGGGAACCTTAATGTAGTTTTTTCCTCAATTTGCACGGGCTTGTTCCTACTGCAAAAGGATGTGTTGGGGCTGCTGCCAGTAATGTTGCATTATAAGGAATCAGAGTTGAAAATAACTAAACCAGGTGACCATTAGGATGCTAGTTTGTGCTTGCGGCGTTGATACTAAGCTTCCATTTTAAAGGCTTACGAAATTTTACCATTACGTTCATTAGTAGAAATGACATCACTACTACTGCTACTACTACTACTGCTACTACTACTACTACTACTACTGATGATGATGATGATGATATTTTGATGAAGAATTTCACGAATTATTTCTGTGGTTTAATGAATTTATATTAGCTATCGAAAATTGCTCTTATTTACCAATTTCTGAGCTATGCACGCTTTTTAACCAAGTAGATATTGGTCGTTATTATAAACGAGAATGAAAAAGATTAGGAAGATTTAGGGAATAATTGACTCTATGTAAGAAATGGGCAACTAAAAGACTAGAAGTATTGGTAGAATCCTATTTAGAAACAGAATGGTAAATTCCTAAAAAGATCGTTGAATCTCGCTCTTTTTTTTTCCTTGTTTTTCTTGAAAAGTAAATGTGAGCTGGACTTCCAATGCTCAACATTAGCATCATAATTATATATTGTAAAATTTGCCATGAAATAAGCTTGGAATGCAGTCACAACGATACTCGGAAACCTGGTCTGTCGAGTAATTTTTTGGTTACTCGAGTTTTGGCATTCTTGACTTCATCGGAACAATTTTGGTAATTTGCTGTAATCGCCTTTATTAGGTAGGATGTGATTTCTACTCTTTGAATTTAGGAATAGCCATATAAGAAGTTAGTATTATGTAACGAACACAAAATTATAAAAAAAAAATAAGAAAAGAACGCTCAGATAAAGATCCAAATACTACTAATTACATTCTTTTAGATAGATTCATTGAGTCTACTGATTTATTTACTCATGTCAGTCTTAGATTTACCTGTTAAAAATAAACGACACTAATCTTTGGACATGTCCAGAGATCATCCGTTTCCTTGTATAAAATATTTAACTTCTGTCGTTAATGAATATATATTACAAAGGCGCTGTGTATAAACCTAATTACGCTCGATATTAGCTCATGTATTTATATCGCTGCAATTGTTAGCAACGCGTACGGTGCACATTCGACAGTAATTGAGCTCTGTTGTTGCCTACCCGATATTGTTAAGCGATGAATGAAACATCAAAGTGTGGCGGTAGTTCATTCATTTATGAATGGAGCTTTGTTCGCTGCCCAGAGGCTTTTATTGTATTTGCTTTGCGGGTGATACTTGTAGAGCACTCCCACTCCAGATTCCCGCGGGACGCAGTGACTGATGAATTGGTGTTTGTTTCAATATTGAACTGCTCCTGGTGGAGGACTCTTGCCGTGTGCTCTTCTTCCAATTAATTATCGTCCATCGGCCTGTATGGCTATATGACGAGCTTTCCTATCTCGAGTATCATTCAGTGCTTATTGCGGTTAGGCAAATTATTTTGGAAGATATTACTGCGAACGTTAATTCAATTATGGTGTAGAAAGACCTTTACATTTTAGGCTCATTGTAGCTTGAATGTTAACTATTATGTTTTGGCTTGTCATGTAGCGCTGCATTTCACATTTTATCATATAAAGAGGATATCAATGCCCTTTGCCCTTTTGAGTTCAAAACATTTAATGAAGTCAATACAATTCCCGAACAAAATTTTCTCCTTCGGTAACAGAGGAGAAAAATATATAGCGCCATTGTATATTTGAAGTTCAGCCAACTCTTCTTTCCCGTTTTCTTATTTCACGCTCTCTAAAATGACATAACCCCATTCAGCCGATTGTCACAAACGCCCAAATGCTGCATGCCAAAGCCAAAGGATTAAAGCGGATAAATTTCGTGATTTCAGGCTTCTCCTAAATAAAGCTTTCCATTTTCAAAATACGGAAAATTTTATATGTAAGTGTCATTGTTCGTATTTTGTCTCCTCGTTTTACTGCCTAAATGAAATATTTAAGTCCCTTGACGTAGTCAGTTTATTGCATTGGTTAAAATGATAGCTGTGAAAACAAATTACTGCCCGAGTACATACACATTATTTTATATATCTTACTCACCAACAACTCCCGTATTCCATTCACATGGCTGTGAATCTAAGGTTTGTGTTTGGACTTTTATGAAATTTAGTGAAAATGTGTAGTTGTCTGAAGTTCGTTTTTAACTCGTGTTACGAGAAATTGACAAATTATAGGATGAATATGTACAGGCATGAGTATTTACAATTCATCTGTGTGCATTTATTCATCCAGAGTTGATGTCTCTTTACAGTTCACATGTTTTTGTGTTTATTTATCCAGGTTAAATGTGCATTTACAGTTCGCTTGTGTGTGTGTGTGTGTTTATTTGTCCAGAGTGAACATGCGCGTATAGGTCTTTATAATGTGTTTTCAGATCAAAAATTTCCATCTTGGTACTCGTCTAGTATCAAGTGTTTCACGTAGGTGATCATGAATTATTCTAATCCTGAAACGAATGTGAAGAACTCAGTGAAGTTCAAGGTTACCAGAGGTGACATCCTTTCAGAAATCCTGTGAATGAATGGGCTCTTTGCAATGGTTGTTCTAGCTGGTGTGGTTCCCGGGGAGGAGATCCTTCAGGGATCAATAGAAACCATTTCTATCGTCTCTCGAGTCCCAGGTTCCTTCAAGAATAGGAGAGTCCCCCCCTCCCCCTCTCTCTCTCTCTCTCTCTCTCTCTCTCTCTCTCTCTCTCTCTCTCTCTCTCTCTCTCTCTCCTGGCCCTTACATTCCAGCGTAACTGAATTAAGGTGTGGGGATGGGAAGTCTTGGTGCGCTCCTCTTATGTTAATTGTCGTCTTGAAGCGTGGATGCTGTCTGTCTGTAGCTAGGAGACGTGATGTATGAGAGCAAATGAGTGACTGAGTCGGAAGAAAAGAAAATAATAAAGACGAGTGACTGTTCTTAATAAGAGGTCAGTTTTTCATTTCCTTTGTAATAGCAAGGAGATATTCACGGAATCTTTGTGATCTTTTGTATTTGTAGTCAAGAGATATTCCTAGAAGTTATCCGCCTCATGATTGCGTTTGTAGTTGGAGAGCATTGTTCTTGAAGAGAACTTGATAAAGAAAAAGAGCGGCAGACATTTTATTTCAAAGTATCAGGGATCATTATGCAATCAGGAACCTAAGGACAAAAGAAGAGTACCAGTAATTCAGTGTCATTGGAAAATTGATGATCAAGCTCGTGGAACTCCGGAGGCACAGGGTGTTGCGCCTAGATGTGTTAAAAGTTTTATCAGAGTCAATTTCACTTGTCATTTTCAAGCGAGAACTGTCCCTTCCTTTCTGTAGTTAAGTCATAGCATTCACAGAAACCTTAATTACTTACCTTGATTTATATGAGGAATACCTGTCTGCTCTTCCGTTGATCTTGTAAATTGTTAATGAATTATATATACCAAGACCTCATACAAGAAACCTTCATTTTCTTGGGATAACTTAAAAAAAAATGATTGTGCAGTAAGCCATGGAATCTTCTTCATGTTCATTTTTTGTTCGGTAACGGGTTGGTTAAATGCTGTGCTTTCAAGTTAACGGCCTAAAACCACCGCTTGATGTAGTAATCATCCTTCTTTGATGTATTACACAAGCAATTGTCAAATAGTCGTCTGCGAGAACTTTAGGCCGTAATTGACATTTTCGCCTTTTTTATTGAATTGTGCGCACATTATGAATAATAGTAGTAATAATAATAAATAAGAATTCACTAATTAGAAAGTGAAAAGGGGAAGCTCAGGTTGAAATATAACCTACAGAGAATCTTTTATTTTTAACTCCTTCAAAAAAACCGTCTCCAATGTCCTTCCCTCTGATGCGTAATTATAACTTTAATAATCAGTTTTTCCTGACAAATTTAATTTGTTGTATATTTCTTGGGGAAAAAAATATGATGTCGAAACATCTGGCGATGAAAATATTCAAAAATTATCTATGAAACTTTGTAAGAGTTTGGAATTTATGCTCGAATATCAGGGGGTAACGTCACCTTGTGCCATTGGAGGGTGAAAGAAAAATAGATTCCGTTATTAATGATCATTTTAGCTAAAGTTTTGGAAAGACTTGTTCTGTTTTCCACATGCATAGGCCTAAAACCGTTTATAATGATTTGAAAAAGATACCCCTGAGCTGGGCCTGGGGGCTATGACATGGTTCCTTCTCCCCCTTCTTGGGAGCCAGAGGGAGTGGAAGCCTCAGATCGCTGCGCTGCTCATTGGGTAATTAGATAACATATTATGATCTCTTAGCATTGCTGAAACAACAGAAGAAATCGTTTATGAAGCGGAAAATTGTCTGCACTTGTATCGTTTATACAAAGTCATATCAAAGCAATCTAGTTTGTGTTATGTTATCACGTAATCAATACGCATTCACGGTAAATGCTGGGCTTAGAGAAATATATTTTTATACTCTAGTAAGTGAAAACTTACGTGTCGTGGTTGTTGGGTCTTGTAAAAGTTGACATTATAGCAGAAATTCATAGGAATCTTCCCTACGATAGCCTTTAATAAACTGGCATTCTGTCTATGATGAATATGTTCTGCATACCTTGAGTAATCTTCTTTAATCAAGGACACTTCCTTGGCGTGCGAATGTCATAGATATTTGTTCTGTGACGCACGACTTTGTTCTCGAAGGGAGGTACATAAAAGAACGTATTTTTGAGAGGAAAGGATTAAGAGGAGAAGCAAAACTAACCTTCCCAAAGAATGTGTGATTTACTTGCCTACAGGAGACATATAGGCTATGTTGTATTGGAAATATTAGTTGTCCCTCTACTTTTAGGAAATAAAGCTGAAGAACTCATCCAGCCGTGAAATAACGTAATGCTATTATCAGATGTTATGTAGCTTACCGTTGTTTATTTTTAAAACCGAGATTTTATAAGATTTGCGTTCTTTCAGTAAATTTAATTCTATTCTTTATTACTTCAACACATTGAACACAAATATTCTGTATGAAAGCTTCAAAAAAAAAAAAATTCGATCTCCAATTTTAACATCTTATTTTGTCGCCTTTTAATTGTAAAATCCTTGTTTTTAAAACTAAAGCGCTTTATATCATTTTAATGTCATTGACATCTTCAAATCTTGTAACTCTAACGTAGTGCATCATTTCAAACCTATATAACATAACACAACTATAAACTCATGTCTTAACAAACTCTCGAAACCCTTTACAATCACGTCATCACAGCTCATAAGGAATTTGATATGACAACACTGTATCTTATCCTTCATTATGTGGTATGTGATATCATCGGAACAGTTTACGATAAATTCATTGGCCATTAGTACCACAAGTGTTCTTTCAGCGCTTCCATATAATCTGTTTTGCCTTTCGCCACTTTGACATTTCCTTCTTAAGGATCCTTAAATTTTGCAACGTTAGTTAATACTGTGCTTTGTTAAAGCACTCTTACTTTTGACCGTGTTCCATTATTAAAACTTAATGTTTTAAGTTGTATGAAGTTGTGAGCATTATAATACTTTCAATTAAGTTTAACACTGCAAGGTTAATTTTAGCACCCTATAATATCACTCGTAGTGTTACATGAAGTAATCTCTTCTTTCCCTGAATCGTTCTCATTTTCACAGTCCTTTTCGAAGACGACCTCTTCACAAACGTAGCCCTTGGATCTGATAGAACCATAATCTCGCAACACTTCAGCAAATCCCTTTAATCCCACATCCGTTATCTTTCAAAACGCATCAGTCCTTTTGACATTCAGTCTGAAAATATAATATAAATGTGACACTCATAAACTATTGGACTTCTGTGTCATCATGCTACAGTTATTTTGCTTTAATCTTTCAGTATCACTTCTTAATTTCATTTATTTTGAACACCATGTGACTTCAAGTTCTCAAAATCTTTAAATCAGAAAACTCTACGGCGTGACAACACTTACACTATTTCTTGCGCCCTGTATTGCACTCCACAATCTAACAACTGTTCAGTCCCACTATCCGTCGTATGATGCTTTAGTATCTTTACAGATTGTTCTTTAACTTCATATGAATAGTTTATTAGACACAAGTGCGCGTTTTGGAAGACAGAACGTTCGCTTACTATATATATATATATATATATATATATATATATATATATATATATATATATATATATATATATATATATATATATATATATATATATATATATATATATATATATACATACATATATATATATATATATATATATATATATATATATATATATATATATATATATATATATATATATATATATATATATATATATATATATATATATATATATATATATATATATATATATATATATATATATATATATATATATTTAAAAAGAAGAATAGGTGTACCTTGCAATACATCAGCCTCGTATGTTCACAATCGAAAGAACATGAATGATATTCTTGTAGTTTATCGTTTTTTTTTGTGTTAATAATGTATATATATATATATATATATATATATATATATATATATATATATATATATATATATATATATATACACACACACACACATTGTTAGTGCAAAAGACAATAATAAATAAACATGAATATCATTCATGTTTTTTCGATTGTGAAGATGAGAGAGAGAGAGAGAGAGAGAGATAGATAGAGAGAGAGGTGATTCGAAGGCAAACCATATCGTGCTCCAATGCATTTTTTATCAACGCCGCGTATGACTTTATAATGAATGTTATGATCGTTACTAATGTAGTGAGCCGGGAACCATTCCATGCATACAGTAGGGGCCTTGTGCATTCAAAGGCTGTTGAGAGAAATTGCGAGGACTACCTTTTATTTCAAGAGCTTGCAGGGAAAATCTTAAAAAACCTGCCATGGGTTGACGAACATCGCACGAAAAGACCGTAACACCGGTCTACTTACGACGTCGTTTATCAAGTCTTGAATTGCGCTGAAAGTGTTGCAATTAATGGAGATCCCGGGCTGCAGTGAAAATTATGAAACGAGAAAATTAAAGCCCGAAATTGAAGTTTATGCGTCTCGTGTGCGAGTCCATTTCTCATTAGGAGATTTGTCTCTCTTTTTAATGTGAGCTGAAAGCGCAAATTCTGCTGCAGTCGATCATTTTTTGTATCACATTGTAAGCAGATTTAAAGACAGGTAATGTCAGTGTAAAGTTATTCGTGTATGAAATTTATTTTCCAGTGTAAGAAACGCCATTAATAATGACTCGTTTCATGTAGGTTTGCTTTTAACTGGAAATGAGCACCGACGTGTAGCTTCAGATTTCATCAGCAGAATGATTAAGAAGTTACCTATAGTCTGATAAAATTTAAGAGCCAGTTAGAGCATAGTATTGCAGTTGTTGTTGATGATGGTGAGATCAAACAGAATCCATCAAGATATATATATATATATATATATATATATATATATATATATATATATATATATATATATATATATATATATATATGTGTGTGTGTGTGTGTGTGTGTGTGTGTGTACAGCAAGTACAGCATTTGCTTCCATTCACATTTGAAGCAGCTTCCTGAGTGACGCTTAAGAATTCCCTGGAAAGATATAAAGAAAGTGCCTCATGCTACAGTTCATTTCACAGAACCATTGTGAGATTTCTCCATCGAGCAAACAGCTAGCTGGTAACTTTTAGCTATAACCGTAATGGTTCAGTTGCTAGCATGAATTATATGTTAGCGGATAGCAATTCCGTATTCAACGGTTAACAAAAATATAGGTCTGAAGAAGGAAATGGAACATTCTGTCTTTCGTGGTGCATGGTGGTGCTTTTCTGCGTCAAAAAGAATGGGTTGCTGGTTGTGCTGCACTGTTGTGTGAACAGAAAGACTTAATAATGTTTATTTGTGACATTGATTTCGCCTGTGAACTATTTCCATAATGAGTTGATCATGGCTCTCTCTCTCTCTCTCTCTCTCTCTCGTGATTAATCTGCGCTAGATCGGATAACGAATAAAGGCTCATTCTGAATGTTTTTCCAGGTACTGTCTCTTTTGTATTCCTAACTGTTCCTCTAAAGAGGCCAACTACTTTCTTTCGTCTTTTAAGACCCTCTGAGGGACAGTTAAATGGGGAACTTCCTGATAAAATTCAACAGCGACTGAGTTCGATCAGTGATTTAATATGCAGATACGGTCCTACTTTTTAAACTTTGGAACAAGGGAATTTGTAAAAAATATTCGAACAGTTTTCACGTCTAATTTGGCCGTGTTCAAGTTTTAATTTTAGTTAGCAGATAATAGGAAACTATAAGGATTCTATACTACATAACCCAGGGTTCGCAAATATTCGCTGGCCGGAGGGAACTGTAATTCGTCCATACTGAATGACTGGGAGAGTTAGCGATTGTTTGTAGGTTGTCCATGCTACTTAATGAGAGATCATATTTAAGGTCAACGGTTATGGCCTGGTTTTAGGAAAGGATGAGTCGTTCATGTTACAGAAGGGAAAGATGAAATCTACACTCACGCCGTCTTGAAAGTCATTCCGATGGACAAATGGATCCTTTAAAGAAATATTAAGCCTTATGGAAACAGGGCCGAAACAGAAAACCGAGGGTTAGTGAGTGATAGGAACTTGCTACAGACCTGACGTGTCTGACGCAAGTTGCAACCGGAAAAATAAGGCTGAACAGCCATCGGAAAAAAAAAAAAAAGAGACTGGTCGAATGTTAAGACATATTTGAGGAGGGACATTGCTTTTTGTTAGTGTTGTTGAATCTCTTCTATTTCAATTTTTCTTCGTTTCAGTGAAGATTCCTAGGTCACAATATTTCTTGTCTTATTTTGTCTTGAATAATGGTAAGCCGGCCGAGTTAGGAAAGCTATATAGGGAAACAAACAAAGAAATAAATACTTTTCAGTCACGTAAAGTAAACTTGGGAGGGGGAGAAGCTTGTGAAAGAGCGAGGACTCGGGGCGATGGGAGGAGACCAGTGAGTGACGAGAGGCGGAAACGAAATAACTGCAGCTTTCTACTCAGCGCCAGATATCGCTTTTTTTTTTTTTTTACACAAGGAATTTCTTGTCTAATTCTTAAATTGATATCAAGCAAAAATTTTTACCATTTTTGATCTTCATCAAATATAGCCTGGTTTCTGATCAACGACAGAAATTGCCAGTTTCTGTTCGACTTGATGAGTTTATATCGATCTCTGCAACATCGGTTATTACCCCGTGTTTGTTTAGCCGAGTTTATTTGATTTCCTGTGTGTTAGCTTGTTTCGTCTTATCAAACGAAAGGAGTCATTGAAACGAAATAATAATGCTGCAATGCCGTGCTTAGTTCAGTCACTTTATTGAGGTTTTTGATGTCCGAAGCATAACTTAGATGCGTTAATACATCCAACCACTATTGTAGCTTTCAAAAACCATTATAAGAAGACCAAGATGATAATCAAGCAAGAAAAGATGAAGAAGTAAAAATATATAGACCAGATTCACAAGTATTGGTTATTTTCTCTGGGGTTTTAATCCTGTGGCTAATCTTAAGCCCTCACAGGCGTTCAAAACACAAGTAACATTTGATGTGAAATATCAGAGGAATTGGAAGAGGGTCATGTCTCATTATTCTTCTTGAAATAAAATTGATAGATTAATAGCATGCACACGTACAAAGAACCACTGCAGTGAGATACTGTTCAGTGAATATATTAGGCGTCTTCGTTTCATGGATATGTATAAGAAGTAAATTGCTTATTCAAGATAGCAATTGGACTGTAAATATATGTATATATGTATATATGTATATATATATATATATATATATATATATATATATATATATATATATATATATATATATATATACTATATATATACTGTATATTTATATGTTTGTGTGAGTATCTGAATCACGAGAATATTTTATATGTATATTATATATACCTATAAAATATATATATATATATATATATATATATATATATATATATATATATATATATATATATATATATATATATATATATATATATATAGTGTATGTGTGCATTTGTGTGTGATTTTGATATAACGGTTTACTTACTATGCAATACTGTTTTTTTTTCTCAGACAAATTATCTTTCTTAGCATTTACATTTTTTACTTACCTGCACTTGCAATAACAGGTAATACTGGTGTTTAAGTATCCAACGGTGGGGACGTAAAGTACCATTTACATATGTACATGCATAAGGACTATATATATATATATATATATATATATATATATATATATACCATTTATATATATATATATATATATATATATATATATATAAGGTATATACATAATATATATATATATATATATATATATATATATATATATATATATATATATATATTATAAAAGTCCTGTGTCCTTTAAAAAAATTGGTTTTTTGTATTACTGATAAAACCACGAAAAATAGTAATCTTGTACTGCTGTGCCAGCATTACCCACATCACGACTTGATTACGATTCCTTTATCAACAGCATTATTGTTCTTAATCAAAAATATGTACAAGTATGTAGGTAAGTACATAAGTCCTTGAATATATATATATATATATATATATATATATATATATATATATATATATATATATATATATATATATATATATATATATATATATATATATATATATGTATGAAATTTTTATCACACCGTGATTTATATACTATCATGAAGCTACAAATGTCGTTTAATATCCAATTCACGCTACTTCGGGAATATCTGATGGGGAATTATCACCGAAGGGGAATTTTTAAGTGATCCATTTATCACTTAAAAAATTCCCCTTCGGTGATAATTCCCCATCGGGGATATTCTCAGAATAGCGTGAATTGGATATTAAACGAAATTTGTAGCTTCATTACTGTATATAAATCAGGGTGTGATAAAAATTTCATAATAAGAGTTGCGTGTTCCAAACGTACCAATGAGCTATCATGGTGGAATTGGGTTAATACCGAAGCCAAGTACAATTTCCCCGCTCTCGACAGGTAAATAAGTGCGGCAGGCTCGGCATTAACTTATGCCTCTCTTGGTGGCTCAATGGTTTGACCGTCGAATGGAGTCATTGGAAGGTACTGTGTCGAGGGATCGAGACCCGGCGGTAGCAATCCATTTAACACTTAAAAAATTACCTTTGGTGATAATTCCCCACTGGGGATGTTCCCGAAGTAGCGTGAAGTGGATATTAAATGACGTTTGTATTCTTCTTCTTCTTCTTCTTCTTTTGCTTTTATTCCCATTTTGTATGAAATTAAGCACGATGCCTTCTTTGAAGGATGATTATATATATATATATATATATATTTATATATGAGATATGTTTTTATATATATATATAGTCTGTAACATCCATAAATATATATATATGTCTACACGGATATATATATATATATAGTCGGCTGCGGGTTTGAATATATATATATATATATATATGTTTATCATGATTATATATATATATATATATATATATATATATATATATATATATATATATATATATATATATATATATATATATATATATAAGGGCTTATGTACTTACCTGCATACTTGTACTTAGTGCATATTTCTTATTAAGAACAATTATATTACTGATAAAGGAATCGTTATTACGTCGTGGTGTGGGTAATGCTGGAACAACGGTACAAGGTTACTATTATTCATGGTTTTATTAGTAATATATAAAAAAATCATTTTTCAAAGGACACTGGACTTTTATCACATTCGAGAATTGTGAAAAAAATCGAGTCGACAGCAACAGAAGGAAATTTAAAAGATTTTGCATTTAAATAGCTTAAAATCATTTTGTTGTCTCAAAGCATTTTTAGTATATCTTTGTGTTTCCAGAACTGTAGGATTTTTTTGTGTGAATGCTTTTAGACATCAAAGTATTCCAGGCTGTTTGATATATGTTCTGGGTGTTCATTGCCGTCATGATGGTGTGCCTTGCCAAATATAAATAAGGGAACGAGGGTTTGTTAACTCGTCCAAGGGGTTGCCTGAGTAGGGGGAGGGAAGCGTAGGTAAGGAAGTCACTTGCCGAGCGTATAGTAAGTAGTGTAGCGTGATCCGTAAGTATGCAGCCGTGTTGATATTATGCGAGTCGCACTTCTGCCCACCTGGATACCTACACACTGTGCGCCTCGCCGCCTCCTTGACCCAGGTGTCAGTTGCTATCTGTACACCGAGTAGACAGTGACTCAGCGGGAGAACAGTCCTTTTTACAAAGAATATCGATTATTTAGGATTTCAACAGTCTCTTGGTTGTTTCTAAAACATGTTCTGTGTGTATAGCTGAAAATCTGAAAAATGCGACAAGAAGTGGTTTGTTTTGCATAACCGTAATTTTTTTTTTCTGTAAGTTGCAGGTTGTACTCTTCTCAGTCTGTGAAGTGTTGTAGCCCAGTGGAAGGAGACAGTTGAATTTGTTTTTTTATACTATGTTGTTGTGTGTTTGTTAAATGAGCATAATAACTCCGAAGGTGGCCTGTGAGGATGATGGCGTTGCATGGGTTTTGGTGCTCGTAGTCACTGATTAACTGCTGTAGAAGGAGTGGTGGCCGTGCCGCGTTGAGAGCGATGGCCCAGCAAAGGTCGTCATGTCCCATCGGCGGAGTAGTAGCCTGACGGGCAGTGCCAAGGTGTGTGACATTCGCACCTCCGCCCAGCAACGGACCGCCAAACCCCCGCCCCTTCTCAAGGCCTCAAGTCTCGACGTCGGAGGAGAGCATGGCGGCGAGGGTGTGGCCGCTGGTCCCAGCAATTGTGGCGGTGAATTTGATGATGGCGGCTCCCGTAGCCGCCTGGCTCACTCCGCTGTGTTTACCGCCGCCCGAAATGCCTACTCAGCACTTGAGTCAAAGGGAGGTTCAATTATCAATCGCTTCGACTCTGAACTGGACGAATTGGAACATGGGGCCTTGGTCCAAACGGCGAAGGCGACGGTGCAAAAGGCGGCCATCGTTATCGAGAAGCCGGTAGGACGTATTAAGCAGAGTAAGTTTGTCGAGGAAGTGAGTGGAGTGATCGAAGAGATCGAGAAGAATGAAGTGGTGCAGGCTGTCAGTGGCAGGGCCCGTCAGGCCTACATGTATGTGGAACCCATCGGAGAGAAGATCCTGGCTCGGGTGGGGAGTCTCGACGCTGATGACAAGGATGAAAGGGTGCAATTCGTCATACCTCCCTCAAGCAATCGGGCTCCCCTTAGAAGAGTAGAAGATTATAAGCCTAGACCTATTTTAAGACCTTATGAGATAGATTTTAGACCCTTCCCTGACGAGCCCAGATATAGAGACCCCAGTCAGTATGGTGCACTTGTACAGGAAGATGTTCCCCGGATTCAGGTGTCTGGTGAAGATGGAAGATGCTCCGTCCTGTCTCAAGGTAGTGATAATTTGCTCAAGGTCAAAGCTCCTGACCAAATCAGTATAGTGTCCGCCACGGATTCTGAGAGACAATATGAGATCGTGCGTCCCAATAAGTTTTACCGTACACCTCCTTGTCCCCCACCCAAGCCTAGGCATAGACGCTCGTTAGAAGTGAGAATATCCAGTAGTGGTGTGAAAACGTCGCTCGTCGACGAAAACTCTGAAACACGTAGGTTGATAGGAAACGATGAGAGGAAAGGGGACTTGAACAGGTCGGTGAGGTTTTCAGAAGCTGCCCCAGGGGACTCGGACAGTGAACCCAAGAAAAGTCCTAATTCCGGGGACAAGGACCAATCTACTCTAGGCGTTAGGACAGTAGTAGACGTGAAGGAGAGAAGGCCTGCGCTGAAGGATACTAGAGCGCAGGATTCCATTGATAAGAGGAACTCTGACTTGGATGTATGTGGGGAGGATGAACCTCTGGTTCCTATTGCTGAGAGCTTTGAAGGATGTAGCATAGCTGAGATTCGGCAAAAGTTGAGAGAACTTGATTGCAACGTTGTCGTTATCAACGGCAAGACATTTTATGTGCCTAAATCCGCTGTGAAGGAATCCGAGCAGGAGGTTTATGGTGGAGCCTCAGCCTTCTTCGAAGCCTCCCAATCCATTGACTGGGCAACTGTCAAAGGTATAATATATTTTATAATTATGTTTCATCCTCAGAAAAATCAGTACTTTAAAGCTTTAGAAATTGATTCATATGACAGTGTTCAGAGGTAAAAGATTCCACAGAAAGATTCTAAAAACAAACTATATAGAATTTTAAATAAAGAAGCATAGGCAGGCCCAAAAATGTAGAGGTTAGAGCAATAGATGCATGCCAGCCAGAGTTATTTCCTTTCATGTATTCTTTTTTTTATATCTGACATGGCTTCAGTAACTTGAATATTGTATTGTAGTCGATATGATTTGAAGTTATTTTATTTTCTCTATTCCCCGACAGTCTGCTGACTTTTTCCCCTTTTAACAAACCTCCGAAACTAACCTGAAGCCTGCAGTGTGTATGTATATATATAATATTTTAATAAAATAGAAAGCATATTTTTTTTAGTTAGATCGGTAATGAAACCCAATATTAAAAGTAAAAAAGATGCCCCTGCTGCAACTGAAACAAAAGATGGAAAGTTGGTATTCACTTGGGAGGGTACATTGTATTTCGTTCATAAGAAACTAAACGTAGAACAGTCAGCAACTTTTTTGAGGAGAGCATGTGAAGAAAGCGGTATGTGTATATATATATATATATATATATATATATATATATATATATATATATATATATATATATATATATATATTATTATATATATATATATTATTCATATATACATATTATAATTTATATGTATATGTATAATATACATACATATATAAAAATGGTTTTTAACGGAAACTCAAATGGAATTCTTCATGTCGCTTTATTTGGAAGTAACATTTGATTGCCCTGACCAGTATCTATGTTACTGTAAGGGAAAACGAGGAAACATTTGCAACATCGTCTTGTGAACCAAATATTATTCTCAACAAGGAATTCTCATCTTGTTATTTGGCAGTGGAGTTCTGGCTAGTTTCTCTCTCTCTCTCTCTCTCTCTCTCTCTCTCTCTCTCTCTCTCTCTCTCTCTCTCTCTCTCTCTCTCTCTCTGTTTGTGTACTTTAACATACAACATTTTATCCTTGATGAAATGCAGCGAAGTATGTCTACAGACATCAGATCTCTTTTCCAATGACAACATAGAAAATTATTATAAAATATATCTTTCACTGCTATATATTTTACAAGAAGCTCTCTTTATCGGTGTCACATTCTGAGAGGATTGCGTCTGTCCCACTTCAGCCTTTCATGTAAATATGACCACGTAGTTCCATCCTTCATAAAACGCCGTGGTCCATGTGCCTAACCTGCTTCAAAGGGAGGTGTATCCTTTTAATACTTATTATATAATCTTTCACTGAATAAATGCGCCTTTAAAGCAGAAATTATCTTAGGAAAGATTTATAAAGGAATGACGATTTAATAAAGCTTCTGAGCAATCGTGTTCTACCTTGCTGTACAGCTATTTGTAATCTATACCAGCAGTAATATGAAAGGATGTCGATGACAAACTCTCTCTCTCTCTCTCTCTCTCTCTCTCTCTCTCTCTCTCTCTCTCTCTCTCTCTCTCTCTCTCTCTCTTTAATGATTACAAATTTTTGGTCAGCAAACCAGTTGTTATTGAAGTTTCATAACTTTGCTTAGTACATTGAAGTTAGAAAATTATATTTGAAGATTAATGCACTCATTCCTAACAGAAATACTATATACACACTATACATAGTATATTTTAAATATGACTATTGTTATCATTATTTGTATGGACATGCATTCCTGTAAACCAAACGAAAGGGCCATGATTTTTCCTAGTTAACTTCCACGGATTAGAAGTCTAAAATAAATATGACGGTCACAATGAACAGGACAAATAAGAACAGCATTGACGTAAAAGTTGTTATCAGCAATCAATGAAAATTATGAGATAATTTTCCTTGTAGAACAAGCAAATACAACAGCAAATACATCTAAAGTGGGGAAAATGAAAGCGAAGAAAGAGGAGTGAATGTACCCTTGTCCTGGGGAGAAGAGAATGTTTCTAAAGGGAGAATAATTCTAAGATACGTCTGTATTGAAACTATACATTATATTCTCTATAATTTCTTCTTGAAGTGACTCTGCAGTTAAAAGGAATTATAATTATAGTAATAGTTTTCTTTCAATATTTTACTCCAAGGAAAGAACCAATTAGGCAATAACTAAGTCCTGAACAAGAATTTAGAAAAATATATTCATGATCAGGAGATCGTAAACCATGGTTCCGTAACCATGACATTTTTAAAGGGAACAGCTTCATGCTCAGTTCTTAACGAAAAGATAGTCCTCACTCCTAAAATAGAGGAAGAAAGAAATCCCCTAAGGGTAACGAGAGACTTGTATTGGAGATTTTATCCAAAGCGACTCAAGTTAAGTGAGATTACGTTCATCTGCATATGTTACATGAAGTCATATCACACTTAACCCTGGCTGCCGTTCCTATCACTCTGCCTTCCAAAAGCCTTCGATCTTGGCATCTCGCCTTTTATACTTTTCTCTTTTACTTTTCCGTTATTCCTTGAAGGTACGCGAATATTAGGAAACAAGTTTCAACTTCGAAGCTTTTATGGCTTGTGTGTACACTTAATTTTTGCATTTGTTAACTTTTTCTCTGAGGAGTATATCAAATAGAAACATTTTTTTATCAAATATTTGTATTCGAAAGGGCGTGTATCCAGTAGATATATATATATATATATATATATATATATATATATATATATATATATATATATATATATATATATATATTATTTATTTTCTTGTTCTTTTCTTATTTCCCATTTGAAAATTGCCATGTCAAGCAAGTGAGGTTATTTTCATTCTGATTTCCCCTTTCCTCTAGACCGGATTTTTGAAACCTTATAAGAATCTCCCCGATCTGTGCAGGTATTCCTTCTTGGTATCATCCCTGTAAACATTTTTTTTTTTTTTACCAAATTTATAAGTATTTGATCTCCTTGAATCGTTGACGCACGATGCTCCACTTACGGGTCTTTTTATGCTTCGGAATTTTGCTGTAAAAGAAAAGCTCACTGCAACCTCGTCCTAAAGACCCTCTTACAAAAAAAATTGAGAAACAAGACAAAAATAAGACCAAGACCCCTACCCCTGCTCACCCATTGTCTAGTGGTTCTCTTAAAAAAAGTCATTCTAATATTATGTGGGAGAGGGCTAGAATTTCAGAAGTTTCCGCTGCGTAATTATTCTGCGACTTTTTTTTAACGCCTTGGAAGCGTGGCAGTTCTCGAATTTGTGTTAACTCAACCGCCCCCCTCCTCCACCACTACCCCCCCCCAACCCCCGCGACCCTTCATTTCTCGCCAGTTTTATATTCTTTTTGGTAACGAGAACATTTTACCTAAGATGGAAAGGTTTATGGTCGTAAACTTAGCGTGACGCATTTTAGTTCAGTAGCCAATGGCTTCATTGAAATTAATTGATATTAAGCTGCCTTGTCTCTTGTAGGGTTTATTGCACATACTTTGTGCAAAAAATCAGTGATAACAAACAAAGATGAGATTATTTATTTGATACTGTTTCATTTCATGCCGTTCTTGAGAATGCAGTCTTTATAAATGCCATTTAATATTTTTTATAGAAAATCACAAGTATGAAATTCAGTTTTTTAAGGCATGTAATTCTCCAAAGATAGCTTCGACACCCTTATTATTTTCGGTAGAGCCTAAGTATTTTATTAAGTGTCTGACAAATAAAGAATAAAAGTATAAAAGAAAAACGATAAAATCATCGTCTGGCCAAGCATGAAGACTGTCATAAAATTCAGCTTTTGTCATTGATTTTATCAGTCATTTATTTAGGGCTATTTCTGACGAACTGCCACAGGCGCATGAACCAAACCGACATCCGTGATAATCCGCTATTGAAAGACTGTCAAGAAACATGCCTGAATCCATTTTTGGGGTATACTTCAGTCACTGCTCTTCAAGCAAACCTGATGACGGACTGTCAAGAGTACCGGGTCCTGGTGAGTAAGGTATCTAGTCAGCAAGGTACAAAGGATTAACCAGACCGACAGGCAATTGGGTCAGAAATGCCTTTCATGATTCATATTCTTCCAAAGGATGAGCATGTCTTACAGTGAGGCAAGTAAAAAATCTGATTTCTGAACGAATTACCTGGAAGATAATAAAGACCATAGCACAACAGAGTAGAAGAAGAATTTTTTGAGCAGATTAATACATACCAGGTCTCCTGAGCAAGTACAGGAAACCAGTTTCTTCGAGGGTTTTTACTTTTTCAAGTGATGTATAGAGGAAGAAATCAAATATTACAAAGAAAAACTTCCTCTGTCAATACCCTTCAAGTGGTGCAACAGAATGACAATCCTTCAAGACAAAGGAATCTTTTACAAGAATCAGCCTCCTTCATTGGGCGTAAGAAACGTGGAATCTAATAACCCATAAGAACTATTAAACAATCAATAATCCAGTAAACAAGAACTAATCTAGTTAACTGGAACGAGTATTTTTGGCTCACATCTATTTTGGTACCTGCCTTTTCGTCATATCATCTATTTTTGGTACTAATTCTTTGAAGACGGAAGACGGACTGACTCGTCGCGCAAGTTCCTCTGGACATGTTCTTTCGGGAGCAGCTCTCCAGAGAATATCTGTTTGGCTGTACATTCAGAAGGAAACATGAAATCTAGCAAGGTAAAAGAGCTATTCAATTATCGGAATATTTCAAATGTAGAAAAAAATATCCCTACAAAGGAGAATCCTGAATTTCTCAAAGCAAGTCAGAACTATTCCTGAACCAGTTTCCTTCGGAATTTCTGTCATGCCAAGAAAGACATAATTCAAAAACTGTCCTTGCACTGAAATACCAAACTGAAAGCCACTAAGGCCAAAACAACAAATCGTTTACTGAGTTTTCCGTCTGTGCTAAACTTACAATGTTTATTGCAAATATTTCCCAGAGGACGGTTACTTATTTGTTTAACCGCCAGGCAAAATTCTGTGATTTAGTTTTTCTGAAGTTACTGTTTGCCATTTCCAAATTCGTTTTGAGTATCTGGAATCGCAAGAGGACCGATTTCTAGTGGAACCGAGATTCCCGTCCTTTTCTTGGTGTTCATTACCTCCATTACCGAAAACCATCAGGCAGTCCAGAACGACTGTTTCTGAAGAGTACTCGGAACCCTAATGAATATTGTCTGGCTGCAGCCCAGTCGGTTTGGACGCCGAGCATTTCGGTTTTCCCTTTATCAAGAATGTTGTGATACTACTAGCTGGAGGCTTCCGTTAATTGTTGGCAGTAAGTTATGAAAATGCAGATCAATAGACTCATGAAATACTTTCATTAACAAGATTCAAATATGAGCCTTGGTTTTATAGAATCAATACCGTACTTAATTTGTTGAAGAAGTTATAACAAGACAGTTCTTTAGCAAAGTTCATGGTTTTCCCCTGGGTCTCATATGTGGTCGGTTTTATGTTTCATTTTCTTAGTAGTTCTCTACTTACAATAATGATTTTTAAAGTCTCACATTATATATATTATATATATATATATATATATATATGTGGTCGGTTTTATGTTTCATTTTCTTAGTAGTTATCTACTATACAATAATGATTTTATAAAAGCTATATATATATATATTTACACATATATATATATATATATATATATATATATATATATATATATATATATATATATATATATATATATATATATATATATATATATATATATAATATGTGTATATATTTGTGTATGTATGCACATGTGAGTGTACGTATGCAAAAATGAATGGATGCATAATTAATCGAATAAGTTACAAAAATTCAGGTGATAAATACGTACGTAGTAGAACCTCAGTAAACCTAACATCGAAAACTAGCTACCAAATGTATCACGTAAAATGGAAATAAAGGCCCTTGTTAAATGATGTATTAAAACCAAATAAAACATCAGGTTAGCATTGACTTCATTACAGGTTTCTAGAGATACAATAATCAAGTTGTAAAGCTTAAGACTCAAAATTGTTCAGTAAGGCATTTCATTGCTAATTCACTGATATTTTGACAACTTTAAAAAATATTGTCTTGAAGACTTTCCCAATCTATTCAGTGTCAGTGTTTAAATCCATTTACTGTACATGTGCATATAATGTATCTGATATTAACGTGTCCTGTTCTGTCAGTATTGTTCTTAAACGAGATTAGCGAGTCCTTTATCAGCCAGACCGGGATACTTCTTAAGGCATCCGTTTCATGTTGGGAACATGTAAACACAATCACTGTCTTGTCTGTGAGACTTACCAGTCATGGTATCAGGTGCTTAAGAACACCTAGTCTTGGTATAGTGGAGCAATGTTTGTTTTGGACAATTTTCACAGTGTATGACTGTAATAAATCATTTTCTATTTTGGAAGGCTTATTATTCTTCATAAAATGGAAATTTTTTCGTTTTCTTCGTAGATTTCTCATTTGAAATTTTTGGATAATTCAACTCAGTTCCTCTAGCATAAATTTTGATGAAGTCAGTCCCTATAAATTCACGACAATGATACATATGTATATTCGGCTAAGGCCACAGAAAAATAAAAGAAAGGAGTACCAAGCGCTTTCGTGTTATTTCAACACATTTTCGAGGTACAGTGCTTAAAAACACCGAGAATAGCTAACAAAGTAAACATAAAAGCTGAAAAAATGCCAACACAAACATTGAAAATCCGGTTAAAACCAGTACAGTAGGTACAGAACAGCTCAACAGGTGATTAAAAAGAAACCTCACAAATCTCTTCAACAACAAATGCGTCTAGTTTGTGCATACCCTGGCTTACATTCAGCAAGTCGCCGTGATATTTAATCAAAGCAGAGTCAATAACATTTCTACAAGTAATATTGTTGACAATATAAAACAACCTTTTTCCCCTCCCAGTTAATCATATGATTAAAATTATAAATGAGTAAAAATAGAGCATTCGACATTTGACCCGTTCTCACACTATATCTGTTGTTTAATTCTTGTCTCCAGTCCCTTCCGAGATATTCCTACGTAAAAAACACTTGCAATTCATGCAGGGACCCTGTAAATGCAGTCCTGAGAAACTCTGGGAGAATTCCTTATTAGTAGGTTTTTCAAGGTATTTGAAAATTTAAAAAGAACACCAATATTAAAATCCTTGCAAAAACTTGGAACCCTACATAGGAGATCTCTGTATGGTAAAATAAGTACATTTTGATTGTTAAAAGCCACTGTTGTAGTTTTTCAGCTTTTTTGTTTACTTGTGAAAGATATTCTCGGTGTTTTTAGCATTGTACTTCGAAAATATATTAAAATAACACGAAAGCGCTTGGTACTCCTTTCTTTTATTTCTCCTGTGGCCTTAGCTGAATATATTGTCACGCGCTATTTAGTGACATATAAACATATACAGTATATATATATATATATATATATATATATATATATATATATATATATATATATATATATATATATATATATATATATATATATATATATATATATATAATATATATATATATAGATATATATATATATATATATACATACATACATACATACATACATACATACAGGTGTGTGTAGTTATATGTGTGTGTGCGTAGAATTGATTATAAAACTTATGATTTTGATAAGTATTACTCACTTTATAATCAACTTCCATTATCGGTTAGACAGTTTCATATGAAACTTCATCTTTTTCATTCCGTGGAACTGCTTTTAACCCTACCTAACAGGCTGCGTCAGAAGTTTATGACTAATATCTCACTGTAATGTACACAGGCTTAAGACTTTGGCCATCTTGTCCCAGCCTTATGGGAGTCTTTGCTCACCGAGGGCGCCTTAAGACAGGAGAGCAAAAAAAGAAAGTGAGAGATTTTAAATCCTCCGCAAAATCTTATCTTATCTTTGAGGATAACGAGAGCAGTTTCTCATACATCCTACCCCGAAAGATTTCTGGGTGGGAGAAGGTTCCCGAGATTTTTGTCTTTACCAGTTGGCTTTGTTGTTTTATTCACTGGTCTATTCACAAGAGATTTGGAGAATGGTTTGGTGTTACCATTTGGGACTTAGCGAGCGAACTTGATTCTGAGGAAAAATTTACGAACGACCTTCAGCTTGAAAAGAAATGAAAAGAAGGCAATTGCCTTTTAAGATATATCCACTGGCAATCTTTTCTTTTTGTTGAGGCCCCGAGAGAGATTATTTCGCTCTAAGACAGACACCGAATCGAAAAAATCTCTCTCTCTCTCTCTCTCTCTCTCTCTCTCTCTCTCTCTCTCTCTCTCTCTCTCTACATTATTTAATGGTATGTTGGTTGTGAAAAGTTTCCCAGCTACACACGCAGAATAGAAAAAGTTATTTTAAACTGCAAGGGCATTTTGAACGGACTCGTTGTCATGTATACAAGAGTCATCGTTAATAGAATATTCAGCAGTATACAAACATTCACTCATTTTTGAACTGAAAATACATTGCATGTTTAATAATCGATAAGTCTTGCTTAATAAATGATTCAAGACGATCTTTGTCTAATTATTATAAGTCTTCGAGGTACTGGTCAGTAGGTAGTTTTTCAAAACGTCATTTGAAATTGATGTAAATTATGCGAAAGTCATAATGCCTTTTGATATTTTACCGGTAATGGCAATAAGACGGTTTTATTGTTGCATATCAGTGGATGAGAATAGCATCTTTAGTTTTACTGTAAGTGGTTAGGAAGACTGTTCCTCTATTTTCGCCAGAAGTGGAAGGAAAGTCTTGAGTTTTTCGAAAAAATAGTGAAAAGTGCTACTTAGAAAAATCACTTATAGAAATGAAAATTTAAACCTGAAATTGTTCATAGTTACCCTTCATTTTTTTCTGATAGTGGTTATAAATTTAGTCTCAGAGCGTCGAAACTCTCATAATTCTAACCGTAATTATAAGAGAAGGGAATAAAACCAGATAAGACAAATGAACAAAATACTATTAAACCTTTTGCATCAGTTGCAGTTGGGTCTTCATGCCGTCTTCTCATTTTCTAAACTGCTCCTTTCCCATTGAGATTTAGCAACTCTTGAGTTAGATTAAGTAATTTTTTTTTCTTTTTCTCCTGTTGGTCTGTATGCATCTGTTTCTATAACATTAGCAAGGAAGAGAAGTGAAAGCCTTTTTGTAGGCAGTATAGTTTCCCAGTGTGCAAAAACAGAAGAAATTAGAAACACAAATGCTGAACTATTTTCAGAATCATCAGAACATTTATTTTTATTCATTTATTTATCGCCACATTTTGCTCTTGAAACCATTGGCAATGTATCTTGAACCTATACATGTATGATGGAGTGATTCGGTAATGCAGGTGCTTATGTATTTGTTTCCTTGCTTGAAATTGGTTTTATTTGTTGAATTTGTTGGAAGGAGAGGGCCTTTCATTCAAGGAACTGAAGTTACCATTATACTGTTGTTATAAGAGAAACTTGAAAGCAAACCTAAAGTTCCATAGAGTAGATTTGCTTAATGGTTAGTGTTTTTTATTTTGTATAATATTTCCATTGGTGATGGAATTAAGGTAAATGTTTATTAAAGGTGGCCTTGTAATGGTAGCAGAAATTATAGAAAGTTACTTTCATTTCAAGAAACAACACTGTTTAAAGATTTTAAGGAAATAAGAGAGTCACCCATGCCATATTTAGGAAAAGGGTTGGAGGAAATGTTTCTTATTTTTTTGTTTCCTTTTAAGTATGGTTTAGTTTTGAAAATTTACTTTTGCCTCTTATGAAACTTTTCATGGCTGTCTTGATGCAATGAGCTATTGTACTTAACCCCTGAATTAAACGAACCTTAAAACACTTCATAAATGAACGATTATAATCTATTTTAACAAAAGGTCTGAGTTCTGTACATCTTCGCTCTTCCTTTATTGCCTGCGGAGCGCTCTTGCATTGATTCCAATGATCTTATCTTAAGACGTTAATATTAAGATCCTTAGCAGAGTCAACGGCAATGTTGGTGTGACTATGTACATGTAACTGAATCTCTCACTTTCAGAACACATTGTCTGTTTCTGTAAGTTTTAGGGAAAACTTTTGAAACCTTCATTGTGTTTTACTCGGCTAAGCTTAGTTCTAAATAGTGTAATATAATGAAATCATGGATACATATTTATGTATGCTTTTCCTAGCATATGAGATCGCAAAATTAGATTTGTTCATATATTTCTACATATTACCTCAAAAATTATGATATAACTTTTTGTATGTTAACTACATTTCTTATGAAAATAATGCGCCTTTTTAAATAAGTAACTTAAGACTTGATATGATTCTATGCACCCAGTATTTACAACTGCTCACATTATTTCAAGGAGATGTGGAGATCTATAATTTACAGTATTTTGCTCTAAATAAAGATCTTAAACCCTATACCCTTTTTATATAACCCTAATGCATTTGGATTTTTAACATCTTGCAATTTTACTTATGCAACACACTCAGTAAACCATGTAAGACTTGAAGGTTGCGTTTCCTTGTTTTAAGTCAAGTCTACTGATGTTCAGCCTTTCAGAGTCTGTGACAGATATGCTCATGGCTGAAAGTCTCGTAATTGTTAACGACTCGCATCGGATTTTTCTTTCTATAAAATAATGCTCTAATAAAGTCAATCTTTACTTTCCAAAAACTGAATTTCAGACTCCTCTTGGTCATAGTCGTTCCTATATCGATTTGCTTGATTTGTCTTTGTCTCTTTTCCTTGCAAATTAGCGCCAGATGCATTCATCAGTATGTTTAAACCTGCATTTTGCGAACTATATTTTTGTGATAAGTTTTTATGTTGAGATGGGAAATACTGTGATTGCATTCTCTTTCTTGAACACACAGATTAATCCTATTTTTTCTCAAATGTTCGAAAAATCTGAGAACTGGTCACGGATATATTTTCACAAATTGTATTCATTGATATAGGAACAACGACAGCTGAAGGAGTTTACACAAGGCCCTAAATTTTGCACGCTCTTCCAACTTAAAAAGAAAAGGTATCATGGACCACCCTGTAGATGCCTGTGGTTTCTCTCTCTCTCTCTCTCTCTCTCTCTCTCTCTCTCTCTCTCTCTCTCTCTCTCTCTCTCTCTCTCTCTCTCTCTGATCTCATATATAGCTATCTCATATTTATTTTATATATATATATGTACATGATCTATATATATATATATATATATATATATATATATATATATATATATATATATATACATATATATATATATATATATATATATATATATATATATATATATATATATATATATATATATATTTAGAGAGAGAGAAAGAGAAACTCAGATATATTTTATATATGTGTATATACATATATAAAATATATCTGAGATTCTCTCTCTCTCTCTCTCTCTCTCTCTCTCTCTCTCTCTCTCTCTCTCTCTCTCTCTCTCTCTCTCTCTGCTCTGTACCATTGCTGTAGTCTTCACCTGACTAATAGATAGCAGTTGTAGCTTTGTTAGAGCCAGAATTGCTTACTGTTTATTACAATGCATGGCTGGCTGTGTGTCCCCCTGCTTACAGTATCAGTGTTGTCCTTTTATTTGTTTATTTGATTTATGTAACGGACTTTATTGAATAGTTTTCTGTAGAGGCTTCTGGTTTTCCATTTTGTTGCTCAAGGGTCTCCTTTGAATAGAAAGCCATGACTCAGTTTTTCAAGTTTATAATGTTGATGCCGTTGAGATGTGCGCATTTGTGTGAATGTACATACACATGTGTGTGAGCGCGCGTGCATAACAATATATGTTTTCTGTATATAATTAAATATATGTATGTATGAATGTGTATACGTATGTGTGTTTGGTAAATAGAGTAAACTGTAGTTACATACAAAACACTCTTAGTGCTTGATGTTGTATTTGTAAATGGAGGATATTGATGTAATGAATGTTTTCAATATTTGACTATTGTTAAAAGTTACCTTTTTAACAGTAGATTTATATAATACATTGGACTAATTGTAAATCGTATAATAATTCTGATTAACATTTTCCTGGCCACCCCAGACTGTGTTTGCCTTACCCTGGTGTATTGAGGATGAAGCCTCAAGAGTACGGTAATCTTACAGATATCAGTGTTTCAGAATGGCTCTAGACTTAGTTCTTGATACTTAACCACTAGTCTAGATTTTTTAGGATACTGAGAAGCTCATTTGAAAGACTAGCAGCTTCCTGTAACACATGACAACTACTTACGTATTAAAATTGTATGTCCTCATTTTTTGGTATAGATTACATAATGTCACTATTACTGAACGCTAATAACTAAGATGTCTAGTGTTTTATCTTTTCAGTAGGTATTGCTGTCTGTTCTTCTTACTCTTTTGCTCTACATATTTATTGAATATTCTTTCATTTTTTCTAGAGTTAAAGATCTCCCTCTTACCTCTTGTCTCAAAAAATAATTCGCAGGCTACATTTGCTAGTCTTTGGTTGGTTTCGTCCTCTTGTTGCCCTTATTTTCTTATCTCTATTTTCGTCTGACCTTCTACTAACCTCTGGCTTTCCCTGTTCCTTTCCCCCCCCACCAAAAAAAACCACCCCTCCACCAACCAACCACTCGCAAAATCATTGTGTGGGGTTTGTTGGTTTCGGGGGGTTTAGAAGCGCGAGGCCATCTGCCTCCGGCGAAGGAGCGTCCGCGATGGATGCAGCGGGTGGCTACGGGCCTCGAGAACTTCATCAGCAACGCTCACGACCCTTGGCTCTCGGAAGCCGATCGGGACCCACTGGCCTGCGATGCTGGTTGCGGATGTCTCGACCCCACCACTTGGAACAAGAAGACGGGACCAATGTTTCCTAGGCACCAGAAGAACGAGGTATTTTGACCTATTACCAAAAAAAAAAAAAAAAAAAAAAAAATAACCATGAAGTGTTGTTGTGGCCAGCGCGCCTGGCACCATCGCTGTCACTAAATATTCACGCCAGCCGCTCTGGACCTCGGGCACAGCTGGCATAGCACCGAGGCTGCTGATGATGCTCCTGCTGCTGATGTTGATGCTGCTGTCTGCTACCCACCCTAGTGACACTCACTCTTCTTTATCCCATTTGACACCTCGAACCTTCATTTTCCCCTTTTGAACATTCACAAAGGTTTCCATTGCATCCTATGATATATATTCACGTTTGCCACATCGCACGCACAAATCATACATCCCATACAGTATGTCAGATTGAACACGTGTGTGTGTGCACATAGAGTCCCGCGCACGTGATCTGGCTTATAAATGCTCACAGTGCCATGTACAGCTATATATTTGCATTATATGTACGTATATATCTGTATGTGTTCATATGTGAGTTTATTTATATGTATGGATGTTTACGTATATACAGTATATATAAACACACATGTATGTATGTAAGTATATTTTGGGTGTGTGCACGCTGATGTACAAGATATATGTGCGTGTTTGTGTGTATATACTATGTATGTACGTATGTAAATAATCATTTGTATGTATAAATCATTCGGCCCACTTGTTCATATGTAGTGTCCATCAGTTCCTCCATTTTTATGGCTTTCCACCCGTTTATGCACGTGATAATCATTCCTCTCTTTCTTATTGATCCTTTGCTGCTTCTCACACTGCTGTATCACCAATCAGAGTTTTTTCTTCATTTACCTTTTCACAAGCAAAGCTAATCACATTTTGACACTTCCACGCCTTTGATTTTTTTTTTATTCCTTTATTTTCTTAGTGGAGTTCTGCAGCATTTTGGAGTGTTTTGATACAGGTAATAGTGATATATTTATTACTGGAAATGTTTCTTTTTTACATTATTAATAATGGTGAAAATTTTTCTTGGCCATCCTTAGAAAAATGCTTCCCTTATCTGCCACGGCTGATTGCTTCTCCCTTGCTTGTATTGATAGAGGAACCTCATTGTTGCTAGGCATTTATTTTCTCTCTCTCAATCAACCCAATGCCCAGCACACTCTGCTGCTGTCCCATTAGCAGCCCATTTGACCATGCCATGAAACCGGTGCCATGTCCAATCGGAAGTATCTGTCGTCTACACGCAGCGGCCGACGGGATAACTTCCCTGCCCTGCTCTGCTCTGCTCTCTCTGCTCTGCTCTACCCTCCCTCTTGCAAGTTCGTGTTGAACGAATAAAACCCTATTTCTCTTGACTCTGTGATGAATGATTAAAGCAACGCATTCAACTTAAATGGCCTCAGATGTAGTCGTCAGGTGTATTTTGGATTATGTAATTACACTTTCATCGCAAGTTAACGATTCACAAAGCAGTTCTGAATTAACTTCGTCAGCTGAAAGAGGATTTTCAGAGTGAAAAGAAGTTCGGCCTCTAACTTTGCTCGTACGTCACTCTAACAGTTTGCAACAGAAGGTCTGCGATATTGTTCAAGTTACAGAGGCTGTTTCCTAAGCGTTTCATTACATGACCCGTGATGAAGGCCAATGCAGTTTGTGATGAAGAAAAATAAAGGTAAGTTTGGAAATATCATTATTTTCACCACTGTGACACTGACAGAACAAGATGGCTCTCCTGTCAAGAGACAATAAACTACTCACAAGAGAGAAACGAAAATTAAGGGAAAGTCCAAATTTTGCGAATGCAGGGCAGAGGACAAGCTGGCGGCTGCCTTTCTTCTACGTTATGAGTCTTCATATAGGACTTAAAGAAAGTTGTGATTAATTCCAGTTAACTGAAGATGTCTCTGATGGAAATTAAACGCTGAAACACCCAGCTAATTGACCTATTTCTTATTTAATATATTTTTTTTCTTTCAATGTCTGTCGATTCTTGCTAATACAATGTAGATAGTGCTGTGTAGTGTATAGATTCACCGTATGATCACTATTTTTTTCAGTTTTCACTGTTGTAATGTGTCTGTAGTGATGCCTTTTGAACGCCAATCACGCACAATCATTTACGGGTGATTCCATGATGATTTGTCCATGATTTCACTATTTTAATGAGATGTTGCTTTTGTGTTTGTATATTTTACCCTCTCTCTCCACTTGGATCGTGCAAAAAGACACCAAGGTGAGTGTGAATCAGATCTTTTTTCTTCGTAATTTTTAGACTGTGTACAGTACTGTATTCAGGACTGATACTTAGAAGTTACATCCTCTTCCAATATAATTCTTATTATGTGCCTGGTTTGTACACGGTATAAGAAACCCGAATGGGAGGGAGTTCTGCAGACGTCGTTAATAATAAACTGTATTCTTTATTTGCATACACACTGGAATGAGAAGCTATATGCTGACTGATCTGATCTTTCATGAAATAAAAAGTTTATTTAAATTTTCGTCTGAGTACCTACGAAAAATTCATGAATGCCTTAATGCATTTCCATTAAAAACTTTAAGACTAAGGGAAGATATGAAACCACACACTTATTATTTTACTGAATTCACTCTCTCTCTCTCTCTCTCTCTCTCTCTCTCTCTCTCTCTCTCTCTCTCTCTCTATGGCTGTCTGTGCCGTGTTGTCCTTCAATCTAGTTTCTGAAGAAATCGTATATATCTTACCATATCAAATGCAGTGTGTAATCATATATTTATTTTTTCTATGCTGAACACCGACAGTGAAAGGATTAATGAACTATCCGATTAAATAGTAAAAATTCCTAAAAAACAAATGTCTAGTAATATAACGTACTTTCTGTACAATAAGTATGGTGCAATTGCAAAATTATTCAAACTTTACCTTTATTTTGACATGACATGTACACTAGTACACGTACATATACAAATACATACGAAGATACTTACGCACATACATACAATGTATACATATGTATATATATTTTTATATACATACGTATATGTGTGTGTATATATATATATATATATATATATATATATATATATATATATATATATATATATATATATATATATATATATATATATATATATGGCATCTAACTGGCCTAAGTAATCTGACAAGTTTAATGACTTTATTCTTGACCCTTTCTTTCCTATTTTGTAGATCCCTCAAACTACTGCACAACCTACATACCTCTCCTGTCACTTATAATGCAGTGTTGTGTGTGTGTGGCACATTGACCTGATTCATCATGATGATTTCCATGACTGCATTGTTGATTTCCCTTGGGTCTCTTCTGAAGGCCCAAGGATTGTGACGTCATTATTATCCTGGGGACAATTTAAATACTTGTTGTTTTAGAAACACGAGTCTGATATATATTTTTGTCCAAACTATCGTTTGGAGCTATGTGATGCCTAATTCTGCAAGAAAAGGGATCGAATCAAAGGTTTAATAGTGAAAATTCTTTATACTACATTTGCTACATTCAAAGGCGCAACTGTCAGTTTTATCTTTGGTTTATTTTCATAAATAGCCTTTCTTCAAGAAAACATGCCGCTGGTTACCTGAATCTCTGCAGCGAATGCCATCTGTACTCTTGTCAATCCATTTGGCGATCTCTGCAGAGCGCCTGAGTTGTTATTTTGTCCACAGAGTAAACGAATCGTTGTAAGGTTTAGCTCTGCTTATCAAACGATCAGCGATAGCCCTTCGTTTTTTTTTTTTCTTGTGCCTTTACTGGTAAACTTCTACATGAATTGTTGAATTTGTATTTCAGTGTTTACTAAAAGAAAGTCCAGACTTGAAGTATGTGTTTTCATGCTTCTTCCAGAGGCTGTTTTTTTATTAGTATAATGCTTAGCCTTTATTTGTACATATTTAACAAAACGCCATATCTTGTCCATAGTAAGATCATGGGATATTACCTTGAAATTCATGCGTGTCAATTTTTAATAAGTGTAAGCCAACAAGAATTTTTTTTATATTTATTCATTTCCTTATACCCATCAATCAATTTTTAAGATTTGTGAACGCGGAAAGAATACGATAATACGCACTTAAGGCCGTTAAACCTTACATGCTAGCCTGCAAATGGCACGGTTTTCTCTACGGTCCACATCCCAGTTATGGGGGCTCTTCGTGTCTGTCAGCTGGAGCACTGCATGCGATGCGATTGATTAACATTACTGTGTCATTCAGTGTTGCGTTTCCGCTCCGGGTGGGGAAGAGGACTGGGCCCAATCTGAGTGTTCACCTCCATTCGGAAAATAAGTCATTATTGATTCTTCATTAACTCTTGGATTAGTTTCTTGAAGACTCCTACCTGAAGCGTTAGACCTAAACAGAATTTTTATGTTGATAATAGGGTACAAAAGCCGTTTTCCGTTATTTTCATCATCCCCATTTGAATCATTCTGCATTTCTGATAATCCCTTAGTATAATCTTGAAACATAATCAGAGGTTTCGTCCTGATCACGAAAAAAGGACATGTGCTCTTTGTCGTAGTTATAGTTCTTTGTATTGACTCTGATTATTTTTCCTCTTGACTTATCCTAAAAGATTCTTCAGACTTCATCAGCTTTCTCTTGGATTATAGAACTTCGGGTATGCATTGCAGCTATGATGTCTGTTCTCATACTAATTATTTTCCTGCTTGATACTCTCTTGTGATATACATCACCGCTTATGAAGACAGACTATTTTAAGGAAGTTTTTCAGAACGAAGGCGTTTCATTGAAGCTTGAGGCTTGATGAATAGGGATTATGGGAAAACATTTTTAAATATATTTGCTGAGATATGAAACATCTACAGCACGATAAAATTTTTAACAAGTATGTTATTGCACATGTCATCAACATTCTGAGGTCCATAACAACATGAGCCACCATGAGGGTGTCATTCTGCAAAATTTTCTTCTCTTTTCATCTCTTGTTTCCTTTCCCTTTCATAGATTCTTATCTGGTCAAAGCGATTGTTCCACGTTCCCTTGATTCTCCTTCTCTCTTCTTCTCTTTCTGCTTGCTTCCTTTTCCTGTCGTAAATGCTTTTATCTCATCGATGGAAGTAGTCCACATTCCGCTTATTGGCACTTTGCATTCTTCTTGGAATTGGATGTGGCGATTCCTCCCCTCAGGACCTTGGGCAGGTAGTAAGTGCTGTGTCCGAATATAGGGAAGAATTTCCTGACAAGTAAAACCATTTCTATCATATATATATATATATATATATATATATATATATATATATATATATATATATATATATATATATATATATATATATATATATATATATATATATATATATATATATATATATATATATATATATATATATATATATATATATATATATATATATATATATATATATATATATATATACATATATATATATATATATATATATATATATATATATATATATATATATATATATATATATATATATATGAGAGACAGAGAGAGAGCTCACAACTCACTAAATATAACGAAAAGCTCTCAGTGTTCACATTATTTTCAGTTAGATGTTCAAGAACTGAGCCAACAAATACTTGGCCTCTGTAACAAAAATAACTCCAAGAATTCGCGTTAAAAATGGAAAGAATGATTATAAAAGGTAAAGATAAAATGAAATTTTATATTTAATAATGTGAATACACTTTAATGGCACAATCATTAGGCTGCTGTGTATAATTTGTCCTGTGTAACAACCTTTTAACTCAGATCAGTACCTGAATAAAGTCTAAAACTATTTTATTTTATTTTTAATACAAGTAATTTTTTTATATTCTGCGTGAATGATTGATATCATCTTTTCTTTAACTTCATGAATCACAACATTTAGGAAATGTCCCATTAGTAATAAAAAACTTTCTTATATTTACAGTAGAATATTATTTCATTGCATAAGTCTCTCTCTCTCTCTCTCTCTCTCTCTCTCTCTCTCTCTCTCTCTCTCTCTCTCTCTCTCTCTCTCTCACCATTCTTTTTTCATATCCTTTACCTCATCGGGTACATTAAGTGCCAAGAATGATATATTTAGAATGTCGCATTGACTGGTTTACGAAGTTGACGAGTGCTCAGATCTTTTGAAGTGAGATTGATAAAGGCTCCTTATTGGGACACATCACGCGTTCACTGAAGATGACATGATATCGGGTTCCTGTGGCAAGACTTGTTTTTCCGAGTACACGCTCCCCTCCATGAACCAATTCTATACTTGCCAACATCGTCACGTAATGCATTTTTTTTTTTTATTACAGTCAATATTACTTTCACTGACAAAATCGATGATATGTGGAATGCTTCGAAAATTTCACCAAGTATCCGACTTCGAAAAGGAGTGGCTTTATTTAGAAAGCCAAGCATAAAGGTTTATATTTGGTGTGTTAAAATAGGTATTAAATGCAGTGGTTTTGCGTGGTATCTTTCGGCACGCACTAAGTGCTCCCTTTTTTTTTGCCAATTGTAAATATGACACTTTAAATACGAAGATGTCTACGAAGATTCTCTCCATAGCTATTTTTAAACTGTTTAAATATCGCATGAATGCATACATCGAAACACGTTTGTCTTGATATATATATATA
>NC_089791.1:4458250-4490750 GCF_040412425.1 Macrobrachium rosenbergii
ACTCATATAGTTCCTTTACTACATAATTATATATTTTTTTTCAGGTTAATGGTAACTGCACAATATTGAGCATCGTACAAGAAGAGTCTTGCACTTACTTTTTAACTCTGTTTTGAAAGAAACTTTCCATGAACAAATTTAGAAATTAAAAAAAAATTGCCCTACCTTCTGTAAAGGTACGATGATTAATTTATCTTTAATTCATTGCAATGGGGATGATTATAGAGTCAATGGAATTGTGAAAGAATTATTTTAATAGTAAACGCTTTCTCCTTATTGAGTTATAACTATTTCTTTGTTTGGAACCATTCATGATCTTGCTGACTAGCGTTTTATAAGTAGCCTCGACCTTTTTTTTCTACTCACTTGATTGCGTTCATTTGTTCATGTTTTAACGATCCGTAATGCCGCGGATAATGAGGTTACGTGCCACATGTTCATGTTACCTCCTTTGATTAGACTTATGAGAGCTCTTTCTTGCGATTATGTGAAATTTTATAATGACAAGCCTCCCCACTCCCTTTCCTACTCCTCCTCACAGGAGTTCAGGCCAGTGACAGTGAGGGCTTCTGTGAATGCTCGATTGTACTTGTTTCCAGACGTTAAGTTCCTAGAGAAAGTAAAGCTTGCCTCTGCAGGTCAGTTGTTGGGATATCGTGATGTTTAAGAAAAATCATTCGATTGCCTACAGTCATCATTTAAGAGAATTTGTTTCCTCAGAAATACATGAACGATTCCTTGTTAGTCTAATGCACGTATCACGACAGGAATGGATAAATCATACTTTCCAGGGACCGGAGCGTTTTCTTAGGAAATTACAGCTACCTGTATTCGGTAGCAGACATATTTTATAACTGATATCTTGAATTTAATTCAAAATCTAAATAGTTTTAGCAATTAGGGAGCTTAAGTTCATTTCAGAGGTTTATGTAGTTTCGAAATTTTGGTGAGACGACGCATGTCAGTTGTGTATAGATGTTTTATTGATGGGGTTGCGGTTAATCAATCTTTTGTACCATACTCGGAAATCGGAGTTTGACTGGAATATATGAGATTCTCGTATATTGATCATGTTATGCTAATCCCACAAATTTCTTTTTTACCCTGAAATGTAATTCATTTACTGGAATGTGGGAAATTCTCGTAACTAGAGAAGTTTTCCACGAATTTTATCTTTATGACAAGAAACTTTAGGTCATTCAAAATCGCGCGCCGAATTCCCGTGTTTAAGTTAACCACGCGGAAGACCTGGAGATAGATCCAAGATTAAGAGCTCTGTGCGTGAGCCGGGTCTTGCGATTAAAGATTTTTAAGTCCTCTGCGCTCCGTTCTTACCCCATCGGTCTCAAGAACGTCATCCTTTGCTCTCTCTCTCTCTCTCTCTCTCTCTCTCTCTCTCTCTCTCTCTCTCTCTCCCCAAAAAAACATATGTATCTAGTCTTTATCTTCATGCTAATTTCCTCTTTATTACTTAGTAAATGTTTTATTGCTCTCTCTCTCTCTCTCTCTCTCTCTCTCTCTCTCTCTCTCTCTCTCTCTCTCTCTCTCTCTCTCAGATCAGTTGCAGTTTATGATTTTGCTACAAATGCTTACATCTGCTTTGTCTAAAGAATAGAAAAGACAAGTATTTGCTTGTAAATACTGTATCGTTGATTTAAAAATGATGTTACTGGAAGAAACCGAACGTGTAAATGGTTAAGAGTACCTCAGGTTGATGTTTTGTGCTAATGCAAATCAGACGGAAGTGATTTGGGTGGCAGATGGAGTCTTGAATGAAAGAGTGAGGTGGTAGGTTGTTTCACTCTATATCGTTCATTATTGTAAAGTAATTCGTAATCCTTAGAAACTTGCTGAATATCTGGTTTTAGGTTAAATGTCAGCATTGTTGATGAACAGACAAAGAATCAGATGGCGTGATAAGGGAGGTGGATATGAATAAGAAGGATTTAGAGAAGGAAAATGCTTTTAAAAGGAATAGTCAATGAAGAGGCATCAGGGCACCGCCTGAATTTAAGAAGTTAACGCTGGATGGGAATTACTTCTCATTCTTTATCTCTTTTTACTTCCTATTTTTCTTAAAATATGAGTCTCTCTCTCTCTCTCTCTCTCTCTCTCTCTCTCTCTCTCTCTCCAGTTACTATAAAAAGTTTCAAGGGTATTTTTTATTGCCGTTGTCACTAAGTTTAAACATTAAGATATGCAGAAATTGCCCAATTGTAACGCACCACTTTCCAAACAGCTGCACATTCCCAATTTATCACAAAGCAAACCTCGTGTTTTGTGATCCTTGGCCTGCTAAAGGATATCTTTTCATAGCCATTGTGGATCGACTGTGAATGGTTTGCTGCGGCTTTGTGTTTGTCGGTTTTTTTCAATACGAACTCATGGGTGACAAGGAGCACCGTATTCGGGAAACTAAAATATATAGCTGAACTGTTTGTCTTTTGTTAGCCTACTCGCTGGATATAAAACTTTGATGGCAGAGTTATCTTGTGTTTTTATTTGACTGTTCAGCACTAGGAAGTTAAGTGACTTGAAGACTTAATGTGATGGTTATATGATAAAGAAGAGAAAAGACGCTCTCTGTCTCTCAGTGTCTCTGCCTGATGTACAGGACCCTGAATATTTTGAATGTGTGTGTGTGGTTGCCTACTGTTTCAAGTACGGTAGGCTGCATAGTTTTGACTCAATTAGCTGAAGTTTTGGCAGCACAGTGCAGCGAACGAGATCTCACCGGTTTAGATGATTATTCAAATAGTTAAATATGGAAATTTAAAAGTTTTCCTGAATATCTATAGATCTGAATGATTTTGCTCACAGAGCAGAGCTTGTATTAGTTGGAAATTTTATAACAATGTAGCCATGAGTGTCATTAGGAAATCCAAAAATGTGTTTTGTTTGTAATCTGATAAAGTTTACTACATAATTGTGAAAATTTATGAATGAATACATTGCATGCCAATCTTACCCTAATACATTATCCTCGTAATGGATTTTCCTAAATATATTTATGATTTAGGAGGCACAAACACTTTTGCCATGTCGTAAATATCACTCTGTTTTAACTTTGAGATCAGGGATTTTGCAGTTCAGCACCAGGCACTAGAAGGCCACTTGACTTGGAACAAGAATAGGAGTACTGAGAGTGTGAATATTATGCTACTGAAACAATCTAAACGTTCTCCAAGACTCTCAGTGCCTGGTTACATATTTACTGAAAAACATATACATACACACACACACACACACACACACACACACACACACACACACACATATATATATATATATATATATATATATATATATATATATATATGTGTGTGTGTGTGTGTGTGTGTGTGTGTGTGTGTGTGTGTGTGTGTGTGTGTGTGTGTGTGAGTGTGTGTGTGTGAATGCTTGTATATTTGTTTGTCTCCTATAGAAATCCGAACCACTTGACAGACCCAGACAAAATTTTGCACACAGCCTCTATGTCACCCCAGAAAGGTTTTTAATTCAAAATCAGACCCCCACCTATGACAGACATACAAACACAGACAAAACAAATGAAATTTTTTTTTTTACATCACCTTTTCCTTCAATTTTCTGGGTTTATTATCATTTTTCACCTGACATTCCACCTGTTCTTTTGGTGCTGCCAGAGTATGATCAACCTGCAACAATAAATCCCCTATAATATCAACTTCTGATCAGAATTTACGTGAATTTGATCATAATTTATGATAATAATTAATATAATTGTTAATTACCTCGATAAAATTTATGATGAGAGCCTAAATCGACAATTTCTTTCTGTAGCAAGCAAAACCGGGCCCGCACATGCGTTGTAGTGGCAAAGCGAGACGATTTCAGCCAGCAGAAACCACCACCAAACTCACTCTCTCTCTCTCTCTCTCTCTCTCTCTCTCTCTCTCTCTCTCTCTCTCTCTCTCTCTCTCTCTCAAGGCATCACTCAAACACTTTGCTTTAAAGTAAAATCTATCTCTATCTTTGAGGTTTATTACTAAATTATTACCTAGAGAGAAGAACAACAATTTTATGTGCAAATAAGTGGAAGGCAGCATCTGCAAAAGGAATAAGAAAACATACGCAACACCTGGCAACCACTTCATTATGCAAAAAGTGATAATCACCTGTCATTTGCCCTGCCTGTTCATTCATATGGTTGAAGACATTATATAATATAATAAGTAAATAAACACATTCCCTTTTTGTGTACATTGTTAAAATGGACCTACACACAGCTTACACAACACGTCAATTTATACCTTTTGCTGATGTATTTATACGCAGGAAGGAATAGTACTCCCATGATTTAGGAAAATAAAATTATTGTTTACGATCATATATTAGAATGATATATATTCATTTCTATCTTTTATCAATGCATAATTATTCAAAACAATAAATTACTGATTACCTAACATTCCTCCAAAAAGGGAAAGATTTTGTTTGATTCAGGATTACATTATTGTACGAATTGACCAAGTTTATAGATGCCGTATGTGTAACTTTATACACAATTCTATGTTAAGGAATTTGACGTCATTGTAAAGATAATGACATAATTCATTATGTTATGTTAAAAAGTCCCTAAAACCAATATAAAAAATATGTATCACGAGTTGAAGTTAGCAGTATAGGAAAATGTTATGCCACTTTTTTTTTTTAATATGATGAGGGGGTGGAAGGATAACTCTTGCAGCAATTCACTTAATAATAGGAAAGAAGAAAAAAATGTAACAGATTATAGACGAAATATTTCTTATCAAAAAAAGATGTCCGTTCACATACAATTTTAATGAATGAGTTTAAATTAGAAGCAAGGCGTTGGTTCAGTTTTTTCTATAAACTGGACAGTGAAGTTTACTTTCATTATAGTAACACGTCATAAAAAGATATTATTGGCCGAGGCCCATACCAAATTGTTTGTATCACATGGAAATATTGTTTTAGATTTTTATTGCATGATTTGAACTTATAACGGCCTACAAATAGCATTGAAAGGCCTAACAGTGAAGAGAATAATGCCTATACATAATTTATTCATATTCTGATCAGAGCATCTTAGATATTTCCCAGATGAAATACAGAGGCAAACAGTCACAAAATTAGTGCTAACCTGTTCACACGTGCAATTTCCTGTCAGTCTGTCCAAAGATATTTAGGTAATACCATCAATTCATCCATTCTGGTGAGTGGACTGTTTCCGCCCACAAACTGTTGTTTACAGGTAAGCTTTAAAGGCAGTTTCAATGAACTGGCAGAAGAAATGACTGGTAAACTTGATCGTGAATACACGGCCTTATGTTGTTGAATTCTATAATAGTGAATGGGTGTGCTGGGAGAGAAAGTGGGAGAGTGAGAAAAAAGAAGAGAGAGAAGAGGGGATATTGGGAGGTTGGGGAGGAGAGAGAGAGAGAGAGAGAGAGAGAGAGAGAGAGAGAGAGAGAGAGAGAGAGAGAGGAGAGATAGTTTATCGAATGTCATTCAAAGTTTTTCGGGCAGTGCTGAGTTGTCAGCTAGTATATATATATATATATATATATATATATATATATATATATATATATATATATATATATATATATATATATATATATATATATATATATATATATATATATATATATATATATATATATATATATATATATATATATATATATATATATATAAATCTATATATATAATTTATGTTCCATATATATATATATATATATATTATGGTGGGTAAAATCTGATATAATTTTGTTCCATTGCTTCTGTAAGTGTATTTTACCGCACACCTGGCTGAGGAGTTTCCTTTTAATTCATTAATTTTTTATTCATTACCACTCCCTTCATTTTTGTCAGAAGGTATGTCAAGTTTTAATCGACTTGTTGCTTTTTAAAACCATGGAAAATTAGGCCAAAGTGCACCAGTTCAAAACGAAATGTCAAGTTGTAATTAGGTAAATTTAAATATTTTTTTTAACATTAGATAAATGAAAGAGAGAAATTGCAATATTTGGCAGTTCAGAGTGAATTAACACCAAATTTCAAATTTCAAAGAAAATAACCTTAGGAAAATTTAAAAATAAGGGAGAATGAGAGCAGCGTTCGAGATTCCAAGCTGGCAAGTCTGTGTAATTGTAACACAGCCAGATTGCCCCAACAGGTCAGCTGGGACCAACAACCCATTTGGAATTGCCTCCCTAGACAATATATCCGCCGCTGCGATCCCCGTCCTGTTTCCCCCTTCTTCTTTCTCTCGCTTTACTTCGTATTTGTCTTAAAACACGAGTGCAGTTTCTCTCTCTCTCTCTCTCTCTCTCTCTCTCTCTCTCTCTCTCTCTCTCTCTCTCTCTCTTCATGCAGTTTGTTTTCTTCACTGTATTCTTTTTCTAATTTGGAATTAATTTGACAGGCATCAAATTCGTTGATTTACGATAATTTAAGGATTAACAGATTAACTAATTACTGCTCTTACAGTGTGCATACATGCAAGCCAAGGTTCGCAACTATATTGTTTAATTTGTGGTGTTATTTTACCCTTAGTTATATTCTGATGTCTGCATTAATATTACAGTCCTCAGTAGGTCTTATACTATTCTTAGGCTATCTATATTTTCTCATGTCTTAGCTCATATTGAGTCTTATTCAGTTCTTCCTCAAACTTGTTTTGATGTGAATTTTGGTTACTGAAACGAGGCAATCGAGCCGACAGTACTTGGTGGTACACTCATGCTCAAAAGTAACACTACTTGACTGCATAGGTTTTCGTTCAAAAGTCACTAACTGGTAGCCTAACATGCTATATATTTATCTTTTTGAATGAGAAAACACAATTATTTTATAAGACTATAATATTTTTTTATAACAGTGAAATCTATCCTATATATGAAAATTATATGAAAATATTACGTATAGCCAAAGTGCTGAAAAACAGTGACAAAACATTTCCAAAACTTTTGTTAATCCAGCGCTGATGCGGCTGCAAAAAAAGTATTGTTATGAAAAGTAGGTTTTAAATGTTAAAATAATCTAAAAAATAGAACGAAGTTTTCTTAGCATTATGATATTATTCGACTTGCAATCATAAAATTTTAAATAGTCCTATTTGATTATTTTTACACTTCAAAGGTGAAATAATAGAAATATGTGAAAGTACTACTACAGCCAAAATGCAACCAGGCAATCAAGATTTTGTTCCTATGCTTAGGCATGTTAGTTTTCTTGGTATTATCAATACACTTTACATTCACACTTCATTACTGATAATTTTTGGTGGAAAAGCGTATGATCTTGTCCACACATTCTCGCACTTCCAGGTTACCTTGTGAATCAATTATACATCAGAATCAAGCAAAAGGACTTTTAGAAAAATAACATTCTTCGTCAGTTAAAAACTTAATATTAATAATCATTTGAATTGATAATTATTTTCTCTATAATGTAAAGAATCGTCATCTTTTATAATGCAAAGAAAGGGTAATCTGTAAAAATAAATCTTCAGTAAACTAGATAGCATCTCAGATGTCTTAGGTTAGGCCTATAAATCAATATTGCAATATACAGGCAGTTTGAACATGGCCTAAAACTTCAAATTTCAGAGAAAATTATTTTTTAATTCATAGTTCTATTTTTTTTGAAATTTTGTTTAACTGTTGGGCCTGTTAGGTCTACTGTTATACGCTGCAGAGATCGCTAAGATGACCACTTCGATTAGCAAGTTGTGTGCCGTGGCATCTGGCACCACTGCCAACCTTTTGTCACACTGGGCTTCGACTCAAGTAATGTAAAAAAATAATTTCGCATAAATTAAGAATGATATCAATGCATAAAAGAGATCTTATTTTTATATCCACAGGGGAAAATAATGTTAACTGTGAATTCACAAACTTATCGACATATACGACTTTGTAAAAGAAAAAAAAAAGTGGCAGCCGAGTGACGTTTTACTTTGTGTCCGAGATGTTGGACGATACAAAAAATATCAAGCAAGTGGCGTCAGTTTTGAGGATGACGCTGCATCTTATCGACGTCTTAAGTGAAGAGTGATTTGCTTACCATTCCAGTCATCATGTGCCTTCTGACATCAGTTTTGAAGAAATGTGTAGTATTTTTACATTTAGAAGTAGTGCAGACTGCTAAATATTTTATAAAATCTTACGTTGCTAATATCTGTTCTGCTATATCGAAGTTAAATATAACATTCTCGTGACTAAAGAAGTCAATTTTTTAATGTGAAAACTGCCACCTCATTTCATGTCATCTCCGAGACCTGTTAGGCCTTTGACCTTCTGGTAATGGGAAGCAATGTCAGGTTATGGAGCAGTGGTTCCTCAGTGGCATACTAAACCAAGGCCTCTAGGACCCGTGATTCTTATTGCTGTTCATTGGAAGAGGTTATGCCCTAACATCTTTGAGGTAGGCAGACAACAGTGACATACAGGCTATAGGCATATTAATCCTATTGCAAGATACGCCCCTCTAACCCTGTGAAAGGCAAACTACATTATCAGGCTAGGCTGAACTACAGTACCCCTGTGACAGGCTAAGTTACAGTACCCCTTAGATAGGCTGGTGTTATGAATTATGACAAGTTTGGCTGCAATGTGGGTGTGACATTCTTGGCCATTGTGCATTTATTGTTGGTATTATGACTGTTTAGGCCATGACAATTTTGTGAGAGACAAGGAAATAGCCATTAAGCTAGTTATTGTCTGCTTATGATGCTACTGCACTTTTGACATGAAGTATGTGTTACCCCCGAGACGTGTTTGGATCTGATTTCCTTTCCTTAGGTCAGGTTAAGTCAGGTTATAAAAGCTCTCATTAGGTTTTAGAGTACTTAAGTCGCTTGCTGTCAGAAAAAAAAGTACTTGTCACTCAAATAACTTATAGTAAATAACTATAGTAAAAGGCAAAACTTACGTCTACTATGTTTTCCCATTGCCTGCTAGTCCCATATTTTCTGTGCCGCTGATCTTGAGAGATGCAGTACATTTTATCGGACATTTACAGCGAATGTTCTTATTTTGAAATATTCGTGTTACAGTATTCGTATTAATACATTGAGAATCATTGGTTTAAGCATTCAGGTTATAGAATTCGTTCGATTATATGGAAAATTAGTTGTGGTAAGCATATTTGTTATATTGCTTTTTTTTCATTTTAAAAATATTAATTTATGAAGGGTTATACCAACAAAAATTCATTCATTCAAGGACACTCATGCTGAAGGGAAGGGAGAAAAAAAACAAAGTGCAAAAAGTAGGTGATTATGAAGACGGCGAAAGAGTTGGTTAAGAAACAGCCCCCCGGGGGAACTCTTGTCAAGTAAAACAACAGCATCACCAATTATGAGGTCGATAGATGGTTGGTTGTTTTCGAGTAAGTGGGCTTTATTCCGGCACTGTCTCATGTCGTTGGGCTAGCCGTAATTGTGAAAGTTTTCAAACGGTATAATAGGCATGATGTGGACCTGTGGACTCAGCAAACCAACTAATACCAGTAAGTAGATAGTAAATTTTAAGTACTAACAGAGAATAGATGGTCCTGGTTATAATCACGAATTGCAAGCTGAACATTGTATCCTATTTCGCCTGTGAAGCCGATATCAGCGTTTGAGGGTACTGCATAGAGTTAACTCGGCTCGGAAGTAGAGATTTCGTTGAATATTACAACCAGCTTTTTATTAATGCAATAAAAACTATACTCAGTTCATTATGTTATATTGTCTGCATTTTTTCCACTATGGCAGTACATGTATTTATTTGACTTGGCATCAAATAAACTTGACGACAGTACCTATTAACTAATCTCTTCCAATCATGGACAAGGTCTTTAGACCTAGATCACGGCATTCTTTATGCCATTGCCCATATCGTCAAGAGTTGCCGGACTCAGTAACCACCTCCTCGGTGCAGTAGTTTGGAAAGGCACTGGAAAAATCAACATCTTATGCTACTGTTTTTTTTTTTTTTTTTTTATTAACTTTTCATGTCTTATTGGTTCATTACTTGGAACCGAAGTAAATCTTTTAATTTTCGAGTTTTTCATTTATGTCTTTGTAAACTTGGATGAATATTTGTAATTACTTCTTGGAATACTTTACAACAACGAAGCCTGGTTAATCACGAATACATCTCATTTCAGGAAAGTCTTAGGTTTTCCTGTACTGCCTAGTTATCTGTCTTCCTGTCTCGGCTAAAGGAAATAGCGAAAAAGTTCCTAAAAATTCTTGAAAGAAAACGTCAGCCTAAGCGAGTAGATCTCATTTGTTAAGCAGCGAGTTTACATAACGGTAGCATTTACCAAATAACCTACCCACATACGAACATTCTCTCTCTCTCTCTCTCTCTCTCTCTCTCTCTCTCTCTCTCTCTCTCTCTCTCTCTCTCTCTCTCTCTTTCTGTCATCTATATATATATATTATATGTATATATATATATATATATATATATATATATATATATATATATATATATATATATATATATATATATATATATATATATATATATATATATATATATATATATATATATATATATATATATATATATATATATATATATATATAAAATAATATAATAATAATAAATATGTGTATGTGTGTTCGTGTATGTGCTAAAGTTCTTTCTTTTAAGCTCTGAAAACTATTTGCTGCTTAGGAATAAAACAAACACTAGAGAAACTTTATCATGAGGGACGGTAATACGGTATTCGCTCTCAGTGATCTACCCCTTTTTTTCCAGCAGAGTTTACAGCATTAAGGAGTCATCGCCATGTTGCAGTTCGTCAGCCTTTTTGTGTTTCTTTCTCTAATTGATTAAAATACTGCGATATTTCTTTGAACCTGATACGATTATAAAATAAAGTGAAAAATGCGTGGAACAAATTCTCGTGCTGTGACACATTGGCTGTTATCGTGCTCCTTTCACTAAGCGATAGTTGTTAAGGTTATCGCAAAATTGGGGGACGTGAGTGTTAGGAAAAGTATTGATTGATGTTGGCTTGTAAGAGGAATTACTCAAGTGCTGGTGCACGCGATCCCTGAAGACACCCTTGTGGAGGAGTTGTTAAGTGGCCCCTGTTTGTATTCCTCTTCGGATCTGCCTTGCAATACAACGTCGCATTTAGAACCTTTCGATCTGGCAGTGGCTGAGGTTCATGACGAAAATATTAATTAGTCTCTCTCTCTCTCTCTCTCTCTCTCTCTCTCTCTCTCTCTCTCTGCCATTCCTTTATAATTCTGTATTTTCATTTTTTGCCGTCTTTGATGCTTTCCTTTATTTTAATGTTTTCTAAGTCATCCAGTCCTTCCTGTAAGTGGATTTGGTAATCCTACCAGCGTTCATGGTTTAATATGGTATTCCTGGATTGATATTTGTTTATTGTTTAATCGTTTTTTGAAGGGTCATAAACTTAAATACATGTGCGAATTTCCCATTGAAAAACCCCTCTCGCCATATTTCCAAAACGTAATCCATCTTACGCAACTTTTATTGCAGTAAAGAATGTTTCTTAAGTTTAATTTTGAGTCTCCTTAAGATTCAGATTTTTCCTGATTTTGGTGGTTGATGTTCTGAACTTTTACCTTATTTCTAAAAGAACGAAAGATTATGAAAAGGATAAAACTACTACTTAAAGTTTTCTGTAAGAGCAGTGGATCAGAAAACATTTAAAGGTCTTAGTTAATATATTGGTGTGAAGTTTCTAATATATTATGTCACTAACTCCACTCCCGATGGGCATTTGCTTTCAGTTATTTCTTGGTATATGGTTTCATCAAGATCTCTCCTGGTATATGGTTCTTCATGATTGACTCTCTCTCTCTCTCTCTCTCTCTCTCTCTCTCTCTCTCTCTCTCTTAAAACTTAACTCATCCAGACTTAAGATCTTAAGATGACAGCTGGAAGAAACGAATGGAAAGAGATGTCCATTGAATGGAAAAATTTTATCTTTATCTTGTTCCCTGTAATGTTGAGCTCGTAGTCCTGGTTTAGAAGAATGTCTTTCTTTATCAATAGTTTTGTGATTCTAGTACTAACCACTCCTCCCCGGGGCATTTCAGTCCTTCACTCTTGCTAGAGAGCTTTTCACGGTTGGAAGATTACGTACAGCAAATATTTCCTGATCCAATCATATCCATTGAATAAAAATTTTATCTCTTGTTCCCTGAGCTGCCTGGTTTAGAAGAATGTTTCCACCGACCCTCTTATTTTTATTTATATTTTAGTTATTTAATGATTGAGATTTATTTTTCATTTTGGTCAGATTAAATGAGCAATATCGTTCGGTATCATCTTGCCCCAGCTGTTCAGTCTGTTACACTATTAGTTGGAAGCTACGTTTCTAGAACCATTTTCGCATTTCAAGCGAACTGTGTTTTTACCGAACCTCCAGTTTATTGTTGGGTTATGAAGGCGCCTCATCCAGCTTCCAACCCCATCTATTCCTGGAATGGAAGGGAATGCTTTATACAAGAAAGACCGTTTTGCGAATACTGCTCTGCAAGCCGGCGATATGAATGAATTTCTTGTACGCATCTTTTCTGAAAGAAGAAATCTCTTGCAAGAATTTGACTTCTCTGAATGGGCTATGAAAGACGAGCTTAGTCCTCGAAGACGATTTTATGAGCCTTTGTATCAGGAGGGATTACGACAGCAACGGCCGAGGAACTAGTTTTTCGTTATTTTCAAATCTTCCAGCATTTTGCATCCTTTCTATAAAATGGCATTAAACTGATATTCAAAGAAGGACAAGCTTTGCATATATAGGGAAGGAATCTCATAAAATATGGGTTCTTCACCGAGGCTAAATCTCTTTTTTTTTCTCTCTCTCTCTTTTTCTTTTACAAGGATCGCAGTCTACTTGTGAATGCTTTTGCTTTATATTTCTTATGAAAATGCGCCGATAATGGTTGAGTTCCTAATACAATTTTTTTTTTTTGTATTAGGTGAATGAAATTACTTGACATATCTTGTGGCTTTGAAAATCTTAAGAATTTTACCAGAATTTCTCATAAATTTCAAACACAATCTTATCGAGTTTGAGAATCATAAAACCCTCAAACAACCAATTTTGGTAAACCTTCGAAAGACTTTTGTGGCCACTTCAGCCTATTCATGGGTTCCTATAGGACGGGCGAATTTGGGGAGAGTTTTTTATAGGCCCATTCATTCGATGTGGAGTTTTTATGAGCAAATACTGAGAAGTAATTATTGTTCCTTCATTTACCGGTCAGTTTATAGTTGGGAAGTTTTGGTTCCATCTTCCCGTGGTCGAGTTCATCTGGGTAAGCACTTGCACATTGTGCATCCTTTCATCTGTAGATGATGATATTTGAGCAAATCTTTGAAGAATTCTTGTGGGTGTGCCAGAAGAATTTATATTGTTGAGAAGTTTATATGCTCGCATGTGCACACACATGCATCTCTCTCTCTCTCTCTCTCTCTCTCTCTCTCTCTCTCTCTCTCTCTCTCTCTCTCTCTCTCTCTCTAATTAATTAATATATATATATATATATATATATATATATATATATATATATATATATATATATATATATATATATATATATATATATATATATACTGTATATTAGTGTGTATGTGTAGAGCATGTTATGATTTGTCCCCAAGATTACGTCATTATTTTTATATGTGCAGTATTTCGCTGAGGATGTTCGGGTGAAATTAAGAATTCGATATGATAACCATTGTTAAAAATCGTAAGTAAATGTAGCCTAGTAGTCTTCAAGGGGAAAATACTCTGTTGTATTTAGTTGCATACCATACTTTCTCATTTTGTCTCTCAAGGGCATTTGGTGTTACCCCATTTTTTTTTTTTTATTCCTTTCTAGATTTTTATCTGCTTGCCGTTGCTGACCCGGGCATCCGTTATCTGCTTGCCATTTAGTAATATGCGGCATCGGGTATCTGTTTGCGTATCTGTTGCCCGTTTTTCCTTAACTGACATGAAGCAGTTGTTATCCTCTTGTGTGTATTTCAGGAGGCATTGCCCATTAGTTTTTCTTAGCTTGCTCTAACCTGTATTCCGCTCGCCGTTGATTGACATGATTCTTGCTTTATCCTCTTGGGACATTTGTGTATTTCTATCAGTATGCATTTTAGTGACGTGATCTCTGTTCTCCACTTGTCCTTCATTGACATGAGACATTTTATCTGTTGCCTTTTAGTGACATGAGCATCTGTTAATTCATTGCTCTTTTGTGTTGTGGCATTCAGCATTTGTTATCCGGTTGCACTTTAGTGACATGACACAAGCTGGTTTGTTTTTAAAACACTTTCAAGGTCCGATTCGGGAGACTTGCCTGCTATAAATACAACTTTCCTCGTCTAGCAGGGAACGACGGAGACGCGTTATTGAGATGTCTCGCACTTTCCTTCAACTTTTGCGAACGTAATTGGGTCCCAACTTTCCCTTCCCTTTTCGATTTGCTTTTGCTTATTATCCTTCCTTCCTTTCGAAAGAATTACTTACTTGGTTTTTGTTGTTATTGTTTACTTGCTCATTTGAAAGTACGCGTTTATGGAGGTTGTTGGAGAAAGAAAATGTGAGTTATTTCATTTGTTCTAGTTCGATTTATCGATTGATTTATGGATTCTGCTGGACATTATTTTTTTCATCTGGCTTTTGTAGTAATAATACGTTCATGTCGGTATCGCTTCCTTTGTCCTTAACGTCTTTACTGATTTGGTGTTAACTCTAACTTGTCTAACAAGATTTAGTCCTCTTGTTTTTCAGTGAAATACGGTACTAGCAAGTTTTGGAGGATAAAAAAAATTGAGACAAATATATATGGATATGAGAAGAACTGAATTTGTGTTAGTCACTTGTAGATAAATACAGGGGTAAGTGTAACCTTGGTTTATTTTTATATTTAGCATCTACTATCCGCTTGCACTTTAGTGATATAACACAATCGGGGCTGTTTTTGTAATAAGTTGGAGTTCGGTTTAGAGAGAGAGAGAGAGAGAGAGAGAGAGAGAGAGATCTCACAGGCTCGGTGATACGTTGTACAGTTTTGCATAATGAGGCCAAGCAAGGGAGCCACACGGAGCTCGTTTCGTGTCTCGCGCAATTTGTAACAAAAACCGTCGAATAATTGAAGAATGGCCGCGCGCCCGGGTGACCGTACTCTTCTCATAAGAATTTAATGTATTGACTTTTTATAGATTAGAGGACAGGGCAGGTTTCTCCTTGCTGCCAACACTACCAGCACCCCAGCTGTGTTCACCCTCTTTGTCTCTTCATGCATTTTATGAAGTTTTCTTGATTATTTTTCCCCGTAAGGTGAAGACTGGTTCCTTCTTCTCATCCTCCAAGGTTTTAAATGTAATTATTGCCTTGGCTGACAGTTAATTAGTGAGTTATTTTATGTAAGGCGCCGTGAAGTTATTAAAAACAGTATGAATTACCTTTTTGACAGTCTTAAAGTTAATCTTAAAATTATTAGTACAGGACATTTTTGTTTTTTTGTATTTATGAAAAATATCTTTTTAGTCTGGTATAGTCTTCATGTGAGAATAGGAGTGTTGTATTTTGTTCTCATTGCGCTGTTTTATGTTATGATCAGCGTAATTTGCATTGAGGAAGACTGGAGTCGACAAAATAGCATCAGCAAGCTTTACATGTATCGAAAATATTGAAGTTATTTGCTATTAAATATATAATATTGAGTCACTTGTCGTCTTTTGTAATCCGATTAAAGATGAGTGTTGGTGCATTTAGTCCAGACAGAGGAAATTTTCATAAATTGATTGTTTTCGCTCAGCCGGTTCAGGCTCTCGAGGTAACTTTGCTCTGCGGTTTCGTCATTCATTGTGTCCTCATTGCGTAGCCATGAACCTCGTTGAAGTCCAGCTAACTCAATACTGAGTGGAAGTTGAGTCAGTATACTGCCTGCCTCTCTCTCTCCCTTGCCTTCTCTCCTCCCTCCCTTTGCCTCTCTACTGCTTCCCTTCACCTCACTCTTTCCTCCTTTTACCTCATTCTTTCCTTCCTTTACCTATCTCTTTCCTCCCTTTGCCACTCTTTCCTCCCTTGACCTCTCTCCTCCCTTCCTTGACCCCTCTCCTTCCTTCCTTGACCTCTCTCTTTCCTCCCTTTACCTCACTCTTTCCTCCCTTTACCTCTCTCCTTCCTCCCTTTACCTCTCTCTTTCCTCCCTTTACCTCACTCCTTCCTCCCTTGACCTCTCTCCTTCCTCCCTTTATTCCTTCTCATACCTGCCTCCTGCCCCAACTTGGCCTTCATCATTAATCGTCCATTAATGATTAGTTTAACGGTCATTAATTTGGGATGATGGAACACCAAACTTTCGCTCCATCAACTCAGCGAACGTCTTCCAAGTAGTTTTGACTGCATAATACGCTTCTTTCAAGCCTAATTAAAGACGCTCAGTGTTTTTCGCTTCTGAATCGTTTAAACATGAACGAGTGCCAAGGTGAAAAAAGTCTTCCGTAACAGGACTGTGTCAGACAGTCAGTTATGACTGTGTTTAGGTTCATTTACTTTGCACTGGGATTCGAACGCCTGAACGGACGTCCGGGGAGGAAACATCCTGCTGATTAAGGCAAAACACAAATTCGAGATCCGGATGAAATTTTGCCTTTTATTGGCCATTCGCGGAGGATGTTCTTGTTTATCCCAAATGTTATCGCTTCATTTGCACCGCTGACCTCTGAGTAAACCGAGTGTCGTTTCCGTTAAATGAAACAAAATTTCATCACAGCTTATTTGGCCTCGGATACAGATTGAGGTGATATTAACTGGTGAACCGAGTATAAAGTCAAGTATACTTGAATGGCCGTTTGGAATTATTTTTCACTTGATTTTCATATATATATATATATATATATATATATATATATATATATATATATATATATATATATATATATATATATATATATATATATATATATATATATATATATATATATTTTTTGTGTGTGTGTGTGTTACACTAATAAAATTTTATCTCTTACACGCGCGCACAAATATAAACAAACAGATATCGTTGAATACTGAATTCGCTATATCCTGGGAGTAACATATTATCCCCAAGGAGAATTATAATGGTTAGGCACATCTGCTCTGGCCAAGGTTCGAGCTCAGGTTTTTGGTTGAGCTACAACGATGCACAGCCTACTTCGATCACTTGGTTAGGCAAATGCACTTATCTATTATGATTCTCCTTGGGTTCAAGCTATTCCTTGGTATACCAAATTCGATATTAAGCGATGCTTGTAGCTACTGACGGATCGCATTATCACTTTTTAAAAAATTCCCCTTCGATATTAAAATACTTATGTTGTTAAGGTTTATATGTGTGTGTGTGTGTGTGTGAGAGAGAGAGAGAGAGAGAGAGAGAGAAAGAGTGTATTATGTTTTGACGTAAACGATTCTTTCATTTCGTGAACCGTGAGGTAAAGGATATATTAATCGTATGTCAGAGTAACTTTATGATACCTTGTTAAATTGGTATGCCTATGCGTCAGGATGCTGACTTAACAAATTCTGATCATGTCTCCTCCCTTAGGAATAGTTCCGTTGGTCTGCATACCGCACAACTTCTTTTTTATTGTTATTTCAGAAAAATGTTGGTCATTCTGCTTCTCCTATTTCTTTATGTTTGTTCTTGGGAAATGTTGTTGCTGCGTTCTTTCACTCATATCTTCTTAAGAAAATATTAGACTCTTGTTCCCCATCTGACCTGTTATAGGGAAATGTCAGCCCAAAGTCACGAATGGATGTTTTGTGTTGAATTTCCTTATACTTGTCTTGCAGATCGAGAGGAAAATCATGGAAGCAATTAGTCGATATATTTTCAATATAGGGTATACACATTGCTTTTTAAAATGCTCCTTTTATAGGACCCTTTTAAGTAACTGGCGTCATGTCAAGTACAGCATGTACAGTGTAACCTTTCAGGAAATTGCGTCTGCTTCAGTGTGGAATAGGGGGTATGTGAGTGCCAAGTACTTTGCTTGTGTTGGCACATCTCCGTCAGTCCCCAGTCACTCCATCCGTTCAGTGGAGAGAGAGAGAGAGAGAGAGAGAGAGAGAGAGAGAGAGAGAGAGAGAGAGAGAGAGAGTTAGTAAGTTTTGTGACATTGCAGAAAAGGAATAATTATTTCCCGGAGAATTGCTTAAAAAGTGTCTTAAATGTGTTTAGTTAATATTTACCCAAAGACTGTAGGTGGATTTGCTGGGGTAGGATTCAGTCTCAAACATTCCTTTCCTCTTTCGTCTGCTTTCGTTATTTACGTCTTTCAGTTCGTTTGTAGTTTTACCCTTTTTGATATGGGTAGGAGGCCAAGGTCAGTGCTGTTTTCCTTTTGCTCTTTTCCAGTTTGCTATGATTAATCTGCAGTCAAGTTTGTACAGGGCTGTTTTTCCTCTCCGAAAGGAATGGGGATTCCTGTAACTAAAAACTCACAAGCAGCAAGATGCAGAGGAGAAAGGCTGAACGTAAAGTTATTTTAGTGATGACTTCAGAGTAACAGGAAATTCAGTGATGCCAAACATATCCCCCTTATTGTTAAAATGACATCTAAAAATGAAATTAACCTATCAAATTGCTGGGCTTTGGGTAAACATCGACCTGAAACTAAATAAAATGATCGAATAGAGGGGATGCAAATAAGCTTATTAAATATGTGTAGGTAAATGAGAGAGGTAACGAGGCGTTTGTGCCGCTGCCCCGAATGAAGCCTCCTCACATCCGCAAGCTCTGCCTGCATAAGTAAAGAATCGTGCCTTCAGTAGCTCTGTCATTAAACAGAGGAGGAGAATCTGCCATTACCCCCGGGCGCTCGGGAGAGATGCCTGAATGAGACGTCATTAACGAGATGAAAATATGACTAGTATTAAAAAAATGAACAAGTAAAATAGTTAAAGAAGCCTTACTGCTATTTTGCAAGGATATTCTTTTTTATTTCCTATTTTTTAGATTTTCGCTTACGGGGTGAAGTGGCTGCGACTGTCAGGATTGTGTGTCTATATTTTTTGGGGGAGGTTGAGGATGATGGGGAGTGGAAGGGAGGGGATCCAGAGAGGAGTTGGGATTATCTAATAACTGTGGGCAAAAAGGACTGTCGTTCCTCACTTGCCATTTTTTACGTAATTTTTCCTTCTCTGCTATTGCCTTTAATGTCGTTCCAGTAGGGTCTCCGAGAAGTAAAGGTTGAAGAGCTCCTCGAGATCTTCTTCTTCTTGAGAGGGCTTGGCAGGGAGATCCAGGAAAAAGGGAGGAGGAGGAGGAGGGGAGGAGGAGGAGGAGATGAGGGAGGGAAGAAAAAACAGTAGGAGGAGGAGGAGGAAAAGGTTAGGAGGAGAGACAAGGTTGGGAAGAATAGTATGTATAATGTGGACAGTAAATATAATGCATATAAAAATCAGTTAATGGGAAAGACAATATTATATTATGATATATATGTATATATATATACAGTATATGTATATATGAATGTATATATATATATATATATATATATATATATATATATATATATATATATATATATATATATATATATATATATATATATATATATATATATATATATATATACATATATATGACATACAGTTACTGGCCATGCAGTGTACCTTGCATTCCAAGAATGATTAATCTTGTTAATTTTCAAACATTCTAAAATTTATAAAAGAACCTGGAGTTAATGTTGACAGTTGGTTCAAGCCAAAGGCTTGTCTTATGCTTTCGGTAATTTTTTACTCGGAAATAGTTCTTACTACTTCTGTAATGCCATATCTTAAAGTGAAGACTGAAGACTGTTATGGTAGGAAAATATTTGAAGAATAAGGTTAATTAGTCTTTATTTCTCCCCATCTGTGCATTTACATATCAGTTTCGCGTATTATTAGGGGAAAATTACGGTTCCATATGTTGATGAGGTAATGGATAATGAGAGGTGGCGATGGCCTGGATAGTGATAGTGTCAGCTGAACTCCTGCTGGCACCAGGAGAGGTGGAAGACCCAGACCTATTTGGTTGAGAAGGAGGGCAGGAGATGAGTGGAGATTTGTGAAGGATAAAACATAGGAAGGATATGATTGGCCGAAGTTCACAGAGGGTCTTTGAGGCACGTGGCTTGTAGTCGATGATGCTGTGCACGTGGTTTATGATGTCTATTTTCGTGATTCTGAAGGGAAATGACGAGAGGTCCCGTCGGAAGAGGACGGCCGCCCCTGAAAGAAATACTGATTTTCTGTTGGGTGGGGGGGGGGGGGTGGGGGCGAGTAATAAAAAGTGAAAGGCTTAAAGTACAGACAAGATAAGGTTGTTGCGTCGTCACGGAATGGAAAGCAAATCATCCTTTTATTTGGGTGAAAAGAAAATTTGGGTAAAAGTCAAGTGAGTTAATTAAGAGCGTCAAGGATGGCGTAGCACAAAAGAAAGGGTTGAGAAGAGCTGCTCCCTTTAATGCGACGGAACACACACACATACACACACACACACACACACACACCTTTTTATAGGAGACGAAGTCTGCGCACTGGTATCCATATGAATGCGTAGCATCTCCTTCCTCCACTCAGCTCAAAAAAACAACCCATAATGTCTTATTCTGGAATAAGTATTTTGTAATGAGGTGAAGGGAAACCCCGTGGGGAGTTGCGTTCCGGACAATGAGATTGATTCGCTCATTGTGGACAAAACACCTTCAGCTAACAGCTAACAATATTGTGGTGCGACATTGGATGTTGTGCATTCTACATCGTCAGGCGCGTTTACGTCAGTTTCAAATTGTTTTATCGTCATTGTAGAGTTTTTGAATGATTCCTGTATTCAATAGAATAAGTGAAAATGACCATTGTTGTCTTCGGTGGATCGTAGATGATTTCAATATGGTTCATTTACAGCAATTTTTTTAATATTGCAACATTTTATCGGCGGTTTCTGTATTTAATTGGATTAACGTAAATGACTGATATTGTCTTCGGTGTAATGAAGATTATTTTCTCGTACGTTTTCTCTGTGACAATTTTGCAGCCTTTATTAATCACTAACTATAGCGCATTTAAGCGTTTTTAGGTTGGTGATTTAACACTCCCGTGGATTTTCCAGTTCTAACGGACAGTTTTTAACATGGGATAACTCTTATCCTCCTAAATCATATGGAGAGTGACATTTTACGTGATATTTTGAAATGTATGCTAACTCACGAAGGTAATTACGTAGAGTTTACGAGTTTCAGTTATTTTTTTCTATTTTTACCGACGCAATACATACTTTTGGTTTGGCACTTACGGTACTTTTTTCCCCTTCAAAACTATAAAATAAAATTTGTTCAATGTAACTGTAAAGTAAAGGTTAAGACTACGAAGGTGCATTTATTCTCGGTGGTAACAGAGGAAACACATACATAATGAATATGATATATATATATATATATATATATATATATATATATATGTGTGTGTGTGTGTGTGTGTGTGTGTATATGTATATATATATATATATATATATATATATATATATATATATATACATACACATATGTACATGTGTGTGTGTGTGCATGTATATATACGAGTTGATTGGCACTTTTTGGGTTTCCTTTGCAAACGCGGTGCGGTGAGGTGCGTTTAATGATCTTTCTTGTAATAAAGAGAGTGGCTTCTTACGAGACGCTCATTTTTGAACAAGCGTCACTATGCTAATCACAGATGGCCATTAGGCTTCTTCTAAGGAGCGTTGTCATTAGGAGACATATTTCAGGATAATCCTTCCCCACGAAGTTAACAGTATTCCCCATCCTCTCTTAATACGTTTCTTTCTCCATCCTATAATAGTAATTCCTGGCAGAAGTCCTTCTACCCCTTTCGTCTGCTTCCACCTCCCTCGCAAGAAACCCTTTCCTCGAGCTAAATTTCACTCCCCTTTCGTCCGAGCAAATAATCGCGCTTCTTTTTTAGCTATTTTCCCGGATATTGGAAATTTTACACACACACACACACACACACATATGTATATACAATTTAAATTAGTTCTTCATTTTTTAAATTACTTAACTGCGTTGAAGTAAAGTGGATGAATATTATCTGTGATCTAATTTTCTGCGAAAGGGTTTTACAATAATTTTATTTTTTTATTTTTTTTTTTTATTTTTTTTTTTTGCCCTTCATTTTCGAGAAACGGAGTCGGTCGGACTATTTCATATTAACTCTTTTTCGGCTAATCTGTGGTCAACACTGCAATGAGTTGACTGTTGTAGAGAATTTTTATCTTTATTTTCAGTTGTCTGTCAATGCATCATTTTGTTACATAATAAATTTCGTATGGAGTTTTTTTTTTTAATTCAACGAGAAATAATTAACGTAGATATTAGAAAACGCAACCTGCGTTTTTTCCTGTATCCCTGGAAGAGCTTTACTTAGAACTGGCAGAGTTTCGTCAGTGTGGCAAATTCGTTCAATCGATCAGAGTGATTCCCTCGTCTCGACCTCACCTCGATTCGTGTGTCAGTGGGATTCGATGACGTTTATGGCCACAGGTGGCTCTTGTCACGCACGAGGTGCCCTATTTTCTGTTCTTGAGTGAGAGCTTGCGTGTGCTTGTTGCCTGTCACTTTTTCCGACGCTTCAACTTGGCGCATAATTTTTATAAGCAAAAGGATTACGTAAGTCGTTTCACGGGATAATGGGCAGTTATTTCAGCCTGAAAATATTTCATTCCTTGATCATTTTTTGGAACGAAAAAGCTTTGAGCATAACTCTTTCTCTAATGGGTAATGGTTCATTCTGTCTGAGAAACTGCATTGCATAAATATGATGAATATAAACGTAAATATAGTGCTTGCGGAGTTCTTGGATGTATCGTCTGGTGAATGGAGTAGAGAGGCATTGCAGGCGAAAACTGATGCTGTTCTGAGCGGGCACGTGGATGCTTAGAAATGCAACCTCAGTTTAGTAATAGTCTGTAATGGGGAGGTCAGTAAAATAAATTTCGTCTTTTCCTGCTTCCATTTTGCGCGGGCGAGCTCGGTTTGGGGAGGGAGGAGGGAAGCGTTGGGCCAACTGGACTAGTTTGTGAACCCTATAGTTATGGATGTCTAGCTAATTCTGTATGTTCGACCATATTTGATTCTTTTGTTTCATGAGCAATTGAATGTTGTCTTTTTCCTTTTACATGGAGAAAGCTGGAATTTCGGTGGACGATCAAATTAATATTATTCGACAGTATGTCTTTTTTTAAGTGCATTTGTTAAAGAAACATTGATAATAACGTTTTATATAAATATTAAAGTTTATTTGCTCCGATGCAGTTTTGAGGTCTTATCTTTCGTGAATAGCTGTGCATCGACGTTCCTGTTTCTATGCAATAATGCCCCTTACATAATACGCATGGCAAGGATACACTTATAATCACTTGCACGACAACTCATGCATATGCGTCAAGCCAGTTCCACGTCATGTTTCCACTAGTTTTCAGTCATGACACTGGAACATTGCCAGATAGCATTATTTTCGCCGTCATAAGTCTCCAATAGTATCATTTTTATTTTCATTTTTACCAACTTTGAGAATGTCAATTACAAACATGACATATGGTTGTTATCGTCATATGTTTTATAGTCTAACGTCTATGGTAGATTTAAAGTGCAACAACTTATCCGGTTCACGACATAATTCGTGGCTTTCGGAATCTGAACGATTCCACTTGGCAGTTCCTCATTGCTCTGATAAGTTATGCAGCTCTCGGATCGCCAAGTAATTATAGTCGATGATGATACGTTACCTAAGCTAATTACCCGTATCGTCTCGTTAATTTGTTAAGCGCGGTCAAATTATCTCTGTGGCCCACATAGCTTCTCCTATCATATCTTACTTCTAATGTGAACATGTATGTTGCAAAGATACGCTTTATAGACATACAGACGTGCAGTCAGTGTTTGATAAGCACAGCAAATTCAAATCAAAGTTTGAAAAGTATGCGAATTTGAAAAAAAAAGATTGAGAGATATAATAGGATGAACAAACTGCATGATAAATATACGAGATGGAAATAATAGCTGACAGAAATACAGACCTGAAATAAAAGTTTGTTAAATATATGTGCTGCTGGTCGATGCTAGATAAATAATCTATATTCAATTGAACGAATACCAATTTAAAATTAGATCAATGTTCGGTTTCAAACGCTTCACGGAAATGCAAATGAAGTAAACGTTTTATATGTATACACGCTATAAGGTAACGTTATGAATATATGTATATATACACACACACACACACACACACACACACACACACATACACATATATATATATATATATATATATATATATATATATATATATATATATATATATATATATATATATATATATATATATATATATATATTATATACATATATATATATATATATATATATATATATATATATATATATATATATATATATATATATATATATATATATATATATATATATACATATTATATACATATATATATATATATGTATATATATATATATATATATATATATATATATATATACATACATATATATATATATATATATATATATATATATATATATATATAATATATATATATATATATGGATTTATATGGAACCAAGTTAACCGTTGAGAAATATGCTTACTTCAAGCTTAGTTCAATAATTATTCGTAGAAAAATATGCACATTTGAATCTAGCGCTTGATAAAAATACAAGCCTAAAGTAGATCACGAAACCATCCTTACTCGAAACTCCTGGCTACTAAGGGGCCATTCTTTAAAAACTGCGTCGTATTTTTTCGGTGCTGTACTTTATGGGGAGAGGGAGCCAAGAATACTGCCCCATTTCACACCGGCTGTTTCACGATCATAATAAGCCAGACCCTTCTATTCCAGAACGGGAAGAAATAGCAGTTTTCTGTGACACTTCTATTTCTCCTTTTTAGACATTTGAGCTGTGCGTCTCTGCTGCTAGCTTATAGGCGTTTATGATCTGGAAGATATTTCTGTAGAGGCCCATAAATAGAGAGAGGAGAGAGAGAGAGAGAGAGAGAGAGAGAGTGGCAACTGTTGTATCTTCAGTAAATTGAATTGAAATTAGTTTCTCTCTCTCTCTCTCTCTCTCTCTCTCCTTCCTCTCTCTCTCTCTCTCTCTCTCTCTCTCTCTCTCTCTCTCTCTGGGACATAACTCAGGTTTACAGAGGTTTCCTAAATGAACCAAAAGTAATTTTTATCTCTTCCACGAACGATTAGATATTTCTGAAACAGGTATTATTCTATTTTCTCAAAACTAACTGCTTCTCAGAGGGGAAAACTGCGTTGTGTAACAGAAAGATGTTCGCATTGTGTGAGTGCCGGAAGGCCCCTGTGAGAAAAGAGGTGTGCGTAGCTGCAAATTGAAAAAGCGTGTCAATCTCGGAAACCGAGGAGGCTGGAAGACACGACTGTCGATATCTCAGAACCCTTCTTTCCTCTTACCCCCTCCCTTCCTCATCCCCGCCCCACCCCACCAAACCCGTTGAACCCTGTTCCAGTGTACCTACATCTTACTACTACTTACGTTACTTCTGATGCCACTTAAAACCTATTGTCCTGTCAGAACGTCTTTTTTTCTTTCCTTTTCTTTTCTTTTCTCCAAACCGTGCCGTCTTCTCTACCACCTCCTTCTCTCCATCTAATTCATTTTGGAGTATTGCCCGGTATTTTGAAAGCGACCGTATGATTTCTTACCGTAACTTTGCTTTTAAATCTCGATTTATACGGCCTGTATCGTACGTCTGACCCTCCTGTTTCGCCCTGAGATTATCATTTATCGTACTGTTTTGGGTTCTCTCGCTGGCTTCACACTATTAATTTCAGTCTGCATCCAAGTCATTCATCTTCTCCGGAGAATCATCTTCTCAAAATGATGGTCGTTTCTTGCCCTTAATCATTCATCTCGTCTTATGTTTTCAGGTTATCTTGATCCTTAGTTCCTCAATAAAGCATTAGAGTGTTAAAAATGGTGAAGCCCAGATTTCAGACGTTTTAGCGTGATAAATGACTCGTCAGAAAACAATTTCTTGATTTTAGCAAGTGCACTGTGTTGGTAGGAGCGTCTTTTTATTTATCATCAATATTATGAGTGCGGACTTAAATTTTAGTTGGTGCAATGGGTTGTTTTTGACTGATTTCGTCGACATTTTAGCAGAATTTTATGTAGGCCAACCAGTGGCACTGTATAGAATGATGATAATTCGCAACCGACGTTATTCACCAGAGAGAGAGAGAGAGAGAGAGAGAGAGAGAGAGAGAGAGAGAGAGAGCATGGCCCCTTATTTGTTCTACCCAGCGCCATCAAGGTATTTTGGAGTATATAATGTAGTAACTATAATTATAGTATTTCATCAAATACTGTAAAGTGTCGCTTACTAACCAGATGTGGTAACATTTGTAAGACTTAAGCGTGGTTCATAAATTTGGCGAAGTACATGAAACCGTGGCCTTGGTTGCAGCTGCCTCAGCAGATATTTGGTATCATAAATCAGAAGATAGCAGGGTACTTTCGTTCTGATGATCATCTGTTGGGGAACAGGCACGTGGTCCGCAAATTCATGCCAAAGCTTACTGAAGAGTATAAATCTGATCGACATTGAGTCACAATGAAGCCCGAGAAGACGACGGAGTAGTTTGAACTGATTACCTGGAAAGACCTGTCACAGTGACAAATCTCGCATTTTCTTAAATATTGCTTTTTTGTGGCCCTAGAATCCTAATGAAAAACCTGTTATTAAGGTTATTCTTATTCCAGAGTTTTGTGTGAATGTTTCTAAACCTACCGAAATGTTTCAGTGAAAGAATTCCCACATGAATTATGCACAGAGACTAGTCCACATGAGCATGTTTGTCATAGCAAATATATATTTGGCAATATTATTGTTTTTTTGGCAAAAGAAGTGGCCACACGACTTCCTCGTTTCTGTTGCTTTTGACCCTTCTTCGACGCGCTTCAGTCTGTTCATTTCGGTATAATGATTGGCTTTCATGAGGGTTTTATAATATGCCTATTGATTTGACATTCATCTCTCTCTCTCTCTCTCTCTCTCTCTCTCTCTCTCTCTCTCTCTCTCTCAGTGGAAAGAAACAAAACTGGAATGTCACCCCCTTCGTGTGGCTGTGGTGTCATCTTCCCTTCCCTTTTTTTATCCAGTCGAATCCAGTCGTGGAATTTTTTTCTGGTCGAACGGTTTTTATGTCCAATGAATGGGATTGGTGGATTGTTAGGATCTCTTTGCACCAGCAAGTTCTCATGTAAGTCTGGTTCGGCTTTTGTTTGAGGGGAGATAGTAGTCTCCTACGTATGGAGAGACGGCGGCCTTTGACCCTCTAGCCTGCTTCCGGCGACGGAAGGTTTGTTCCCATTCTGTTCTTTATTTCTTGTCCTTTTTTGTTTGAAGCCTTTCGCTTTCAACTGTATCGATTTGGAATTTGTTTCTCTTAGGTTTTACTGCACATGTAATAAGATCAAGGTTGTTCTTGAGTTTCATAATACAAAGATTATTTTTACAATGCAGGTTGTTCTAAAATGTGTTTGTCTAGCTCAAAATGTTATGGCAACATTTACAATCAACTATAGTTTTCTTTGCCTCAGCAAGACGTTATAAAAAGCTACTCAGCGATAATATTATTAGCAATCAAACGTAAGGGCAAACAAAGACAAATTCCGTCATTTTCGTCGGCGCATGTCCATCGGTTAATCTCGGAGAGTATCCTCAGGACCCTCGATGAGAAATGACGAAAGGCTCTTCAACATCAACCACCTTCACTCTCTGGGGAGCTGAACAGGTCCTCGAAGCATCATGGAGTTGGTGTGTAAGACCAATATTGACTTCCCATGAAAAGTTAAGCGCCTCCAGATTCCCCCAATGTTTGCCTGAAAGCGGTGCTTAAGGACCTGGCTCATCGCTGTCGGTTTATGCCCAGCCGAATCTCTGGACGCAGCTTTTGCTCTGGATCTTTTTTCTTTTCTTTTTTTTTAAAGAAATGATAGGGTTTGAATTACTAAAAAGATTCAGTAGCAACAGTAGTTGAAATTATCTGTCCGTAAACCATTCGTAAACCAGCTTTTATATTTGATAAGTTTACGTTTAAACCCGTGAACCCGATTTGATTATGAATGATTTCGTGGTGTTTTGCTTTCTCACTTCTGATTTCTTCCCTAATTTTTGAGACGAAATAAATTCTAGATTCCGTGTTTTAATTTTTAAGATTGCTTAATCATTTCGTTCAGTCATTCATTAAGCAAATCCTGGTACTCGGGAAACATGGAGAGGTTTTCCTCTTCCCCTTACTTGGCCAGCCACGAAAACATGAAGCGACCATAAATAAAACATTCTGTAACACTAACCCGATCGCTGGATCATCAGATGATGATAATTTCATAATCCAGCCAATTTCAGCTGATGCCTCATTTAACGGATTGCTGACCCAACCTTTTTTTTTTTGGGGAGGGGAGGGCGGAGGCGTATTTCCACCTTTTCTTAATAGAATCGTAGGGTCTGTTATAGAACGTCCAGTAGCTGAATGTCGATGCGTGTGTTGATACTTAGGATAGGTATATTTAACGTGGATTATGTTCGCACACACTTGCAATGTGAATGAATCTGGTTGTGCTTTATTCGTTGTTTTATCGGCATTTGGGATAAAAAAAAATTAAATTCAACTTATGTAGCACTGAGTTGTAGGCATACGATAAATGCAGCACTGTATTCTCCATTATTATTTATTCAGTCCATATATTTATATATGTATGTATGTATTCATATTGCACATATCCATATACAGCGTGATCTAATCATATAACTATTTGTACGCTTCCACGAAATCCTTACTAAGTCCAGGGTGTTCGTATCCGGAACAGTTGACCGGTGTTTGAAGGGATCAGCTAATCGTATTAATCGGCTGACAACTGACGCATTTAGCATCGTTTGTAAAATATTGGAAAAAATCGTTAACGGGTTTTTCATGTTGCCCTGCCAATGTGTCGATTTTTGTGAATGTCGGATCAAATTCTTTGTCCTAGATGGCGCCACTGCGGGCTCCGTAGTGTGTAACCCTTGGAAATGTATTCGTTTCCCTCCTTTTGGGAGGAAATGGTTCTTGTTTTCTGATTTGTTGGACACGTTTCCAACTTTCTCTCAATAGATAATCTGGCTTTATGTAGGGGCATCTAGTGTATGGATATGGACTGTTCCCGTCCAACCCTCTCCTCGTTCATTCGCTCTTATATTAAAAAGAATCTTCTGAAAACTGTATTTGTGATGTACGGCGCGTGGTATTGTACGTTATGGTATTGCTGATAGATTAGACTGTTTAACGTTTCTTTTCACATTCTTTGCAGCAGCCAGGTAAAAGTTCATATTCAAATAAATTTCACCCTGAAAAATTTTAACGTTTTTTTTACTACTGAATTAGAGGTACTGAATATTTTTTAGAGCAAAATGGCGATGAACTCTACATTGAAAATCAGTGTTTTGTAATAGAATATTCTTGCAGCAGCTTTTTTAATCTTTATCCAGATAGACTTTCTAAAAGTTTTCATTAAATTCGGCTTGAGTCATTAAAGCAGTTTTTCTCTCATCAAAGACACAAATACAAGAAAGAATCCAACGAACGCAGGATTGTACATTATCCACCTTTCTATAAGCTTTAAGACACAAGCAACAGAGTAGCAAATGGAAATATGAATTGCAATGGGAAATCACGATTCTTTGAATAAAAATATAGAAAAAGTGGTCTTTAACCAAAGAATTCGGAGCATTTCTCAGTCTCTTTCATCTTTTGTCCCTTCCCGTCGACTTCTTTTCCGATTTTTTTGTAGTAGCTATTTTTTTTTATTTTCATCCCATGTCAGATCTCTCTCTCTCTCTCTCTCTCTCTCTCTCTCTCTCTCTCTCTCTCTCTCTCTCTCTTCTCATTTGCTGCAGATTGTTAATGTACCTTTCGAAACTCTGGTTCTCAGTTTCATCGTCAGGTTCTCGGGGTTCTTATCGCTTGAATAAAAAGACAAGCAATTTGATTGTCATTTTGCCTGAAGGCTATTGCGTTTGTTATCAGGCTCGCATTTTGTCCTGGATGCACGCACCACTGTTTTTCATGTCGAAAATAACTCCAGTGCATTTCTAGTGATGTGACTGAATTTTATTGCATGAGGAGAGAACTTGACCAGACGAAGCTTTTTCTTCCTGGCACCTGCCTTCCTTTATTTGGAACGAAGTCAGAAAAAAACTGAAAATGACCTCTCTATATTTTCAGTTTTGAGTGTCTTTTTCTGTGTTTAATGGCGTAACTGATCTTAATCACAAGTTCATGGTATGTGAAATCACTGCGAACATTTTTTTAACCAAAGGTATCTACCATCACTAACTCAGCTAGAGATTTATTTCGTCATAATTCATTAGGGCAACGAAAACTCCAGAATTCAAAACGTTTCTTGGTCTCTAACTTTAAACGTAACAACAAGTGTTGCGACTTCGACTGTGGATCTTTTAGCAGCGTTGCGATCTGCTCGACGCACGAGGATTCATCGTTTGTTTATTTATTTTGTCAATCTCGTCTGCAAACTTCCATATATAAACCTGTTATGGCAATGGGGGCTTCCTCTATCATAATTGGATATGCAAATCAGGTGGCTATATTTTTGGAATGATAAGAGGTTTTCTTGATATTCATAAATTAGAAAAGCTGTTAGTCTGTGGTATTTTTTTCTATTCCGTAACTTTGTCAAAGCTTTTTGATTACTTATGTGTTGTGCGTACATATTGCTGCGTATGAACATTTAAAAATGCTGTATATGGTATATGTATGTTTTATGAATATACGGATTGTCCTCATTCAAAATGCGAAAATTGAGAATAAATGTATGAAGGCAAACAGAAACTAGGAAACTGAAGTAGTGAATGTATTGTTGATGGTGGAAAAATGGAAGTGGTTGATTCGTATAGGGATTAGATAGTATGAGAGAAGAGGGGAGTCAGCGGATAAGTAAAGGAAGGAAGGATTTGTGCTAAAGCTTTACAAGAAAACTGAAATGTCTATGGATAACTGAGAAGCACGATACGGTGTTTTTATATTTGTATATATATATATATATATATATATATATATATATATATATATATATATATATATATATATATATATATATATATATATTATATATATATATATATATGTATATATATATATACATATATATATATATATATATATATATATATATATATATATATATATATATATATATATATATATATATATATATATATATATATATATATATATATATATATATATATATATATATATATATATATATATATATATATATATATATATATATATATTTATATATATATATTTATATATATATATACATATATATATATGTATGTATATATATATATATATATATATGTATATATATATATATATATATGTATATATATTATACATAAATATATGTATGTATATATGTATATATATATATATATATATATATATATATATATATATATAATATATATATATAGTATATATATATATATAAATATATATATATATATATATATATATATATATATATATATATATATATATATATATATATATATATATATATATATATATATATATATATATATATAAAGTGAGAGAGAGAGAGAGAGAGAGAGAGAGAGAGTATATATGTTTAAGTTTCTAATGAATATTCTTTCATAATGAACGAATTTTTAAAGGAACTGACAAGTCAGGATTTTGTAGGCATTGGTGTTGTTATTGAAATTTTGTTGGACACAAACTTTATTCTCGGTAATTTGCTCACTCTATATCAATTTTAATTCATTAGCAGTCTCAAATTTTTTATTGTTCGAATGTCATTTATTGAATGGGAATTTACATATAGTCTTTTTAGATAATAATGTGATATGTTTAATGTTCCAAGATGATTTCATTATCGTGGGCGTGTCCATTGCCCGGTAACCTAGTTCTAAGAATAACCTTTGGTTATACAAGAATTTATGACTTGCCATTTGGTGTACTGAACGGGGATGGCTGCTGTCGCATTGTAAATCATGAGACACTGAAAGCATTTTATTGAGTGTCATTTACTGTACTCCATCCATGACCATCCATCACGTCAGGTCGGTCTATGAGAAGAGGTGCAGTGTACCCACTGAGCAGGCAACATGGAATTTCAAAATGCTTAAGGAAAAGAAATTACTGTCGGTTCTTCTTTGCTTTAAAAGCACGGGAAATATGTTTTTACTTTTTTCTAAGTAAAAAAGATAGAAAGTGGTTTAGTTCGCAGGGATGAGAAATTTTGAAAAGTTCTTTCATGGCAAATGACAACTGATTTTTGTGCTTACTGGGAGTAAACGATAAGGAAAATGATGTCAGGTCGTGAAACGTGAGTTCAACGATAATTGAAAGTAAAATGGTGGT
>NC_089791.1:4495750-4500750 GCF_040412425.1 Macrobrachium rosenbergii
CTGATGTCTATTCAGACCTACGCTACGTCACAACATTCATGATCTCTCTCCATTAATGATTTCTGAGAACATGTCGCCAAGTTTTATTCGTCGAAGGATAAAACTAGACTGTTATCTGTGCAATTTTGTTTTCAACTTCACTTTTTATTTTTCCAACATCATAGTGACCTCAGCTTCGCTATAGCCCTTGGGGGTGGAAGAGAAGCCTTCATTATGACGGTGGCTCGTGCTGTCATAGAGACTTAAATCGCCCATAACACCAAGTTTTTTCTGTGTTTGAGACTCTCTCCGCTGTTTATGGCTTTTTCTTTCACCGGGAAGCTTTGCAAAAAAACTTTTATTTTATGTCAGTTCACTTTCTAAAAGCTGAGTTTTAGTTACTGTCATCGTGAAACCTAGTAATCGGCCTTGCCTGGTATGTCTAGACTTTTTGCTTTCATTCTTTTAGAGGCAAATTCTTATGACTATGTTGCACTTGAGCGGAAATGGTGCTGTTTTCTTCCCTATTTTCTCAGGTTACATGGAATTTTGTCGATTTTTAATCAGTCAGAAGAATTGTTGCTTTGCTTTCATGTAAACATTTGTTTTTAGTAATTTAAGACTATACTTTACTTCAAATAACTATTAGCATTGTTTTTCGGTGTGAGATGAGTATTCATTTAACCGTAACTCATTTATAAGTATTTTACGGAATGCATTTCTGGCCATGCAGATGTACTCATAGATTGCACCACGTTTATTTACTCCTTTGAATCTCTCTCTCTCTCTCTCTCTCTCTCTCTCTCTCTCTCTCTCTCTGGTAGAAAAAATCTTCCTTGTGTATATTTAGCAAAAATATACGCTTTAAGTTTACTACGACGTAATTTTTCCCCTTTCATTCTTGGCCTTCTTTCCTTCGGGTCTGAAGAGACCAGGCCATTGGTTTGCCATTCTCGTTGGACTTCTATAAAAAGTGACAAATTAAGTGGTAATTTTGTTGATTTCAAAAGTTTTGATAACTTCTCGAAAGTGTTTTTGTTATATGTAACTACTACTATCACTAATAGTACTATATTGATTTTGATGAAATGTTTACTACGAGCTGCTTGTTTGATTAAAGTGTTTCGTTTCCAAACTTGATGGTGTAAAAAATAAGAACAATAACAAAGCGTAAGTCAAGTTGGTCAGATTTAACTTGCTAGTGAAGAGTTATGATCCAGCCGGTCGGTTCTTTCCGTAAACAAAACCCACTCCTCTCACTGCTTCATTTAACTTTTCTTCAGAACTGCAGTTTTCTGCAATCGTGTTCTGGTTCTCGTCAAATAACCCGAAATGTAGATGGGAATCACCGCTTTCCTCCCAACTTTCTTCTTCTCCCTATTTATTAACTTTTCTTAACTTTCTCTGTCCTCACTTCTTGTCCTGACTGTCTCTCAGATCGCACGGTTTTGTTTCACTTTCCCTCCCTCGAACTTGGTTTCAAATAATCCAACAAACTCACATTTTTTTTTTTTTTTTTTTTGTACATTTCCAGAGTCTCATTTAGTAAATGATAGTGTTTAAACTTCATGAGGCTAGTAATCGTCTCTCTCTCTCTCTCTCTCTCTCTCTCTCTCTCTCTCTCTCTCTCTCTCTCTCTCTCTCGCAGTCAAAGTTTTAAGCCACCACTGTTTCTGTCATTTAGAATACTACCTTTTTAGAGCGTTTGATAAAAAGTTGACAAGTCAGTTTGTTACCGTATTTACAGACTGCTCCCATCCCCACTGTAGCACAAATTGCGATCCACCTACTGTACTCTCCTCTGGATTCCTTGGGGATCCATTAAAAGATGCCACTCCCTTGTGTAAGAATACTGAGAAAAGCATTTCATTGCGTTAATCGTCTTTATGTAAATCAGTGTCTTGCAGTTAGAACGGCTCTTCATTTCGTTATCGATCTGACTGTTTTTAGTGGCATTCCATAGCAGTGTTGTTTAGTGACGGCTGGCAAGGTGTAAATAAGTAAAGAAAGAGTCGTTTATCATACTTCCCACACCTTTAAATTATTCAGAGTCTCCACTCCGCACAATGTAAGGTCTCAGTCTAGGTAGGAAGAATAAGAAGCAGAGGAGGGGAGGAGGAGGAGGAAGAGAAAGAAAAACTGAAGGAAGAGGAGGAGGAGGAGGAGGAGGAGAATGAGGGTGGTGACTGGGAGGAGATAGAGGAAGAGGAGGAGGTGGTGGTCTGGAAGGAGGAACCAGTGTGCTACTAAGGTACTTGAAGTTTGTTTCTGCTTAGCTCTGCCCTTTGCGCCTCGTTACCGCTCTGTTTGTCCGACTTCTCTTTCTTCTCTGTTCGGAACTGCCTGATGTTTTTCTTTCCTTTATTATTGCTTCATATCCAGTGTGCGTGTTTCTGATCGGAGCTGATCCAACAAATTCATAGTTTAGATATCATTGTAGTAATTTAGGAAGCGTTTCCGTTTGTTATAGCCATGTGCCCCGTTCAGTATTCGCTTCGTGTTCTAGAAACATTTATTCCCACAGTCGTGGCTGTGTTCTTTTCCTGGAATATCAGAATACTGGAGTTCTGTTTTATAATGCACTCAAAATATGTAACTTGGACTGGAACCCGTATTACTTCTTCCTGCTTTTTCTGGTCACTGTTGTATTTTAAATTTGTTGTAATCAATTATATTCCTTAGGGAACTCAATTTTTTTATTATTTATGTCATCACCGATATGCTGGTATTGACGTAGGACAGAGACTTTGGTGTGAAGTCATCGATACGTGGGTCTAAAACCTTTCCAAACTTAGCTATTTCTGGCTATTGAAAGCCGCATCGATTCCGTGAATGCACTTGCCTTTGCAGGCTCTCTGATAATAATAAAATGAGGCTTGTATGGTTTTTGCTACCTTACACGTATAGCTCGAACTCTCAACTGGACTGGTTAGCGTTGTTGGTGAAAGAATAGATGAATATTTTTAGTGGCTGATTTTTTCCGAAATGCTAATTACACATGTTTGTAGTTGTCTTTTGCAAGTTGGGACGTATAGTGCTAATGCATACTTTTTTCCATATATTTAAACCATCAGGTTGCATTTAGGGAACGAAGAATACCTTAACGATCAAGAAGTGATATATACTTGGTGGCGGAAATTTCTAAGCAGGAATACAATTAGGTCAGTGTACTTGCGTGCGTGAGTTCATGTGACTTATTGGGAGTTGGTGGGGTGGGGTTGGGGGTTACCCACTTGGCACCGAGGTGCTGTATGAAGTCCTGGTGGTGTAGACGTGCTAGAGAGTGTTCACAATCCAAAAGACGGGATGAAGGGGTAGTGGATGGTCGTTGGAGCTCTACTGGTAAACCTGTACAGGTTTTTTAGCATCACGCGACGCCATAAATGTACGATTAATCATTGCAAAGGCTTGTGTTCTCATAAGAGAGCTGCGTGTAAATCGATGGACGTGTAGGAATTAGAGTTTAGGGAGTTCTGCAAGTCTTTTTCAGTCAACTGTTTAACTTTTTATACGTAGGATTCATTCGTCTTCTGCAATTCTGATGATGTAGAAGACTACCACACAATCCTTGATACAGGTTGGTGACAGTCTCAGCACCACACAATATCTACAAATGAATCTTCATGATTTTTTTTTCTTGACGTGTTCGATATAGCATAATTGAAATTTTACAAGTATAGCTAAAGCATTGAAAGCAAGTTCGTGTGTGCAAGCTTTAGAATAACACATTTATTCATTTATCCTAATGTGGTAGATGCGATTATCTACAAAAATGAAGGGCTAAGGTTCATTAGCATACAGTATTAGTTATCTTATTTTGTGAAATGAAATGTAGTCGGAACACTGAAACCAAGTTCCTTTTCACTGCTTCCTTAAGTGTGTCGACTTATTTTAAATGATTGATGGTTCGTCGTTTTCGACTTTTGTGGAAAGAAGTAAATATCTAGCACATTTCGTATATATACGATATGCCCACGACAACTTTAGTCTCAAACACGTCTCGTCATCCCAGAGGAGCTGTTAATGAAAATGGTGCAGGAACAAAGCTTACATTAACAGTGTTCACTGTTCACTGTCTAAAATGAACCCTTGAGGATGTGCGGACAATAAATTGCCCTGACTTTGCTGTGATCTCGTAGGGTTAATCGCTGTTGATCCGGAGACCCTTCAAACAGACATAAAGTAGTTAGCAATGAAAACTAAGCGTCGAAAGCTTATAAGGAAGTTAGTGCAGCACTCAGCAAATAGGAATAGATAGGTAATTTTATGACAAACGTAAAGACGAAAAAATCTTTGATAAGAAAGAATGAGCAAGTCAATAACATGAATGTAGATGATGACCCGTTAAGTAATAGTATAATTTTATGTTTCATTGCTATTTACATTACGTTTTCGTTTACAATATGTTTAGTAAAGTTACGATGCTTCATATAGAATCTTCTTGAGTATACGAAGTTTTTTTTTTTTTTTGCTTAAGTTAACACTGTCTCTGAGCGGTGTCATGCACAAAATTGCTTATGCCTCAGTCTTGGTAATGACCTCATCACCTGTGCCTGAGATAATTTCGCCTTTGCCATGACATACACAGAAAGTAGGAAACATTAAATCTCTCTCTCTCTCTCTCTCTCTCTCTCTCTCTCTCTCTCTCTCTCTCTCTCTCTCTCTCTCTCGCTTTATTGCTTCTTTATGCAGGGTTTTTAAAATAGTTCCCTCTTCTATTCCGATTTAGAAAAGTTCACTTATCTCTTTGTAAAGGGAGAGGGAGAGAAGCAGGGGTGCTCGAGACTAGAGGATGGAAAGAGAGTTACCCATTCCCTGTTGGAGCGGGATCCGCTAAGCTTTTTCTCTCTTTTACACGGAGCTTAGCACCTATTGGATATTTCAGTATATCTTAAGGAGTCCGTAATCTCTCTCTCTCTCTCTCTCTCTCTCTCTCTCTCTCTCTCTCTCTCTCTCTCTCAACTGTTTACAGCTGCTTCTCCCACATCGGTTGCCCCTGTTACATATTTAGTGGAAATACT
>NC_089791.1:4510750-4535750 GCF_040412425.1 Macrobrachium rosenbergii
TGGTCTTTTTTTTTTTAACTCATTCCATGTGTTGGCACCTTGTTTGGGAAGACCTTGTCTTGGTGTGTCCCTCCATCTCCATAGCAGGGTTATTTCGTGTATGTGGCGTGCATAAGTCGACTTTGCCTGTAATCCTTCGTTATGCGTTATGTTATGCGTTGCTTGCTCAGAAGAAGATCGTGATGAGCTTCCTTTAAAAAACCTTGGTTTATCTAGCATGGCAGGAGTTTTTATTTTTAGATGAAAATTATCATCCGAGATAAATAGTCGTAATTGGAGTGTTTTGTTAAAACATCAGAAAACGCGTCACGCGATGGTTCTCTTCTTTTTCTCTCTCTGCTGACTGTATAATGGATTAGACAAATGGATTAGATATAATGGATTCCGTGATTGACATAGATGATTGACTGGCGAATCGGTCAGAGGGAACATCTTTTGTTATCTGACGTTTGCTCATTTTTGCCTTTGGACCTTGCGAAATGAATGGCTATGGTTGTTGGTCACATTTTTTCCATCTGAATCTTTTTTTCGCTTCCACGGAAATAAATTCTACCCGTTTTTTTTTTTTCCAAAAAGGTATTGGACACATTCGGCGTTATTAGACCATTGATAGTATCACACCAGGATAGCTTAACTTCCCAGTAGATCATTATTTTTTCTGATTCCTTGTTATTACGATTCTCACAAAATGCTGCCATGACTGTCAGTTGACGACCTGCATCTAAAACTCTTCTTAATGTAAAGAAATAAATTTCTTGTTGATTGTCCACTCATGCCAAAGGTCATTCATATCATAATCTGATACACATGCACCATGTGACGGTAATGATACCAACTTGGAAGCGTAAAAATAGACAAGGCCTGAATAAACTCTTGCCGTAAGACAGTCACAAATTAGATGGTTCTTGCATTCATGTTCCTTGGCTTTACTGAGAAAAATGTAATGATTTTCTGACAACAGTTGGTATTTTTCCAGCCATTTCTTACGGGATCCATTTTACGATTTGCTCTTTTTTTTGGCGTTGTCTTACCTGTAAGGCAAGGCAACTGTACCAAATTACGTAAATTTTATTCTATTTTCTAGCTTGGTGGTCCGTCAGCTGTTATACTGAATTGAAGTTTGGAAGGCAGGAAAGTTTACGATTCTGTTTTCAAGTTTTTTTATATATATATTTTTTTTAAAGTTCATTGGAATACCTAGTACTCAAAAAGAAAATTTCTCCCTTAGAATTTGCGACTGGGCGGCTGTTTTGAACTGTCTCAGTCGTAGGAGAATATGATAGGTAGATCGCATTTTACGAATGTTTATATGTTAGGGCTACCGGTATTCAGTTTTAATTCATCTTTTTGAAGAAATTAAACTGAAAATTGTTAGTCCCATCTGCCACGTTGTTCTGAATAGGTTTCGGTGAAAACCACAGCAATCAAGGTATTTGCAAGCCCAAATCCTTTCGTTTTGTTTTATAAACGATATAAAATTATAAATTACCCCTGAAGTCATAATGCCCTAACAAATCTCGTTTGGACACTTAGAATAGAGGTCGCAAAATAAACAGGAGGAACCTTCCATGCTGGTGAATGTTCGTTCCTGACCGTCCTTTGAGACTCGAGAGACTCTTTCCATTTGGCTAGAAGACTTTATTTTACGTTTTCCAGATGGTGCGCAGAGTCCCCCAGATGATCAAGAAAGGGGGCACCATCAGACACCGACGACGAATCCTTGAAAGTCGTCAGTATTGAACTTGAACTGATAGCCCTTGAGAAACTGCGAAATGTTAAGACATCGCTTTTGGGTACTCAGCAACCGGAAGATTTCGGCTGTGGGTGTAATATTAACAGGGAATTGGAAATATGTGACGTTATATATATATATATATATATATATATATATATATATATATATATATATATATATATATATATATATATATATATATATATATATATATATATTTACACACACACACACACACACACACACACACACACACACACACACACACATATATATATATATATATATATATATATATATATATATATATATATATATATATATATATATATATATATATATATATATATATATATACACACACACACACACATATATATATATATATATATATATATATATATATATATATATATATATATATATATATATATATATATATATATATATATCAGAATGGCAGGTAAAAGAGTTTAAAGCTGACTAGGAATGAAGTTTCCTTTTACAATACCAAGGGAAATACAGACTTGAAATGGTTGTCGAAAACTGACCATGAAGTAGATTATATGATGGTCATAGTAGGATATTGAGAAACCCCTCAACTGAAAATACTCAAGACCATTTCTTACTATAGAACAGTTGGATGAATATCTTTACAGGATCTTTAGATTAGTGTCATGTAGGGGGATTTTCAGCCAGAGAATTCAGTCTCCTCTTGTAACTTCTAATGGGCAAAGTAGAAGAGGGAAGACGAATCCGGTTAGCAGAATAAACACACGCAAGAAACGTGGTTCCCTTACCTGATTTACCACTGCCTATCGTGGTTCTTGATGTTGTAACCTCTGAGATTAGAAACATTAGTTCTGAGTATAATTCTCTTCCTAGGACACCTATGCCTGTAACCTACAGTACTGAAGAAATATCCTGTGTGTCTGCGCTGCAAGAAGTGATACGTCTAATGTTGCCCTTTATTCAATACTCACTCAAGTACCTTCATGTAATGATCCACGCACGCATACCTTGTACAACCAAGTAACGGGGATTCAGCCCTACGTCACCAGTATCTCTCTCTCTCTCTCTCTCTCTCTCTCTCTCTCTCTCTCTCTCTCTCTCTCTCTCTCTCTTGAACGCTGGTATTTGCACTTCCAGTGTCTGTATAAAAATGAGCATTATTATACTATATGCATTTTTATATAAATAATGAATATAAGCGCGATATTTTCTGGTAAGAACGCTCTCAGCAGTTTAGCTGACCATGTTTTATAGATAAGCCTATAAAATCCGTTACCATAGGATCCTGTGTATACTCTGGTTTTCTTTGGCAGTTTTCGTGATACTGTTTCCTTCTGTAAGCCTTGGAAGGGTATACAGTAGAAGTAAAGGAATGTCCTTTGTTTTCTTGAATTCGCCCGTACAGGCAAAGCCACTTTTGACCTGAACCTGAGGAAATTAAAAGAATAATCAGCGGTTGGTACACCTGGAGTCGTGCGTGTAGGTCGCGACTGACTGTGTGAATGATTCAGTGAGGACCACCCTGGTCCCCTCAACCCCTACCCCAATCCGTCGTTGGTCCATCCCCTATCCACGGATAAACCCCTAACCCCGTATCACCCTATGTACACTAATCCTATACGCTCCCTTTCCTCCCTCCGTCTCTCACTCTTCTTCCCTCTTTCTGTATCTTTTCCCCTATTTGTTCCTCGAGCCCCTCTCCCATTCTCTCGTATCCCCCCATTCACTTCCCGTCCATTCCTTCCCTCCATCTGCTGACTCTGCCACGCCCACCGACCAGAGAGAATTATTCCCTAACAGTACTCCAATTTGATATGACGGTAGCGTCTGTAGCAAGTACAGTAGCAGCGCGTTGAACAATTACAATTATTTTTAGTAATTTGTGCGTTGTGTTTTTAATCCTCTGCGCATTCACGCTTCAAAGGCTTTAGCGTGTGTGCACCGGTCCCATTTTAATTAGGAATTGTAATGGAAGGTACGGGTTGGTGCAAGACAGAAAGAAACGTTTAGTGTCTTGTGATTTACTCTCTGTCGTGTCTAACTTCACTTATTGTTGTTTCTAAGTGGATGTTTTGTTGTTTTGCCAAGTTTTCATGTATTGCCTTTTTTCAGACATCGGAAGCACATACCTGCTTGTGTAGATCCGTGGTGTTTTTACTGAATATATTGGTGATGGTAAGGAACACTCAGATATGAAAGCTGGCTCCCATTCACAGTTCGCAATGTTAGCACCACCGAGTCAGTTCTGGAACATGACATTTTTAATGCCGGGAATCATAACATTTTCTTGTGAAACATTTGTAAATAAGAGAATTATGCTTATATATTTATATATATATATATATATATATATATATATATATATATATATATATATATATATATATATACATATATATATATATATATATATATATATATATATATATATATATATATATATATATATATATATATATATACTGAGAGAGAGGAGCAAATTGTACAAAGGTTTAAATATGCGAAGAGAGAACAGGAAAAGCTAGAACTGACGGGACTGGTAATATCCCTTTAGAATAATGACGAGCGATAACGGAAAACAGGAGTGAACGAGACCAGAGGCGAAAAGGAAATGTTGCTAATGCGGGTTGTTGTTAATTAGGTATTTGATACGAGAGCTAGGAAGAAAAAGACAGTCAGTTGATGGGTTGAGGCATGCTGCTGTGACACAAGTGTCTGAGAGTCCATGGGAAAGAGAAATGAACAGTCCGGTTAACGGATGAGTCTTTTTGATTGACTGTTAGAGAAGAGGGACTTGGCGGCATTGTCGTGCGAAAAAGAAGAATAATGGTGCAGTCGAAACATTTTCGGTGAGAAATACCGTTGAAGGATGGCGCTGAACGAGAGTTCGGTAGTGAGAAACCAGAGGAAGAAGTTAGGGAATGCCAGGTGCTTCGAGCGAAGGGTTTTATGAACGAATGAGGAGAAGCCTTGAGACTTGGCATCATGAAGTCAACGAATGCCTTGGACTTGTTGACGGCGTTTATGTGTGTGTGTGTGTGTGTGTGTGTGTGTGTGCTGTGCGGGCGATGTGGGTCGTGGGCTCTCGTCATGTGCTACTGCGTCCATGCGCATTCTGGACTTAAGTTAACCTGCTACATATTCCTTGGTCCTTTGTTATCGGAGGCTAGGTATCCTACTATGTAAGATGCAGTGTCAATCTGTATTTTTGTTTGAGCGCAACACCGCAATCTTGGTGCTCCCATTTCTCTCTCACTGCATTTGGGCTTAGCGATATTTCTCTTTGATCAACTTGTGAAAAGTTAGTTTTCATGTTAGGATATAGATTTTAATGTCATTGTAAAATCTGGACAGTTGTAATTTATCGAAATATGGTTCAAAGGCAAGATTACAAAAATAAGAAATTACCAAGAAAATCTGGTGTAATATACTACAAACAAATATTTGTTAAACGAAAATATTAAGGATTTTTTTATTAGAGAAAAACACAGTATATTGAATTGTTAGTGATATATAATATAATCTGATATTCATGTCATTTGATATTCATAAAATCATAAAGACAAAATTCCTTTGGCCATTCTGTGTGAAGCCCAGTTTAATGCTTCGTGGGTGTAATTTTTAAAATAGTGAATTGGTTGAAATTTCTTGCAGTATGATTAAATAGAGTGAATTATCCATAACAAATGAAAACAGAGTTGAAGTTAACCCCCAAAAATTGTCAAAGTTTTTCCATAAGAATTGTCAAAATATAAGCGATTTTTTTTTTTATTTTGCTCAATGAAAAACTACGATTAACTGCCTTTCCATTATTATGAGGTTTATTGCTCTTGATGCCAGAAAGTATACAGTTTAGTATATTACCGTCATTTTTTGACTGCAGAGGAACACTGTGTATAGTTACACTCAGTGTCATTTGTGATTCTGGTAAGTATTTTCATTTATAGCACGGGGCCAAGACTGAAAATATTTTTTACCTGCAATTGAACTTCAACAAATAATGTATGTAATTCATTTCATGTATAGGCAATTTGGCATACATTTAAAAAAATATTGTATAAGTTCATGCAGTATAAAGCTGAATACTGCTAAAACATTAAAAGATACCGAAAGTTTATTAATAAAAGTTAATCAATTTACTGGCTGTTTAAAGAACGAATAAAAAGAAATGAGTATGCTTGTGTGTGTGTGTGTGTGTGTGTGTGTGTGTGTGTGTGTGTGTGTGTGTGTGTTTGTGTATGTGTGTGTGCGTATGTGTGTTTGTGTGTATGTGAGACAGAGAGAGAGCGAGAGAGGGGGGGAGGGGACTCTCTTGGTGATAGATCAAGGCTTTTAATGAAGATGATATTGGCTCAGTGTCAACAGATGCCTTTGCATATTTGAGCAGTTGATTCATAACACAGTCACCCAAGTGAAAGACGACAAACTAGTCGCTGGAAAGTTACTTCTTTGCTCCTCGTTTTAATGAAGGAACCCGTTCTCCAGTGTTTGATTTTTATTGTCGATATTTGTAAATACAAAGTCACTATCTACTTATCTGTATGTATGTATATATATATATATATATATATATATATATATATATATATATATATATATATATATATATATATAAATATATATATATATATATATATATATATACATATATACATACATACATACACACATTATATATATATACATATATATAATGCGTGTGTGTCTGCAGTCTTCACATGAAATACTAGATACAAATATTTCCGTTAGCCTCTTATCTTTTTGATAAAAAGCAAATGGAAGCATGAGATAAACTAAGGGAAAGTAAATGGAAGAAACTTCAGCAAAATTCAAATTGTAATAAAATGCGAATTATATGCAAAGAAAATCATTTTGTTCATCTCCAGTCATAAGATATGATTGGACTTGAAGGGCGTTTGTAAATGGCAAACCTCGCCCGTGCGGTTGGCTTAGTGAAGGAGAATACTGACGTCATTTTAGTTTTCTTTCACGAATGCAAGGACACGAATGACATTATTACCTAAAAGCTGTGCAGCATCATGTACTATTTTGTTCACTAACTGTAGGATAATACTGTTCCGTTTAAAATCTTCTCAGCTATTAAAATCTTCTCGGCGATTAAAATCTTCTCAGCGATTAAAATCTTCTCAGCGATTAAAATCTTCTCAGCGATTAGAAATCGCATGATATCGATCCCAACTCCAGTTCTTATTAAAATCAAATTAGTTATTACCACTAACATCATGGATCTTCAGAAACTTGTAAATATAATTTTTATTAGTTTTCACATTCTCTTGCCATCTGATGGACACCACTTTATGGAGGTAAAAACATAATGGTCTCGTCGGCAATAGTTAACGATTTTGTATAGAATTTCGTCTCTAAGACTATTAAATGTATAAATGCATTGATTAAGACTGAAAATGTAAATGCTGACCTGCGACTGTTTTTATGATAAGATACAGTATCTTAATCATAATTCTGATGCACTTTTGGAAGGTTTCACTTTTAAAACGATCGGTAAGCGCACAGGAAAAATATTCTGATCCTGTAATTGTTTTGACGGTTTTAATAACTAAAACCACGTTTTTTTTTTCCTTAGTTACTTATTCTACTCAAGTGAGCGAGTCAACAGCTACTTAACTTTGCATTGTTTGGAGTTCTAATGTTAAGCGAGAGAAGATCTCGAATACCTCGGAGTGAAATTTAGATGAATAAGGTGTGTGCCGCCATTCTCTCTCTCTCTCTCTCTCTCTCTCTCTCTCTCTCTCTCTCTCTCTCTGGTGCTCCTGTATATTCCAGCTGCTCTCATAACTTTGATCTAAGACGATGATCTAAGACAACGTTCCGCTCGAACAAGTTGGTTTATCATTACTATGTTCAGTCCAGGCTGCAGGTACAGTCGACACTAAATCTAGAAGATGGAGGTCAATGCCATGACACTGGGTCGGGACATGCATGGAGTATCGTTTATTAGAGAGCGTATTTGTGTTAGGCTTATGATCACGTTAATGGATATGCAGGAAGTTATTGCTTAGGTGATGCATCCAAGTTTCACCATGTAGTATTTGTATGCGCATTCCGCCGTCCAGAACACATGTATGTGAACGTTTATATATATATACTCACACACACATATATTATGTGTGTGTGTGTACACACATTTATACAGTAGATGGTGTGTTGTGTGTGTACGATTACCTGTTCATAAACAGTGATGACAGCGAGCGCCTTCGGAGAAGTGATGGCTGAGCTCTAATTACACTGATGTTAGCGATGACTTAGTCCAATATTGACAGCGCCACGGCTATTGTTTACTGAGTTTAAATACGATCCGTTGAAACAAGTCAAAAGTAGATATTTGCTCTTGTTCTCTTCGTTGGTTTAGAAGTAACACATATGTATGTATATATTAATTTAAACCCCTTTAGTTTTATCTTGTCTGGTCTTTTTCATATATCTATCGTTGCATACACTGTATGAATGTCTATATTTTCCTTATTTTGTGTGACTGTGTAATTGTTGCTATTTATTAACTGAAATGTTGATAATTGCATTGCTTTTTATGATGAAGGAAAGCGCCAACCTTCCCGAAGGACTTTTGACCTGTTTGTTTACGGTAAACATCTATTGTAATTGGCTGTTTGAAGAAACGCTTGTTTGTTTGGCAGAATGCAAACTTAGCGTAAGATGCGGTGCAAACAGTATTGACCAGAAATTTCCCAATGGACGTGTGCCAGTTGGATGCGTGAGTGCGCGATGACCCATTCATTCTGTTCATTCATCCTGACAGAGGATGGTGTCACATTCAACAGCCCGGTTCTGGGAGACCATTTCTTGGACAGGAATCAATCCACCAACAGCGATGAATTTTGGGCCGTTGTTTTTTATCGCTGCAACTCTGCTGCTATTACCTGGTTTTGTCTCTCGGCAGGTTTGTAAAGTAGTCCATTTATATTTGCGTGATTTATCTTTCTGTCTTTTAATACCTTTTGGATTTTGTTGTGTCTGTTTTCCCTTGGTGTTGGCAATGTTTCGTTGTACTCTTAAGGTTTATGATGTTTGCTGTGCAAGTATTCCGTTTCTCTGCCCGCACTTCCAAAGGAATCGTATTCTATGAAAGGGAATAAAATGTTTAAATAAAAATGCTTTGAAGTAGATTATGCTGTATATCTCAGCCACAGTGAATTCGATGTAAAAGGTAAAAATGGTTATTATAAATTAACCCGAATTTTTCTTTTTACTTCATGGAGCAGTATGCAGTATTTGTAATTTCTGGACTGTGACAGAGCTTCATTTTTCTGCAAGATCTTTCCCAAGAAAACTCGTTTTATTTGCATGGTATTGCAGTTTTCTAATCGTCATCACATAATGATCATACACTTTGGAGAACCTGGGTGCCGAGCTCACATGGTATCCTCATCTTTGACCTAACGGATTTTGGTTTCCTATTTGTTAATTGCTGTCATTAATTGTGTTGCCTTTGGGTAGAATAGCGTTAAGGCCCATTAATTAAAGTATTTCCACGTGTGTTGATAGTTATATATTGAAAGGATATGTCTGTGTTTTATGTGCTGTGTTCACTTCATTTATACAAGCATACGGACGCAAATATCACCATACAAATATTTGATAAAAGAAAAATACTGTAAAATCTCTTCCATTTCGTAACATTTTTCGCTGAGCTGTTACTGCTATGTACTACACTGTGTTCCGACATATACTTGTTAGTGGGAGTATTTTCCACTCTCGTAGATCTGATAATTTGCCAGTTTTCGTTTTCTTTTAAGTTTTCATTTTCTCGTCTCATCTTTTGTGCTAGCAATTTTTTAAGATAGGTAACCTCCAGTTACGTATTTACCCATGTTAGTTTTTCTACTTATAAATGTTCTCACTCTCACTGCAGTGTGGAAACCTAAAATTGCGAAAGTAGAAAGGTACCTCATAATCAGTGACATAGTTTTTGTATTATTAATGCCACATGAATAATAGGTATTTGTATATTCACTCTGTTAATGTCAATAATAATAAAGAAAGAGAAGAAAGTATACGAGAGTACAAAGTACATTTTTCAGTATTTCATATTCTCATTCATCTTGCAGTGTTTAAAACTTGAAGCCTTGACGTCGTGTAGGGATGGAAAAAAAGACAAAGCTAAACCTTTGAAATGGAGTGACAGGCCTCCTTTTTAAGGAGGTTATGGAAAAAGTGTAGGGATAGAGAGAAACGCGTATTGAATGAGGAATGAATTTAATCTCAAAACGATCCTCTTCATAATTCTGAGTCTCCCTTCCCTAGAAAGAAGAAAGCTGTGTGTGCATCGAGGATGCCTATCGCTCCGAAGAGCAAACAGTACTGTAGTTGACAGAATGTGAGTGCTTGTGTGCGTTGTGCGTGCCCCCGAGGGCCACTATGCTGCGTGCATGCGTGAGCCGAGCGAGTAGTAGATCAGTCAATATCGCTGCCTTCGTGTCTGACATGCCATCTGTATTAATGCGGCGGCGCTTCTGCATTTACCGAAGCGATAAGAGTTCGGTTGCAGGCCTTCTCTCTTCCGTTTCTTCTTTATGCACTTTTCATTTTGTCTGTTTCCGTGTTGGGATTTATGAAATGAACGACTTCAACCGGTTGTCATGTCGACAGTTATTTTACTCGGGACAGTTATGAAGATTAAACATAACGGGTTGAATTAATTTACATAAGTGTGTGTGACTGTTGTGGGTGTGTAGTAAGCATAATACCTCGCTCTCATCTTTACAACTTTTTTATTGGCACTTGAAAGGTAGTGCACCGAAATGTTGCGCTAATCAACAATTTCCATACCGCTGCCACTTTTTTCCAATTCTCTTCTCGTATCAAGCTGCACATTCCCAGTTACGGAAGTTGTGCTGTAAATTCGACTACCAGTCACTCTGATGTGTTATTTTTACCAATCGCCTCCTAAAGTGAGAAACAATCTGTTCTCCGCTCTTATTCTCGTCTCCACTTATCAGTTTCGTTCTTGACCTAAAAAATCATGCACTTTCTTTCTCTCCTAGATCTCCTTGCTATGTAGAAAGTAGTGGTGAAAGTACCTTCTTTTGCGCTTAAGTTTTTTTGCTTCGTTATTTTACATGTCTGTTGTTTTACTTATCATTAAATTTGTCAAGAAACTTCGGTAATGTCAGGGGGTGCCTGAATGGTGTGAGGTCACTGCCTTCGCATGGGATGCTGCAGGCCTAGAAGGGTCAACTCCTTCCCTTCGATGACAGCTCTGTTTCCTTATATTTACAGATGAGATATTTAGTGTGCGTGAGTTGTGCAAATGGCGTTACTGGACGAAGTAATGGCTTTTTGGGAGTAGGTAATTTTTTTTAGTTCTCTTCCTTTGTACGTGAGGACTCAGTTGTTTCAACTGTCTGGTCGGGAAATTCTTCATTTTGTCTTTGCTCCCTTTGAAGATGTCTCTCACCACAAGGACTTTAAGAAAGTTGTTGGCGTCGAGTACTCCTGAATGCTCGATGACTAACCCGTTTAAGGTGAAGTAAGCTGGTGCGCTCCGTTCTGTAAAAATTAAATCATTGTACATTTTTCCATTTCAGTTTAAATGTTTGCATTCTTGTATTTTTGAGTTTTTTTTTTTTTAATGGTGATTTTCAATATAATGAGTGTTGCGCGTTGGCAGTGACTTAGCGTACGCTACTGAAGATATGTAACAAAAATAAATAGATAATAAATCATTTAGTCTTTTTGAAACTCGCTTTTTATTCTTGATACTTTTATCCCTTTATGGTAAATTTTTTGGGTTCAGTTTTCAGTTTCGACGAATTATATAGACGTATAAAAATCTTATATGAATGAACGAAACTGGGTGCTGTAAGGTTGAACGATTAGGCGTCGCATTTGTTATTAACCAGTGATTTTCCAACCATTCTGCGTGCGTATATTCTTATCTCCTAGCGTTTCGTGGAGAATATTGTCTGTCCACCAACACTTGCGTAATAAATGAATGTATAATTCGATAATTCATGCATAGAATAGATCCTTATTATCCTAAGTTTATCTTTCATTTAACACTGATGTGCATAGGTTCTCTGCATGTAACGTTTAATACTCTCAGATGTGAAGTTGTTTTTGCTATTGCATTAGCCTTTAGAAGTGCTTTTCAGTCGACAGGACATTAAACGAGTATTCGCTGGTATTAGAAGCATAATGAACTATTGTTCTATATTTCCAATTTCCAATCTTTGAAAACCTTGGTTTTCATATGATAATTACTATATTGCTTACTCAGTTCCCGATTTTAAAGTTTTTTTGATTAATTTTCTATAGTTTTAGGCCCTGTAGCCTATTTATTGAACAAATGTTTTCCCTACCGAAGGATGACAGGAACCAAGTGTTAAAGGTTATGCTCTTGACATTCACCTTAAAGTCCATGTTGAAAGATAGTCTCAAGAACCTTGGGGTAGCATGACTGAAACTTAACCCATCGACAGGAACAAGACGAGCTGGTGCTCGAGGACCTAATGGCACCCACATTTTGGACTTGTAGTTCGCAAAACTAATTTTCAGATGAATCTTACGTGGTCTTCAGTCGTTTTTGCCCTATCACCCTTATTAACTCTTATGCGTGGCCCTGATATTGAATAGTTCATATTAAGCCGAAGGCTTCACAGCATTCACAACGCCGTGTCAGAAATCGATCTCTTTGGTGCGAAGGGACATCGATGCCCTCATCGACGCATAATAAGAGAGGGCCATTCTTCTCCTTCTTTCTGGTTGTTGACACTAGAGGGACGTCGATATCGGAACGTTTGTCAGCTGATGGCCGATGAATTCAAGGGTCTGGCGTCTCTTTAAAAGCTCTGTCCTGCTCGACCGACCTGCAAAGCATCTGAAGGGTTGAAATATCTCAAGCTCTTCTTTGTCTCTCTTTCTATCGGCTTTACATAATGTTTGAACGTTTCTGGTTAGATGGAATGTAACGCTTGAAGATAAATTGAGTTTTATGATGTTTAGCGTATGCTAGGAAACAAATTCATTACCTGTTTTTCTGAACACAAGGATGTAAACAAGGGTGCAACCAAATACTCAGTTCGCTGGGTATTTAACGTAAGAATTTTTGTGTAGCCTTTCGATTGTTTTGACATTAAAGGAGCTTATAAATTTTATAGCAGACGATTAAAACAAAAAACTCAAAATTTAGAATTCTTACGGCTTCTGTTATTAGTTCTCTCTCTCTCTCTCTCTCTCTCTCTCTCTCTCTCTCTCTCTCTCTCTCTCTCTCTCTCAGCATTAAATACTAACCGGTGTGATTTTCTAAGTTGAATCTCACCGTTTAATGCCAAGACTGAAAAGTATAAATTCAGTTTAAGCATGCTTCATTTGAAAAATAAAGATAATCCGTTGCAGTTCCAGTCTTAAATGTCATTCATTTATCAAAAGGCAACAAACAAGAGAAAAAACATCTTGACAGTGTTAAATTCGGATCATGCACAACGGATATCCCAAGTAGGTGACTCTGCCCTTGACGCTTTCTATACGTTTTGATGGCTGAAGAGAATCCTAAGCAGTAACTAGGCCTCTCATTTGATAGACTGGGGTTCGGTCCCGATGTGAGTCAGAAATTTATTTTTGTGAAACGCGTTCCCATGTGTTCATTTCCATCATATCTCACGGTGAAGGGGTAAGTCGAATGAAATGTTAGCAATTCATTCGCTGCCAGGGAAAATCCTCTGGTATGTAGTGTTTAGGCTCCAACTTCTTTTATGACTTGTGTGGAGGCATTGTTGATTACCTGGACTCTCAACTGAAAGACGGGGGTTCGGTCCTGATGTGAGTCAGACATATCTATCTCTCTCTCTCTCTCTCTCTCTCTCTCTCTCTCTCTCTCTCTCTCTCTCTCTATATATATATATATATATATATATATATATATATATATATATATATATATATATATATATATATATATATATATATATATATATATATACATATATATATATATGTATATATATATATATATATATATATATATATATATATATATATATATATGTATATATATATATATATATATATATATATATATATATATATATATATATATATATATATATATATATATATATATGTATATATATATGGAGAGGGTGGCTGGAGGTTGATTGATTGGTTTATTTATTTATTCATTTGTTTATTTATATAAAAACTCGCATAGTACTCGACTCACCCGCGAGAGAGAGGATCGTGGGTGGGGAAGAAGAGACTTATGCCTGATACTAAAAGGTCATTTTGTGACCGTTGACGGTAGCTACGAATTAAGTACTTGCTATTTAGTCGACGTGGAAGGTCGATGCCAGTTGAGGAAATGAGCATGGGCAGCAACTTCTTTGCATAAGACTTGCTAAGAACCTGAAGCCTACAAACTGTTCAGAGTCCCACCACTACATATATATATATATAATATATATATATATATATATATATATATATATATATATATATATATATATATATATATATATATAATATTAATATATATATATATATATATATATATATATATATATATATATATATATGAATATAAAAAGGCCCATTAAACACTATTTAAACGTTGCAACCATATGTTTTTGGGCCTTTTTATATTCATATTACACTGCGGTATTACAGGAAAAGACATTCATATATATATATATATATATATATATATATATATATATATATATATATATATATATATATATATATATATATATATATATACAATATATATATATATATATATATATATATATATATATATAAAACACCACAGGGAAGAAATGAAACACGGTTGTAGATCCTGAGCGGTGTCGGCTTTATTGCTGGCTAAGTCATCTTCGGACGACTGATAACAGTGGTAAAAGTTCATAATATAAAAATTAGCGGGACATACAAACGGTTGGAAAACAAGTATTTGCACCTGGCAGGTGTTTGTAGGTCCGGTCCTACCCTCCTTAGTGACATGTCAAATTTTACAAATCCGTGGAGACCCCCACTTCCCTTATTCCCATCTTGCAAGCACCGCCTTTAAAATTAAACTCCCTTTGAGATTAATGGATCAGTTTTGATATATAAAATCATGCGAAGAGTGATTATTTTACATTTGATTTTGTTTCTCCATATTAAAAATCTCTCGCACCTACACACACACACACACAGGCATATTTTTATATTACATATATATATATATATATATATATATATATATATATATATATATATATATATATATATATATATATATATATATATATATATATATATATATATATATATATATATATACATATATATATATATATATATATATATATATATATATACAAATATGTGTGTGTATGTGTGTGTAAGTATGTATATGATTAGATTATAAACCTGTCCTCGGTAGACGTTTGTTAATGTCGGTATACGTATAAGCAGGAAATAAATAGGAGATTATCAATCATTGTAAATAGTTTACTCAGCCGGTGCTGCGGGCGCTCTATGCTCCTATTTAATGAAAGTCGTGAATATGCTGTGAGTTTCACTCTCATGATTTAATTTTTAGTCGACAGATAACCTCAGAAAGCATGTCCTCTGCATTCCCGATTTTGCGAATTCAGTAACAGATAAAAAGGCTAGAATAAACCTTTTATGGAATTCTGTAGATAAAAATGGCACATGGTAAGGGAATGTATCTGGGTTTTTCGTTCCAAATCTATTTTAGTGATACCAACCGCAATGTTGATTAGGGATATACTGTACTACTCATTGTCTCTTCGCACATTTGTGCCTTAAATTTCCCCCGCTTTCAGGTTTTGCGGATTAAAGGTCTATTAGGCTTTTTTTTTTTTTTTTGTTCGTCAGTGAAATAAACAAGACACGTGGTGTTACCCTCGCTTTTTAGCTTCATACAGCTTTTATGAAGCAGATTAAGAACAAAAATTGGAAATCCCTTCGATTATAAATCTAAATCCTCTTAGCTGTTTCTTAACTCAGTTTCTGTTATGGTATGATTTTCCTGTCCATTAAATAAGATTTAATATTTGCATAATCATTTCTTTATCGCGTGTACCTCTCTGTTTTCCGTGTTACATTTGATTTTGTTTCTCCATGTTAAAAATCTCTCGCACACATCTACACTCACACACACAGGCATATTTATAAATCATTTATATATATTTATTATATATATATATATATATATATATATATATATATATATATATATATATATATATATATATATGTATATACATATATATATATATATATATATATATATATATATATATATATATATATATGTATATACATATATATATATATATATATATATATATATATATATATATATATATATATATATATATATATATATATATATATATATATATATATGTATATGTGTGTGTGTATGTATGTATATACATAGTCTATATTTGTGTTCGTACAATATATATGCGTAAGTTTTCTGTATATAAGAATTTATGCCGTAGTAGTTAATTGTCATAATTTCCTTTTAAGTGTAAAAATCTCCGGGGGTTGAAGAAATTTATCGGCAGTGAAGGGGGAAAGAGAGCAATGACTGGTTTTCGATTCTTTAAAAACCTGTACACATTCATACTGATTTGTGTCCTCGAAATTATTACATAATTAATGCAGTGCATTTACAGTTTACTTTATGGTGCTAATTTGGATAAGTTTTTGGATAAGGCCGTGTTACGTTAGTTTGAAACACTTGATAACTTTGATAAAGAAAGAAAAATAAAAATGACCGCTGATCGATAAATATATCGCCAAAAACTAGGTGACTCGAATACGACAACTTCCAAATTGTCTTCTCGCGGCGTTTTGGGAAATTAATTTCATTTCTTTTACGATTACTGGAAATAAGGGTATTACGATTCTCTCTCTCTCTCTCTCTCTCTCTCTCTCTCTCTCTCTCTCTCTCTCTCTCTCTCTCTCTCTCTCTCTGGTGATTAAAGTAACCATAATGTATCCTTACAATGTTTCTTACTTAGTTGTGTTAGTAAGTGATGTACAGTTGGTAAAGGGCTTATGGTTATTCATCCATTGGAAGGCTGTCGTTACTAAGATTCCCTAAGAACATTGCACACGTTTACCTTTTGACTTTAGATGCACGTTTTGTTTAAATAATTAAATAGAATATTAAACATGAAAAAGGCTTCTGGTTGTGTCTGTTTGCTGTTTACAACGCAATTATCTGATATCTGTGGTGGGAAAATTTGACTCGCGTGGTTTAAATTTTATTGCCTTTGTCGTGTATGAAGAAGACTGAAGTTAGTCTGCAACAATCGTCATGGGGAGGTTAATCATGGTAGTCATGTGGCAGTGAATGTTACTTTGCAGAAATTATTTTTAGGAGTATTTTGTGCTTCCGAAAATACTTTGAATATGTTGCTTGTTCATGAATATTCTTACCAACATATTTTAATGCAAAATCCTTTTTCTGTTTTTTTCCTTGGGATAGCCGGACAGATTTCATAGCATGATAAACTTATGCATTGGAATATAGTTCCTCAGAGAAGGTGCATTTACCTCTCTGCAAGCATGCTGCCATTTTGTTCTACGGCACGAGCTTACAAAAAACGTGCCGGAGGGGAAGTTGTCTTCCCTTTTGTCGTAGATATCAAAGTGTGCTCAGGAGAAACAATTTATTACGGAAGTGCAAAAGACCTTACTGAGATAGCCTTGAAAAGAAAACAGCAAGTGTCAGCCCTTATTGGAAGAGCAGATATAAAAGATTATTTATGAATGCGCTCGATTTTACGACCGCTTTTATGATCAGTCGCATGCACGTCGTAATCATTAAAAGGAAAAAACATGAAGACAACTGCGGAAAGGAATTAAGACTTAAGTATAGTTTGCCATTCTTGGAACGCATAGTTGGAGGGAGGAGCCGGCTTTATTTCCGTCAGGTTTCCGTTCCGTTTAACTACTAAGAATGGAGGCCAGGCACATGAAGCATCGTATTTTGTAATTGAACTGAGGCTGTCTGGGAAGCATTAGTCTCCGAGACAGGAGCGCATTTATTCAGGATGAACTGTTGCCGCGGCTGGCTTTTGTAGCCGACATTTAATTTACTTATATTCTTTTTATTGGCTGTGCAAACATTAAACCGGTTTTACTGGCCTTTGTTTACTGCGGTGGCACGACTCGTATATTCCACAAGACAATTTAATTCCGATGAAGAAAGACCTCATCTGTAGGACGCACAAAGGAAAAATGCTTTGAGTCAGGGTTTGAAAGGGTATTTTTATGCCTGAATTAGTGTGGGTATCGATTCTGACATTGTCTGTAAACTTCGGTAAATCTGAAATACGGCTGATGGGAAGTCCTGTCTACTGAATTTGCATGATTAGATTCATTGAGGATTTTTCTGCACGCAACTTTTTCATCATGGGCCTTTCTTATTTGTTGCCTCGTTCTTGTTTGGCTTAGCTAGCCTTTTGCAAACACGGACTCTTGCTCAGATGGCTGCAACACTGTTCTCTCTCTCTCTCTCTCTCTCTCTCTCTCTCTCTCTCTCTCTCTCTCTCTCTCTCTCTCTCTTCCAGTTTATCCCATTTTTGATGATATATAAAACAGTGGACCATGAAGCAATTAGCGAATACAAAATAATGAATGGGTCAGGAACTCCGGTTCATTTGATTAATGTAATTGTAAGTTGCCTTAGTTCCTGATGTCACAGCTAATTGCATGTTACCCATCATTTGCCTCTGCAAGCCTTGAGCTTTTGACAGCAGTTGTACAAGAGGTAACACTATATACGATGTTGCTAACCTGGCTCTGCAGTAGGACGCTGCATAGGAAAACTTTATTTTGAATCTACTTATTGTCTCTGTCGGAAGCATTAAGCTTAACCAATTAATTGCTACTAAACCCACAAACTTGTTAGCCTCCCTCCCACCAAAAGAATATACACCTTGTCAGTTTTCTTTTATTATCATATTTCCAGGAAGAGATTATTGCTCATTACATCACGCAAAATATTACTGACGAAAAAGCGTGTATGGTACAACCAGGACACAAGCTACATTCAAAATGCTTTCATTTGCCATTTATTTATCTTGAAGGGGTTAGGGTAAGATGGCACAGGAGGAAAAGTTGAAAGTTATCGGTATCGTTGCTGAGCTTAAATATGAATTCACACCTTTGAAGTTCACCTCTGATTTATTAGAACGGAAACAAGACTTGGGTAATACACCTCAGTTAATAGCTGTTTGTAATAGACGTGGGGTACAACAGGGTTATCACAGGTTAAATCAGAGCTTCTAGGATAAGATTTATCCCAAGCGCTCTCTCTCTCTCTCTCTCTCTCTCTCATATATATATATATATATATATATATATATATATATATATATATATATATATATATATATATATATATATATATATATATATATATATATATATATATATATATATATATATAGCCATGAATGTCCTGGGATACTTACTTGATTCTGGGTGGCAATGGATGAATGTAGGAGTTCCTTTTATTTATTACACATCTGACTCAATATTAGGACAATTCGTAAACAAAGCAAGTTAAATCTATGGCTTAAGGCCTTCTTCATGTGAGGGAAAATTACGTAAACTTAATGGTTCTCTTAACTAATTATATTTACATAACAAACACAGATCAGAAGAATGATGAATTACTGGATGGTAATAATAAGGCCTGCTAGAATAATGAATCCTACACAGAATAAATATTCTACTCTGACGATGTCTTCATAACAGGAACATCGCAGTGGGGGATAGAAGGGGGACTGCACATGGATGGAGCCAAGAGATTCCACAGTCGAGGCCTATCTGTAAATACATGCAAGATGGTTACTTGCAATAATAATAAGATGCTCAAAGGGGAACTGAGGAATGCACAGATGGTGCCAAATAACTCACTTCAGCACTAATGCATAATTACGTTAACACTGAATGCTCCAACACAAATTACTGAAAGTGAACGGACAATGGAAAATAAAAGAAATATCAGGCAGAGAAATAACAGGAATCGTGACTGACTAAAAGAACCTTACTCCAGCACATTACCTTCGCCAAGATGACGGGTCCTTGTTGATAAGACGCTGGCAATGAAGGAGGGAATTAAAATGCCACTACAAAAGTATACTGGGTCAAGTCCCGGGGTTAGCACGTGGAAGATTCAAAAGGACAGGCAAGGCAAGGATGTCTGTCCTCGGGTCGTGTTCTGAGCATTCTCTCTCGCGATTTCTCTTGCAGCATCTATAAATAACCTTCGGTGATTACGCTGTGGTGTCCCACATAGGTGGCGCAAAGGTCAATCTTCGTCACGTTTTCTATAATGTTGACCACATGGCATCAGTCAACCCACGTGGATGGTTCAGAGTGAGGGGGAGGGCCAACTTTCTCTTTTTGGCTCTTCCCTTGCCTTGCTGGATGCAGGGGTACCTGGAATTAGGCCTAAGAGCAGTCACTTTTGTGTGTGTCTCTGAACGTTTGTGTGTGAAACAATTAGTGGCCTGTAATGGATTCTGTAGCCAATAATTAGATCCCTAGCAAAAAATTTTTTCAAGGTACATCCGTTCTTTTCTTTACAACCCGGGGTTTTATTCTTTGCTGATGTCTTTGGGTTGAATGTTACTCAGAGCAGATGATTTTATAAAAACTGAGTATTGTTTTGGTTGTATTTTATTTCTGCGCTCTTGAAACAGTTTTATTCCTGATTTGTATTAGGATACTCTTACATGAAGGATGTCGAGGAAACAGTCTTTTATTGAACTGCCTTTTCGAAAGAAAACTAAACAAACTGATGCAGCTCTCTCTCTCTCTCTCTCTCTCTCTCTCTCTCTCTCTCTCTCTCTCTCTCTCTCTCTCTCTCTCTCATATTTAGGAATGAAACTTAAAGCTTTCTTTTCATCACAAGTTTATCCTTTTTGTGGTGTTGGGAATAGAAAAGAGCTTCATAAACAATGTTTCAACCATTTTTTTTTTTTTTTTTGTCCAAAAATTCACTTGAAACAGTAGGATTTTGTAGTGCAGATTTTATTCCGCGATCCTCAAGCGATCGACTTTTCTTCATAGTTGTATCTGTGGAAGAAAGTAATAAGCCTTATTACTAGTTATTCTCTCTGACATCTCTCTCGTCTTCCACCATGTGAGTCTATGCTACAAGCGCTGACCTTCTCAAAGGGCTTTAGGACTAGACTGCCTTTCCTCTTAGAGAAAAATTGAAGTGTGGGTTGGAGGGAGGCGGGAAATTCGTACGAATCTAACGGTGCCTCGGCACCCGTCTCTGCTCCTTCCAGATGACAAGAGTTTGATAAATGTATTTTGCGTTCGGGTGGACACATAGGTTTAATATCTGTGCTGATTTAGTGTCCTAAGAAAAATGAAAAATATTGTATTGTTTCACCATTTTTACTTTTCAGATCTTAAACCCTACTGAGGTTACAGGGCTGCAAACTGGTATGTTGATTATCCACCATCCAATCATCAAACGTACCAAATTGCAGCCATCTAGCCTCAGTAGTTTTTAAGATTAGCTATGATCGTGCGTCTGGCACCATTATAGATGCCAACAGCACAGGCCACCACGTGGTCGGTGGCTGAAAGTTTTATTGGCCGCGGCCGAGGGTTTGATACAGCATTATACGCTGTACAGAAAACTCGACTGCGCCAAAAAAAACGTCGAATTTTTTACTTGTTTATGTTGTCCCTTCATGTTTATGCTTTATTACATCCTGGAATGATGTTGCTTTTCCAGTGGAAATGTAACACACTCGAACTTATGATAAATTTTTTAAGAAGCTCCGTTATGTACTGTTTATGTAGGCTACATTGTGTAAAGGAAGCCCTTAATTGCTGACATGATAGATTTTTCATAAGTGATAAAAGCTTAGTCGCATCGTTTATGTTATTATGCATTTTCCTCCCTTGGAAACTATGAAGCTAAATATATTAAAGTATTTGTACCTTTCGGCACGCACATGTAGATGTGACATGCGTTAGCTGGTTTTCGGTGGTCTTTTTAAAACTTATAGAAGCAACGGTATGCTTTACTATTTGTATTGTCTTTTTAGATAATTATTTGTAAATGAACACGAGGTTCTAAGTATTGTGTTACCAGAGGAATAGTATCTAGATATTTTGAGTGCATACATTAGCTTAAGATTGTCAATAGCGTTCAGAGTGAAGGTTCGTTTTCAAGGGCGGTAAGAGTAAAAGTTTGTTCTGCACAGACAGAGAGAGAAAATTGACCCACCCACGTACTATGCAACGTGGATAACTGATACCGTATGAACTTTGGCCTTTTAATTCATAAAATATCTCGTTCACTTTGATAGAGTACTGCTGTTGACTTATGCAAAATAAGCATTCAAAATTTACTGCAAGACTTAAGATATAAATGCAAAATCAATTTTTACTCAATTCAAACATTACAAAGTAGATGCAACATTTGATTGTAAAAGATGAATTGTTTAAATTGGCTCATTGTGAATCTCCCTTCGAATTTTGTTGAAGCCGTTTCATTAAAGAGAAAGACAGAGTTTTCTAATTATGTCATTCATTCCCCCATACGATGAATAACTACAGATGCCGCACGATTGCTCGGTTTATTTCAGTCCGTCGGCCTTGTCAATAGCTGCGGTTGTACACTTAAATGCCAATTAAATGGCGCAACCCTCATTCACTGGGGCTGAAAATGGTGAGCTTGCATCGCATTGATGCACTCTGCATTACACTGACAAGCCTGAAAAGGGTGACAGACTGGTCTACGCTAATGGTTGTTTTAGTAGTATTCATCATTATTTATCAATATCAGCAGTATTTGCCACTTACGTACTGTGGTTATTTGTATTTTCACAAGTGAGTGAAAAAGATTCTTAGTTTCACGATAAATCATGAAATATTGTGAAAAGTCATTTTCTTGAAATCGGGCCATATGTGCTGTTTGAAATAAGATTTCCTTCAAGAACTTTGAAATCTGACAACTTTTGTTGTTTCTTTTAGGTTTCACCGTGTGTACTTGTATCAGACGTCGGTTGTATATTAAGAGTTATGTTACATCGTTTTTGTTTTTAGAGAGAACTTTTTTGTATGCCTAATAAAAAAAATTGTTCGTACATAGGTAAAAAAAAAAATGGATAAATATCCTTCGTTTTAGGACATTCCACATCAGTTATTATCGTTTCAAGTGTCTGTCGTTTTAGTTTTGGCAAGTTCCTTATTTCAGAACAATGTTTATGAATGGTCAATGCTTTGACTTGTTCTTCATTTTGTAGCATTAAGATATAGGTATTCGTGTCGTGCCTACTCCAGTTTAGGTCTTCCAGTATGAAGGATATTCTCTTTTGCCTGTCCTCGTTTTTGGACATCAGTCTTGGTGGTAAGTTTTCACGTCCATCACTCTTCGGCTCTCTCGCCTTTTGTATCGCCCTGCAAAATGCTCCTTCTTTAGTGGTTCAGTCCCACCATCTACCCTCCCCCACTTCTCCATTATCAGCCCCTTCATCTCCCTCGCACTTTCGCTCTCGTCCATTCCTCTTCGGCCTCAGGCGTGTCCGACACCCAGTTAACTTGGTCGGAACTTGTTTCATACCTGTAGGTCGTCTCGTGAATAGCAATCCTCATAGGTTGGGGATGAAGATGAGAAGGAAAGTTGGGTCGGGACAGGGAAGGGACGAGCGGGGCCAAATGGTTTGGGGCGCGTGTATGTAAAGGGTCGGAGGATGCTAGTTCATCTCCGAGCGGTTCTATTCCCAACCTCTTGCATCTCCGCCAGACTCAGCCTCCCAACCTTCATACTCGCGTCCCTGGAGACTTTTTCGAGAAGGATTCTCGCTCAGAAATATTTCAGCCCTTTTTTATGTGTGTGCGTATTTTTGTGTGCTTTTGCTATTGTGTTATGTTCTGAGGGCAAGGGAGAAATGAAGATTTGACGTACGCACTACTTTTGCTTTATTCGGATGAAGGTAGTCATAAGAATAGGAAGTTTCATGAAAAGGCTAAGTCGATTCTTTATTTTTATGATACGAGGGTTATTTTCACCGTTGAAAAGAAAGATAATGGAACTTTACATAGGGGCTATATTTCACTTCTATCTATTAACAAAGTAAGGTTTTTTTTTTCTTGGTAGTTTATAAAAGGGTAATGTTGGTTGATCTGCTTGCTTATATTCGTTTTCCATAGAGATTTATTTTAGGATTTACTTCCTCTTTCCACAAGCATATTCACATCACAGGTTGATAATATCATAACTTGACTGAAGAAAACACAAGTTTCCCCTGAGAGTGGAGTGAAAGAATTTCTCTTTGGGTTCGTTTAATCTTCCAGTTCACGGAAGTGAAAGATTTAATTTGGTTTTTGCTTTTCTTTTATCCAGAATACAGAGAGGAAATGGTCATGTGCATCAGGGATGAAAACTAAGAATCATTCTCAGAAACCTAAGAAGAAAGTAAGCTACTTTCCTAATTTCGTTTGATGTGACTGTTTGAAGAACGCCCATCGAATAATGGGAAGATTTGCTGACTTTTGATTTTGTTCCGCCTAATTTTTCCTTGTGACAGTGACCTTTACGTAAATATTTCGTCACTGTTGTAACGAATCCATTTCTCTTCCATGCAAAAAGAGAACTTGATTCAATATGTGTATGTGTGTGAATTCTTCAAGAAGTTCCTTTGTGATGGCGACAGAGCCATTCCGAACAATGGTGCGTTTTACATAAAGTCGTCGTGTATCATATGCCAAAACGTGTGCTGGATTTCATGAATAATGATGAATCGTGTGTACCGAAACGCTTTCTCGGTTTCACCAAAAGTCTTCATCTATAGAGCCACGTATAAACTATGTACACAGTTTCCATTGATTTTATGATTGATTATGTATGACCATTTGAAAGGTCAAAGGTTAGCCGAGTTATTGAATGTCCCGTCATTTCATCAATGATGTTTGGCGAGGAAATACGATTAAACCACCATATAGTTTTCATCTATACGAGGACGGTTGATTGACCTGAATGTCTCTCTCTCTCTCTCTCTCTCTCTCTCTCTCTCTCTCTGCGCCATTTTCTTTGGGATAAGAATGAACATAGAAATGTAGAATCATTACATTAGTTTTTTTATGAAAATGGCTGTCAATGAACACCTTTTCTTCATGGAAGATATTTCAATCCCTATTTTGGTCTTTTCGAAATTAATGTAATGACACTCCTCAATTTCCTAGCTGAGGAATACA
>NC_089791.1:4540750-4550750 GCF_040412425.1 Macrobrachium rosenbergii
ATTACTACAACTAGTATTCTGCTGCTTCTACCACTAAGACAGCTCATCCATACGTTGTCACATCGTTATACGTTTTTAATTATTCGTGTCATCTTTCTTTACTATCGCTTCTATTATCTTTTTTTTTGTGGAATCATTTTAATTTCTGCCGTCGTATACAGGTTCTTACACACTAGTAAGTTTTGCTACAATATGATCAGTTGATTCTTGGATATTGATAAAACTGTCCTCATGATGGCGGAAAATATAAGTGCTCGTTACGTTCAAGATCACCAACTGAAAAGCCTTTTTGTTGTCGAACGTCTCGGGCTTATTATAACTTATATTTCATTATACATCTCTCTCTCTCTCTCTCTCTCTCTCTCTCTCTCTCTCGTTGAAAGTGGTACGTGTTACGTGTTCTGTAGTGCTATATTACCACAGAGGAAATCCTTAAATAAAATAAAAAATCATTTATAAGTTCCTTAGCCATTTTTTGAAATAGATTCGTCCTTCGGTGTACTCATGTTTAATAATTTCCTGTTTAAGATTCAGTGTTAAAGGCTGTGAAGTAATTCATTACACTTTAAAAATGCCAACCTTATTGAAAGCAATCTGTGCCCTCTCAAGATATCTTAAGATTCATCCTACAAAGTTTGTATCAAGTTATCTCCGATACTATTCCCGACGCTATCACCATTGTCCTCTTCCTCTGCTCGCTCTCTACTGCTGCTGTTGCTGCTGCTACTTCGGCTGCTACTGCTCTTCCCTGCCGAGATGTCCTAATGAAGAGCGTGAGGCGGACATCTGCAGGTTCCCACATCGCCTTCGCATTTCTGATGCATTAGGTTGCCTAACTGCTCTCGGTGGAAGCCCCGCTAAGATCTTGCCGATTCTGTCATGGCCTATTCCGATGGGCTTGGTGTTACGACTCTCAGTTATTCATAGTTGCATAATGTATTAAAACCTATACATACATACATATACGAATGCAACATATATATATATATATGTGTGTGGGGGGGCGGGGGGCGGGGGGCTTATGGCTGTACGACTAAAATTCGAATGGCCATAGACGAAATTAGTAAAGCAACTAAAACTAATAGAGAAGTGTTGATTTGTTGGTGTATGTTTATGCTTGTGCTTGGTAGTGTTCATACAGTAACACCTCAATTCATTCGCCCACCAACAGTCCGAGAGTTAGAATGCCTATTTGCATAGACTCCTGTATGCAAATAGAGAGTTGGAAGCAAGTTTCTGCGTTCGTTAGAACGAGTTTAGCCTGATATACACAAAAGATTATCTCTCCTCGACTCGAGGAAAATCTCGGCTCGAGAATGCGGGTGTCTTGAGCGGTGTATTCTCTTCCGAGAGGCCCATATCATCCGGAAGCCAAAATTCTTCTTTTGTAATGGTCCTTCCCAAAATTCGAAGATGATAGAAGAAGAGAGAAACGATAAAGCAAGAAAAGAAAATCTCTGCATTCGCTTAGTGTATTTTAAATATCATCTTTTAAATTTTGCATTCCATATTTACTCTTATTATCTAAAGTTCCTTTTTCTTCTTTCATTGCAGTAACTTTTTATTGATTTTCTTCTCCACAAAAACTGATTGTTGTGCGTAGGTCATCCTTACTTGATCACTTTTATTTTTCGGAAAATATCAGAAATATAATCATGTGGTTCTTTTGGTTCCTGCATTCTTGATTTATATTTTCCTCTTTTCTCTCTCTCTCTCTCTCTCTCTCTCTCTCTCTCTCTCTCTCTCTCGTAATCATATTTGCTAATGGAAAATTGTCGCAGCTCTTCTGTTCCCCTTCCGAACCCTTTTAAAGCTATTGGATTGCATATAGATGGTTGGAGGTATTGTCCGGACGGTACTTTTATTTAGTGGTTTGGTTTTGACATAGTCTTAATAAGTCTCTAAAACTTGAAATTGGTGAAAGATAATGCAATAATGTGTTCATTGGATACCTTTAGCAGTAAGTTTGATTTACAGTTTACTTCCCATTTTTAGGTGAGGGACATTTTTTACCCAGTCTTCCGCTTTTTTCTGTGAAGAATATTGTATGATAACCTTTTTACCTGTTTATATAGTGGATGTATTTCAATTCATATCTTCATTTTGTTTTACTTGTGGAAATTTTCCAGTTTTGTTGATGAAGTGGTTAGTTAACACCTTCATCTGGTGTTGTCGGTAAATGGTCTTGTAACTAAAGCGTTTTTATCTAGTTTGTTGGCGACATGTGTACTATTGTTATTGCCTTTATCCACTATTGGTAGTAAAAGATACTTTTTACCCAGTTTTGTTAGTGCGGGACATCAAAACGTCCCAGGGCACCCGTTTCCTTCTGCAAATCTTTCACCCTTTCCCCCACCATCTAAAAACTGTAGGATTCGTAAGGACATCCTTCGAAGACCTACGGTGATTCCTGTGCGTTCAGAAGACGAAAACTCATCTATGGCTTGATAGAACCAATTCTAGGATTTCTGTCGCATGAGAGAAACATGTGTCGGTTTTTTTGTTCCCTTCAAAGGATTTCCCTCCTCTTGGATGAGTGTTCTTCATGCAAGGAATTAGATACTAATTCAGTCCTCGTCGCTTCCTTTCTTTGTTCCTTGTTATACCTTGTAGTTGCACTGTCTCCTGTCACTTAATAACCAAGTTAGTGTTACGGGAAGTTTCTTTGGCCCTCCTTATTGTTTTGTATGCGTGCTCTGTAAGTTATTTTTAGTTTTATCGTTTACCTCGGTAGACTCTTGTGCTAGGTCTGGCAAAATTTACAACATTGGGTGCAACATTAAAAGAACATGAAAAAGATCTTGGTATATATGGGTATGCATTAATTGCCATCAGTTCTGCATTATGAAAGTGAACATTTTCTATTAATTTTTTTTATTGCACTTAACTGATAATTCGGCCGTCGCCACTCAAAGGCTTTCAGACTTTTTCGCCTGATTACTGTTCGTTTGTCGATTACATTTTCAGCTCTGATGGACGTGCTGGGCTTTAAAAACTGGAAAATTTCGACCACCACCATGACTTTATCTTATAGCTTGTCGAGATGCCTCTGTTGGGAGAGATTTTCAAGTGTTCTTCCTCTCAGATGTCAGGCAATTGATTCTCCTCGCATCTGAGGAAATTATCGCATCATTTACTGGATTGTTACAGAACGGCACTTTGTATCATTTCAGAGCCCGTGAAATAATCCTGTTCATCACGCCATGATACCATGAAAATTGCTTGGATCCTGTTGAAGTGAACTAAGTTCGTAATTTATATGCAGATATTATTTAGAAAATAATTCAGGCATAAAGAAAAGAACTTGATCCCCTATGGTTTACACTACATCTATGTCCTTTGTCCAGAATGGGGTGTAATTCTGTAGTATTACAGTGAAGCGAGAAACGCTTCTCCCGACCGACTCCAGTTTCTCTTAACGGCATTTAGTTTCCTTCATTAGCCTCAGGCCCCGTAGATGCTCGTATCATTTGGGCCAGCATCGTTATGAAGGTAAATGCTGTGCTTCCACTTGCAGCAGCACCTTTCAGCGGCTTGCAATCAACGCATCCGAAGGAGCGCTTTGGAGGAGGACTTTGGCCCGGCAGCTCGCCTTTAAATGCTGGTCCATGAATGGCTGCTGCGATGCATTCATGGGACACAGCAGGCTTTCAAATCCAGTAGAGTTAAACGGTCCATCGTTACCACCAATCCATAACTTAGCTCTCTCTCTCTCTCTCTCTCTCTCTCTCTCTCTCTCTCTCTCTCTCTCTTTTCCTTTGTGTCACGAAAATATTTGACCTTGCGGGTGTCTGGAAAGATGAAATGACTTAACAAATTCATTTTATTATCGTCGTCATCATTCATCTTTTATTTCTGGTTTCCCTTTTTTAATGATTTTTGCTTCCTGTGACATAGTGTCATTTCATTTCTCGCCGAATAAGGGTTGTGATGTAAATTCAGGGAAAATCCGTTATTTCATGGAATATGTTTTGTCAAGTGAGATTTTGCACTTGATTTTTCCATTATCAAGGCGATTTCTTTGTCTGGCCACTATCTAACCATATATGGATATAGTGATTTCTTTGTCTGACCCCTATCTAGCCTAGTCATATATGGATATAGTGATTTCTTCATCTGACCCCTATTTAACCATATATGGATATAGTAAATCCTGGGAATAGATTGATGAGGCAAACCTCCTGTCTGAATATTTGAACCCATTGACAAGTGTGAACCATTGATCACGGAGTCTCTGAGGAGTGCGTGCTTAAATGGAAGAACATTCCCATCGAATAAAACTAAAGGGCTATGGACTTGCTGAGTAGGCTACTACAGAATCGAATGCCCATATGTGAAAAAGAGGTAACTGAAATGGAAATAAATTAATTAAATTAACAAATCAATAGTGACATATTTCTATAAACAGAAATACTGCTAACGAGCGTTTGGGGTCCAATTTGTTTCAGTGAACGAATTTTAATTAACTTAACAATGGTTTATGGCATAATATTAAAACTAAAAATATTGCCCAGGAATTAAACCTTTCGCAAAACGTTCTTTCTCTCTTTCTGTCAATGGCGGTCAACCATGAAAACCTTCACTTCAACGAAATGACGACTTCTGGTCTGGAACCTTCGAAAAAAAAGTTCTTACTCAGAAAAATTAGAACTCTCAACAGGAGCTCTGACTGCAGCCTAACTGCTATCACAATTGAGGCCTTCCTTAAAATATGCTCCCAGTTCAGAAAAATATCGACCAATATATATGTGTAGAATTTAAAAACCGACTCAGCTTGTCTCACTTGGCAAATAAAGCCCGGAGGTTTATCATCTTCCCATTTCTCTTCAGCTCTTCCTCCTAAATACAGTAAGTGATTATATGTCGCTTTCGAGCATTATTGAAAAAAATGGAGGAAAGGGACGCATGGCTGAAGATTATTAGCTCGTTACTAAATGCCAAAAAATCGTGACTCATTATCATTCGTTAATTACAGTAATGAAGTTCTTTGCCAGGTGGATATTCTCCATAGGGCTTTTTGTGTTTGTGCTTTTGTCCTTTCATCCTACCTCTTCAGAAAACGTGTCGAGTGTAATGTGTTGGTGCCTCATTCATACAGGCCTTTCTCCTTTCTCACAGGTCATTAAGTATAGATTAGACCAGTGAAAAATTATAGCTCCTTCGATGAGCCAAGGGATAGCCGAATGGCCTTCCAGAGTTTTTTGGAAAGTCATTTTTCATTGCAACATGCTGACAAATTATCAGACGCTACGAGAGGCAAACTTTCCATAAAATGTTACATAAGGGTAATGCCTCCTCTGCTGTTTCTCTCAATAGCCCCCTTGGTGCCTGGTGGGAGCTAGTAGCTTATATATCACCCCAAAGGCTTTTTGGATATTAAAACTTTAATATTGTTCTCTCTCTCTCTCTCTCTCTCTCTCTCTCTCTCTCTCTCTCTCTCTCTCTCTCTCATATATATATATATATATATATATATATATATATATATATATATATATATATATATATATATATATATATATATATATATATATACATATTCTAAAAATTCGATCAAAATAGAGAATGTGACTTTTTTTTTTATTTCTGCTTTTGAAAACAGTCTGATAAGAAGATATACTGTATCTTATTTACTTTCCCAAGAAGGTCCATTGCGGTGGTGGGAGTTGATTAGAGTAAATGGTTTGTGCTTCATCTCGCTTTTAACAATCCTCTTAATAAATTTGTTCCTCAGCCATATTGGTTGAGGGACCGACCTACCGCCTGAGGATTGATGACCAATTTCCTCCGGAGTGAGCAGTGGGGCCGTCGAGATTACTGCTTGACTCTTTCTCCTGCTCCAGAAGGAACGCAGGAGGGGAGGAGATTTTTATTCCTTAGGTTAGCTTCTTGTATGCTCCATTGGGGAGCCTGATTAGATTCGGTAACTATTGTGTCGGTGTTCCGATTCGATTACATAATTAGCATAAGTAACTGCATCATGACAATCGTAACTTTATGTTTCATTAGTTTATTAGGGTTCTGGACGGTGAGTGGATTTCGGTTTCAATTACTGATGTTTGTAATAAAAATATTTTATACTTGATGAAACATGAAGACATAATTATTGTATCTACATAATGTTAAGGAGGCCTTCCAAATAATCTCGAGTTCCTTCTGTTGTCCTCTGTTCCTGGGTGATATATACCTGTTATTTTATTTACTGCAAGGTCTTTTCATGCAATATTTAATTTTTTAGGAAATGACTGATGTACGTCTTTTCCTTTGTGATATCATTCATTTTAATCTTGTCTGAAGATCTCCATGGCAGGCATTCCTCCGCCAGTTACTAGAATATCATTTTGAGTCTGAATTTAATTTCCCTTTCCGGCGAGATGGAATGTCGGACTAGGGTGGAGATGGGTGACGTCCCGTCACTGGTTTAAGTGGTAGAAAATTTATTTGATTCGTGATGAAGAATATTTACAATTCTAATGAGTTTACGTTCATCCAGTGTTATTTCTGAGTTATTCAATTTGTCCACTTATCGTTTACATCTAGTGTATAAACGCATAAAGTATATATATATATATATATATATATATATATATATATATATATATATATATATATATATATATATATATATATATATATATATATATATAAACACACATATATATATATACACATGAACTTGACGATAAGTGACATTGCCATGTCCAGACAGGACATATTATGCTGGCTTACGCGGCAGATAACGTCATCATCGAACTGGAATGAATGAATGCAGTAAAATGAATTCTTCCTGAAATTAACTAAATGCATAAGATTAATATAAAGAAATACTGCAGAATAAATAAAATACAAATGGAACTTAAGAATTAACAGCAAACTGCTAAAACATAAATAAACAGAAAATATAAGTGAGATCGTTGTTTAAAATGAGCAAATACAATTTAGAAATGACACTTACTGTGCTGGACTTTCTTCAGCGAAACAAATTTTGTAATTGTTCATCGTTTACTAGACGTTATTCAGCTCAAGATTAATTTCCTTTTTATACAAAGATCCTGAAATAAAGAGATTAAGCATGATATGATGTATGTATGTATGTATGTGGTATGTATATATATATATATATATATATATATATATATACATACATATATTTATTATATATATATATATATATATATATATTTATTAATATATATATATATATATATATATATATATATATATACACAAACATATATCTTAATTCTCCTTCGGTATTATTTCCGAGGTAAAGCGAATTACATGTTGAACGACATACGTAGCTAAACGTTTGTAGATACATACATAAACACACACACACTATATATATATATATATATATATATATATATATATATATATATATATATATAAATATATATATAGATAGATAGATAAGAGAGAGAGAGAGAGAGAGAGAGAGAGAATATACTGGCCAATTTTTACAAGATACATAAGCTGTTGTAATAATTGGGGTGTGTACGCGTGTTCTAGCTCTTTACCTATAAAAATTAAGTACTCCGGATAGAGTACAGAGGAAAATTTAGATAACTGAATAAAAATTGCTATGAAAGACAATATAATTTACAAAATTTCCATTAGTCTAATATTCAGTGTAGTCATCAGATCTTGCATCCAAAATAATGATGAACTGGAGCGTATTATATATAAATTGACAAATATAATTTAAATGAAATAAAGTACTTCAAGGACGCACTGTGGTTCTCATTTGATTGCTATTCGCGAGAGGAGACTGATCACAATCAAGGAGACGCATTTCAATAGAAATGATAACAAAGTGAAATGTAACGGACTTTTATTTTTAGTTCTTTTGAAACAACCCCAGGGAAGAGGAAGGAGACCGGATCCCTTTCCGAACCCAGTGGTCTTGTTTTTCTCCCCTGAGGTCGTTCTTCAGGCCTCCTGTCCCCTCCCCCTCGGCCTTCTATAAATTCAGTTCCTTTGCTGCAAAACCGGGAAGTGTAGAACCTCATTGCTTTTGGAACCTGGTCATTTCTGTTAGCATTACCACCATAAATACCATTTTGGGCTTTTCGATGCGGGGTTGTTGTGTATCGCGTCCCCCTCCATGGATGTTACCAGCAACATCTTCCTCGGCTGTCCTGTCGTGGTCGTTTTATTCCTTCCGTTATCGCTGTGGTTCCTCTCTTTCTCGTGTTCTGCCTTCTCCCCCACTTCGATGTCGGGCGGCCGCCAGGATGCTCTTTCGTTTTCCCCTACATAAGGGAAAAGTTGGGTTCATCAATTTTTTGCTTTTTCTTTTGCCAAATTGTTTACGTCGAAGCACAAGAGGGACATCAAACCTGAAGAGACCTTAAGACATCTCCCTGTCCTCTTTTCTCTTTCCCTCTTCTTTTTTCCATCAGCTGTGCTCTCCATGACATTATCTTCAATCCTTCCTCTTTCTCTCCTCTCCTCTCCGCCGAGAGTTTTTTTATCTTTTTTTTTTTCTTTTCTTTTATTAACCAAGCCTCTAAGCTGTACATTTCCTCCTCTGAATCACGAAAGTAAACTCAAGCCAGTAGGTGTAGTATTAAGAGCACTTTTAGTTGTATTTTCCATCTGATGGTGATGAGTTTTTGAGAGATACTGACGGGACGGGAAAATTCGCGCTTCTCTCTTCTTACGTCAAATTAAAGGGAACGGCTACCGAGCAGAGCAATGAGACTAATCCTGATCTCCAGATTAAATGTGGATGTAAACATTAGTCTTTACAGCCTTTAAAAATGACTCATTTGTGGATATCAGCTAGTAATAAACCAAGCTCAAGTAATAAGAAACAGCTGCTCTTTATGTATACGACATATCAGACAAGTAGTTTGATGTGTTTATTATTGAAATTATCGTCCCCGGGTGTCGCAGAGAACGAAATTTCCATTTCCTGTACTTTGTCTTTTAGAATGGCATTACTTGTTAAGTAATGGCAGCTTTTCGGAAGATGACATTCGTTTGCATCAGTTTATTTTACTGTCTAATCATTTACTACTTTGCTTCATTATTCTTTGGCATTACTGTTAAATCTCCCAAGTTAATACTTACACTTCCATTTTCCTTGTTCATTCTGTAACAGCAGCTTTCCCCTGTTCTTTATTCTGAATCCTGATTTCCCCAACCTCTATTTTGATTCCTCAATAAATGCTTAATTACTAACTGTTTTTTCCTCTTTTTGGCTCTTCTTTCGTCATACATCAGTCTTTGCCTTCATATCATTTCTGTCCTTCCTTCTACATTTCTTCAGCCGCGTATATTTTCATTTTTTCCTTGCCCTTCTACATCCTTTCTTCCTCATGCCTCTCCTTCACTTTGCTTCTCTATTCTTTGCCTTACTTATTCATATTTCCTTCTCATGCTTCTTCCTTTAATTATCTTTCCTTTCACCTCTTGTCATGTTCTTCTTCCGTTCCATTCACTTATTAATTTCTTCCCTTGCCTGTTTTTCCTTTTTCTTATCCTACCACTTCCTCCATTTCCTCTCCTTATTCTTCCTTTCTTTCTGTTCGCACTTCTTTTTGAATCTCTTTTAACAGTTTAATATTGCTGCTCTCCTCTCTCCCTCATTTATGGCTTCCTGTGTTTATTTGATTCAACCTGCACCTGAGGGTTTGAGGGTTAGATATCAGAGAGTGCTCTTTCTAAAGTAGGTACAACGTTCTGCCGCTTCTGGAAGTACGACCCAGTGTAACTCAACACTGGGAGTACATTTAGAGTCCCCAAGTTCTATGCCATTCAGTCACGTTGTATAAAAGAATCGTTCTTTTTTCTCAATGTTAGACTTTTTGCACAAAGTTTGCAAATCGGTTTTGATATAAGATATTTTTGTATCTATCCATCTGCCTGCTTATAAATATAAATCTCTATTATATGTGGTTAATATTTCAGATTCTTTTTAATGGGTGCAATAGAGAATTTACATACCAGCGCTCCGGTTGCAGCAGATCGTATGCAGGTTATCTTGCGTGAA
>NC_089791.1:4558250-4563250 GCF_040412425.1 Macrobrachium rosenbergii
CGTTCGCTTTATCTTCTCGGTATTACATCTTCCATCCTTCACGGAACTTTTACATTTTCCTAATATCGATGACCTCATTTTCTTCCCTTTTCTCTGTCTCTACCTAGTGGTTTTTGGTTTAAGTTAAGTTATATTTTGCGAAGGGAATTTTAACCAATTGTCGCATTAAACGAAGGTTTAGTGTGTCAGATTTAATATGACTCAAAATTGCGCTTTCAAAAAGGTATTTTTGCGTGAAGAGTTTAAGTTCAGCCACAAAGAGTTTAAAACTAATTTGGCGTCTTTCCGGATTTCATTGCATCCAGATCTCAAGTTCTTAATTGTCTTCGATATTCCACATTAGCACTTTACAGCCGACATCCCAGATCTGAGTAGCGCTTACGTTAAGTCATAAGCGGGTTAATTGTCATTTTGCAGCCGGCATTATAGCAGTTCGGTAGGTGTGTGTGCGTGGGTGTTTGTACGTCAGTTTGTCTGGGGAAGTCTTGTGTGTTACGCAGTTTAATATCGGCTAGTTTTGGTAATGTAACGTTAGTAAGGTTTCCAGTTTTGAAGTCAGTTTGTTTTGTAGCCTTAACTACAGTGATCTGTGGTTGTTTGATCTTAGTTTTCCAGTTTTAACGGTAGACAGCTCCGCAGGTGTTGTCCAAGTTTTGTAGTTTCCACAAGAGTGAAAGTTACAGTGTTGATGCCTGCTGATTTTTCAGATAGTGAACTTCCTGGCGCTGACGTCACTAAACTAAATAGTTTTGACAGCAATACGCTTTGCAGTTTTGACTTCTGAGACTGTGGCAGTTGTGACGCAACGAGGTGTCTCGAAATCTCATTATTCATGGGAAGCCTGACAGGACGAAAAACATGAGTGCCCTTTCCCATCCTAAGTCTAAAGAAAGATGGAAATGGATAGTCAAAGATACAGGAAGATTTTGGCTGTACTGCAAAGGAGATAACAGAAGAGTCCCTTTTAAAAGAATTAATGTTTTAGGTGGGATCTTGTGACATAGTAGTGGCTGCCGCGCAGCCTCATTAAATGAGGAAGAATGTGTTAGCTTTCTAGACTCAACGCAAGAATGGTGCAAGTAATAACAACTGCAACACGTGCGCAAAGATTAGTATAGATAACATGCATTGATGGGAAAATATGACGCCATTGACGTTGTTAACATTTTCTTTTGCGCAAGAAACCTGTTGGGGAAACAACACATACTAAATGTGAAAGGAGACAACTTTAACATCTTTTTTAGAGATCAATGGACTGATCACATCTGCAAATCATCGAATTCGAAACTCGACTTATATATATATATATATATATATATATATATATATATATATATATATATATATATATATATATATATATATATATATATATATATATATATATATATATATATACATACATATATATATCTAATATATATATATATATATATATATATATATATATATATATATATATATATATATATAACACACACACACACACACACACACACACACACATATATATATATATATATATATATATATGCATGAAAAAAATCACAGCATCCTTTCGTTTTCCGGAATGATTTTTGGCAATATCTAGAATGTTGAATCACCTCCGCCCAGCGCACATCCATCAGTGCTAGAGGAATTTTATCTCTCTCTCTCTCTCTCTCTCTCTCTCTCTCTCTCTCTCTCTCTCTCTCTCTCTCTCTCTCTCGCCTTTTCCTTCTTCATCCAAGCACTGGAGATGCCATCGACCGAGGGCGGTAGTGTGGGCGAGGAAGGACTCGATAGGAATTTTGGTTCCCTGTCAACTTTAGCTGGAGGGCGACAGTTCCTCCTCCTCCTCCTCCTCCTCCTCCTTCTTCTTCTCCTCCTCCTCCTCCCCTCCCTCTACCCGCCCCCTTCCTTCGCCTCTAGAAGCATTGGAGTATCTGCTACCCTTACCATTAACTTCCTCTTCCTCTTTGCTAACCTTTTAAAGAAAAGAGGAATGAAAAATGTAGTACTGGAAATACCTAAAGGTTTTTGGGAATATCCTTGTCTCATAAGCGCTTCTATTTGTATTTTTCTCAATTTGCTTGTAGGTTTTATGGCCGTATAGTGCCGTGTTATGTACTCGAGTAAAATCTTGACTTTTTTCATGCATTTGATGAATTCCCAAATTTTAGTTGCACCGATTTTAACATCGTGCAATGAAAAGTGGGAATCATTAACTATTGCATTTGTATAAAAAAAAATTGACTAGGACTTTTAGCATTTTTAGATACACAGAAGTTAGCAAATTTATCCACGAGATTCGTATCTTCATGTTACCGTGATAGTTGTTAACAATGTGTGTGTGTGTGTATGTATATATATATATATATATATATATATATATATATATATATATATATATATATATATATATATATATATATATTTATATATATATATATATGTATATATATATATTATATATATATATATATATATATATATATATATATATATATATATATATATATATATATATATATATATGTATATATATTTAATATATATATATATATATATATATATATATATATATATATATATATATATATATATATATATATATATATATATATATATATATATGTATATATATATATATTATATTTATATGGATATATATGTATATATATAATATTTATATGTATATATATACATATTTATATTATATATATATATATATATATATATATATATATATATATATATATATATTAGGTCTTATTTAACGTTCTGTGAGATAAAGGAAGGCAATAGATTTTTTAGGAGAACACTCAGTTATCAGAAATTTCAGTTGAAGGCATAAAAACCTCATGGAACCGAAAGTTCGTCTTATGCCTAATGAAATGTAGCGCTGAAAATAAGTTTGTATAAAGTATTTATATTAGTTACTTGGTACCTCTGTTGTTGTTATAGTTACGGTCTAGGTTGCTGCACCGTTGTGAAACTAAAGAGTGCAATATTTAGGAGGCACTCTACGTTCCTAATGCGGTCTCTTACCAGCACAATACTTCCTCATTTTTCTGCTTTTTTGTTTTGCGTTAAATCTGTATTTTCATCCAAATTATCCGCGAATTCATGATGTAACTTTAATGGTAATTTTTAATCCCAGTCACTGATAATTCAGTAGAACCAGGTAAGAAGTGAAAACTTTTTTGACGAAAATGATAAAGACTGCAGAAATAGTTATAAAATACTCTGAACTTGACTAATTAAATTGTGGTTGAACAAAGGCGCACACTTACTTTCTGTCTGAGGTGCTAGCAGATTAATTATCTGAGGTCCTGGGAGAGTTGCTATTCTGAGGTGCTAGCAGTTACTATCCGAGGTGTTAGCAGAGTTACTATCCGAGGTGCTAGCACAGACAGAATTACAATATGTCACAAGCCACTTGAAGCTAGAAATAATTCACTGTCGGAAAAGTGATTATATCTTAGTGTGTAACATTAAAAAAACGATTTTTACATCACTCTTTAATATCAAATAGCCACGGTTCAACAAGCTTGATTTTCCTTATCAGCAAGTAAATCATGTGACAGTTTAGTCAACACATCGTCCCCCAGGTTATTTTTACAATGCCCCTCTAGTAATCAAGCAGTGACAAGTTTAGTTCAATTCAATGAGTTTGGGTTGCGGTGTTTTATCTTCACTCTTTATACATGTTTCCATGAGTTTTTTCTCCTGACGCATTTATGTTTGTTTTCGCGTCTCTGGCGTGTTTTACAGTAATCTTCTCTGTCATACGAATTCACCAATTCATGTTCGTCTCTGAACTTCATAGCCCTCGTTTCCGCTGCGGTCTCACTCCCAGGCAGTTTTTCTTCTTTAATAAGTGGTTTTCTGTTGAACTGGAAGTCAAAATCCTTGAGAGTATATGGAGAAAATCGTCCGTACTTTATTTTTCTCGCTGGAAAATAAATTTTCTACCTCGCTGTAACAATTCTGTCCAGATTAGAAAAGAAAATCCTTGTTACACCTACAGGCAATCGGGTTCTTTCCCTTTGATAATGATCAGCTCGACTTCTATTTACTCGCTCAGAAAAAGTGCTACGCGAATGGAGGTAACTTGACATCGCGTCACGCTGAATGTTGTGATAATGAGATTTCCGAGGACCTTATTTCAAAGGAAAGCCGTTCTTTAGTGCAGCTTCGTTAAGGCTTAATGTGTACCAAGCCAACGCCATCTTATTAAGCGGATATTGAGTCGTATTGAGCCGGAATATAGAGCTTAAATTTGCCAGTCGTTGAAGACAGGCGGCGGAAAGAGGAGTGCATTTTGGTGAAGTCTGATCGGGAAATGTGACCAATGCTGCCATCGAACATTAGGGTCTCAACGGTCGCGTCAGACGACTTGCGGGTTAAAGCTACTATGGCTGTGCCTGCGTGATGACTGTGGTAGTTACAGCATTCGCCATAACGTTGCTGTAATATCTGCTGCAAATTGAAGTCTAATTTTTGCTAATAATGAATTGTTAGTGGGTTTCATTTTGAGCTGCAAAGCTGCGTTCGTGAATCGCCTTTATATGTCGCCCTCTGACTGGTTTGCTGTGCCTGATGGTGATGCTCTTGTAATCGTAAGGAATTTGTCTCAGGCTTTCCAGCAAAAGTAAGGCCTTTCAGTATCCGGAAGTTCAGTCATCTGTCAAGGTTTGTATTTTAGTAGTTCTGCTGATTTCTCGTTACTTTCGTAAGGTAAGCAACTCAACAAATACCATGTGACATTTGTGGTAGTATTTAACTAACATTTGAAATCAGAAGTGTATGACATTTTTTCTAGTGAATTTCAGTTTGTTTTAATTATCTTTTTGTTTCAGAAATAGATGTTCATTATTATTTTTTTGACATAAAATTCCCCAGACTTCAATAATATAACAACTGAAATCATTAAAATATTAAAAATCATAAAGAAGCATTAAGCAGGTTGATGAAGAATGATCCATCATTTTTGGGGTGGGAAGCAATTAAAAAAA
>NC_089791.1:4568250-4580750 GCF_040412425.1 Macrobrachium rosenbergii
CATGGTATATTTTTAAATATATGTAAGGATGTTTGATCTTGCAGTGTGGTAAGCAGAGTGCAATTTCTTTCACGAGTAATTTCAAAGTGCAGGAGTCCACCAACGTCGTTACTTATTCAACGTCATTCTGCCTTTAAGATATTTGTCAGCCCTTCGAAGTTTCCTGCAAGATGTTCAGTGACATCATTGCTAACACACTGGTCATTTACGACAAAGAAAATGTAAGACTACATAAAAGACCCTTTTCATGTTCATCCCTCCAAGGCCAGGTTTATCTCTTCCTTAGGATTTAATCCTCACTTTTTCATTTTTTTTCCTTTGTGTTTTATGGCCTTGGATACATAAATACAAGTTAGTCATTTTTGTTGCTGACACATACCATGACAGTAGTTGTGTTTAGATGACAGAAATGATGAAATTACGCATAAACTCATCCCATCCAGTGGGTGACTTTAGAATTGTTTCTTGAAATATGGAAATAGGGACGGAAAAAATGTGCTCTTAAGATTTGGAAAGGGATTTTCAGAAGTTTCAACCGTCATTCTACTGAAATGTATGATTTGGCTTTGCCCTTTCATGAAAAGTTCTGGTTCCAGCAGGTAGTTCAGCAGCGTTTTTCAAATAGGGAAAATATGCGCGAGTGGGAGATTATTCTGATGATGAAATCCTTGTTTCAAAGTTAGTTGGTTCTTCTTCGTCTATTTATTCGTGTGCTACAAAGAAACTTATGACTCCGTGCGCTGTGTGCGTGAAAATCACTTCCACCGTGCGCATCCCAGGGTAAATGTAAGAAATTGCCATTTGTAAGACCTGACTTAATACAGGTGCTACATAGATTTCGAATTTGCACTTCTTAATGAAGGTCTTATATATCCATTAATTACAGGGCTGATTTATTGACATGTTCTCGCTACGAGAAAGATATATGCAAGACATTTTTTCTTAATATTTCTCCTTAGAAGAAAAATGTAAATGTAATACTCATTAATCTGTAAGTACAAGATTGGATTCTTACCGCCGGTGTTTATTACAAACGTAATTAGTGAATGGAATATTTATTTTTATCAGCATAGAAGAAAATACACTTTATGCTCCATTCATGTCTGCTTCCCTAAATTCTAGGATGAAATTTGCATCACCGGATTAAAAGCCGACGTCACAGATTTGGCTGGGTGTGCAGTCAAATGGGAACCCTGGAGCGCAGCCAGTCGACGCGTTTCCCAACCAAACTTTAGTCTCTTTGTGACGTCATAGTTTTATGCATCCGGCTTGGGAAATGCTGCTTCATTCCAGAGACGACGACGCGCCCGTATTTCATTGATAGTTTGCTAGAACAGATAAAAGGGCAAAAAAATCCAAACACATATATATGTTCACTTTTCGATGGCCGAGTAAATCAACTGCAACAAAGAGTAACATTTACAAATTTTTCATCAGTTAACGAAATCTTCCAATGACGATGTGGGTGCGGGAATGTTAACATTAATTCTTCTTACAGAGTATTGATTATTAACTGCGAAGGCAATGTCAGCCTATTTTCATCTGGTCCTTCTGCGTAATTTAGGAAAGTAGTTGATCACGCGAGACAGTCATCTTTAATTTCCCACTAAAACTTAACGGAAGATTTCTTGAAAATTTATGGCGGTTCAAGACTTCCAAGATTTTATTTATTTCATCTTGTGTTCTTTCACACTCCGCAGTGATGTATAGAAACTGATATCCCTCTTTTTGAAAATACGCTCTTTCACCTAGCAACTTGCGTTGTAGCCTTAGTCTCCTTTGCTGAAGCAGTGTGTAATTTGATCGTTAATGGTAGTACCATCTTTTCTGAACAGCTTCCTCCCACTCTAAAGTCTGGACTTCGAGGTTTGTGCATTGAATTGCTTTTTTATCATCACCTCACGGTCACCTCTCACCATGTTTCTTTAGATATTTTTCGGGCAATGTTATTAAGGGCTGCTTGACTATGCTACCAAGTTTCAACGACCGACTCCAGCTCGTGCTGAGGAATACACCTTCATAAGAGGCTATGGTTTGTATCCCACAGGAGCAAACATGTTTCAGCTTGGAAGCCCCCTCAAAAATTGACCGTGCGCCTCGAGTCAGGCTTTCGTGGTTGCACTACCCTCTGACCATAATTAGTCAGAGATTTTGCCGTTTAGATAATGCCGGATTTCCTTCATCTTCCCTGAAATCTGAAAATCCCTGGTATCGTTCTTGTTTCGCCATATAACACCACAGAATATGTTGCTCATTTATTTACAGTACCATAACCGGATTTTTTTTTTTTTTTTTTGCCCTTCTAATTTCATTTGAATAAAGAAATTGGTCAGTTGTATTGCAAAGTAATTAACGCGAAATAGCTTGGCCAAAATGAGCAGAGTAATTTTGGATGTCATTTATACGTTATATGATAACATTTTTTTTTTATATTTAGCCGGCGTTTCGGTTGCACATGTGCAGTTCCTTATTCTGTAAATGTCGGTTTTTCTGAAGATGATACAATCATGGAAAACTCTGAAAAGGTGTGTTCATGCTGACTGACGACCTTTTGCACCATCGCTTCAACCCGTCGCGCTTGCAAGTGATGATGGGCTTCACCATTGTCCAATAAGTGCGCATGACGATATTGCATAGCATAACCTAACCTTAACCCAAGCTAGGGCACACCCTCCTACCTTCTCTAGACCCATAATATTATATCTTATTGCTTATTCTCCCTGTATCTGTAAATCTGAAGGCCAAACAGTTGTCAATGAATCCATAAGCCCTGTAGGGCGTAGTCTGCAAGTCAAGAACTGAACAGGCATCAGGAACATAATACGACAAAAAAGAGAAGCTCGATAGATTTTCGGGTCATGACCTCGGTCTACAGAGAAAGGTCAGTCAGGTTGCAGGTATGTGTATGATTCATACATAGCATTAGTGACGTCACTTGCTCCACACTCCACGCGTCGCACCTAAACAAAGCTTAATTCTGCTAATTGCATTTGGAAAGAATAAGTAAAACACACACCGAAGTTTCTTCTGCGCAATCAAGTTTTCTGTACAGCATATAATCAAGGCTACCGAAAATTGATCAATCTCTCGGTGGTCTCGGTATAATGCTGTGTGAGCCGCGGCCCATGAATCTTTAACCACGGCCCGATGGTGGTATGTCCTATATCGTTGACAGATGCACGATTATAGTTAACTTTAACCTTAAATAAAATAAAGACTACTGAGGCTAGAGGGCTGCAATTTGGTATGTTTGATGATTGGAGGGTGGAACAACATACCAATTTGCAGCCCTCTACCTCAGTAGCTTTGAAGATCTGAGGGCGGACGGACAGACAAACCCGGCGCAGTAGTTTTTTTTTACAGAAAACTAAAGGTGGCCGTCTTGAAAATAGGATTTCTTTCAAAAATCCTTAAGCAGATAGAGAGGTTTTGTGTTTTCTGTTGCTCCTTAAAAAATAATACCGGTTAGAAATAATTTACTTGACTCTCGTATTTTTTTAAGTAATGGAGAGCCTATTTCAGTTTTTGGTATACGGAAAATGTTAACAAGACGGTATCAAAACATGGTTTATCCTTTAAAGTAAATAAGATGCAAATACAGTATATATCTTGAAATTGGCAGTGCAGTTATCATCACGATCATGTGCTAGCTCACTGAAATATCTAGGACAAAGAGGACTATTTGAATGTCTTATGGCTGGTTTCACATCGTGAATTCTGCGTACATGTGTGGAGATTCTGACAAGAGCAAACCATTTGGTATTGATATTGACAAAACAACAAGTCAATTACATAAGGTAATCGAAGTCATGAGTAGTACGAAAGTCAAAAGTTCCAAAACGAAAGTTCTTTCAAAGTTTCAGAAAAGTATAACTTTATCATTGAAGTCAATCATTTCCTTATAAATTATACTGAAAGCCTCATACCATGTCGACTAAATACTGACAGAGATTAAGTGAAGAATGCCTTGAATAACCGGTCGGATGTGATAGGCTTAATAAATGGTCACTGTGATCATTCAAATGCATTGTCAAGTTTAGGCTGAAAAAGTTGTTGTTCGGCGAGGAAACTGCAGGAGCGAGTGATACAGGTCATGTTGCAACTACTGATGAAACACCTTATGAATCTAACAGTGACCATGAAATGAAAAAAGAATTTGAGAAGGAGTACGAGTAAGCTTGAGAAATACATGTAACAAAGCAAATGCTTAGGAATTTAGAGTACGGCTGCGAAAATCCGGTTTTGGATGAGGATGAAGAGCTTCTGAGTACAAACACAGACGTGAAAAATAAACTCTGAGGGAATAACTGAGTAATAGGCTCTTAGATATCTTGGTGGATACATTGTGAAACAATTTTCCGTGAAATACCCAAAAACAGGAACTGGAAATTATGAGATAGACAATCAGTTTGATTTAATATCGAACGCATTGTTCGGGGTGAGTTGTAAAGACCTTCTTGTGAATTTTTCTGATGTACTCATTATGCGAGAGATCATTAACTCTACAGATGGAGAAGTCATTTTGAGCCATAACATATACGACGTGCATATGTATACCGAGCTCATATTCATTTCATATTAAATTGTACGTGCTACTAAATTTTAACCGAACGCGTTCATTTGTTTGGGCAAAAATAGTTGAAAGCTTTTCATGCGGAGTCCATCCGTCATAAGGCGGAACGTGGCTCAGCCGAAGGAATTAGGCAAGTCGTTGTTCCTAACCTCTGGAAACTTTGTGAAGTCTATAAATATCTGTCGTAAAGTTGCACCATAACTTTGAATCACGGTCTTGAGTTTCTTGTAATAATCCAAAATACATTTCTCTTACGTTTATTTTTTTTATAGAGGAGATGAGATGCGGCCTTCGAAAATAGGCTCAAATTCGGGTGGTTAATAGTGAGAGTTTTAATTACAGCTTAGCTTATTGTCGAAAATTGTAACAGAACAAAAGAATTTTTGTTGGGTCCACGTAGTCTTAACCAAGATTTTCTTAAAAATAAACTTGGGAATCTGTAGATTTCAGGTACACCACACATTTATACACACACACATATATGTGTATATATATATATATATATATATATATATATATATATATATATATATATATATATATATATATATATATATATATATGTATATATATATGTATATGTGTGTGTGTGTGTGTGTGTGTTTTAGTAGGTAAATTCGAGCCTTTGTCACAACCAGTTAGAATCTTAATGCCCTACATTTGTATTAGAGCTTAGTATCTAAATGTCTCTGATAACGGAAATTAGGATAGAGAGTTGCCTGCAGCGTTATGCTTAGAAGCAGAGGCAAAATTCTTTTTAGTGATAAACCACGAGTGACCTATTTTATCTTCGCCTTTACAATTTCACGTTTTTCAGCGCCCCCCAAAAGTCACAACGGCTTAGTGCTCTGCTCCATTTGAGAAATGAAATCTCTCGTCTCGTTATTAGAGAAACGGTTTTGTCCAGCTCGTTTACACTTATTTCTTATTACACTTATTTCTTATGGGCCAGTGGCTCGGTCTCCATTTTTTTACAGTGATTTTTCCATTTGGGGCAGTTGCTCGTTTTAGTGAGTTGGTTTTACTTCACTGCAGAGTGTTGAAAGGAATCATTATATATGATCTCGCATACTGGTATTATGTATGATGAAAATATTCGATTTATGCTATACTTTGCAATTTATTTTATTCCGTTAATGCCCTTCCGAATAGTATATGATTATTGCGTCAATAATTAGATTGCATGCGAGGAATATGTTATATCTTATGCGAACGACGTCATTTCTGCTTTTCTTGTCGATACATTTTTAAGTTGGTTAATTGCTGCTTTGCGGAATTTGTGGTGAAATGAATACGTTATAGGGTTGTAGCATATTTTTTGTTACGATGTATTTGATATAATTATCATATTTTTGTATTCCTGCAAATGAACTTAAGGTTAGTGTGATGGAAATTCTAACGTTTCTGAAGTTAATCTTTGGAAAAATAAGCTGTGGCATTTGTCTTGCACGTCCGTCGATTATTATTATTATTATTATTATTATTATTATTATTATTATTATTATTATTATTATTATTATTATTATTATTATTACTGGAGGAAGTTTTCGTTGAAACTGGCCGTTTTTCAACTCTAAGGTAGAATGCGGTGCGAGTCTCCATTCTAACTTATTGTCATTGTCATCAATATGGAAAGTAATTTCGAAATTAAATTTGGCTACCATAGGTAACAGTCAATTATAGTGTCATGATGCCAATAATATACGAGCAATATATGCATGTATTTACATTTCTGACTTGTTGCCAAAGCCAATCTAATTAATATGGAAATTATGCACACGTTATTTTGTTTGTCAAAATGGTCGTCCTTTTAAAATGCGGACGAGGGACTGGAATTTTAACAGTTGCTGTTTGGATATCAGTGTAAATTGTATTTGTATGAATTTTTTGGGCAATGTCAACATTAAGCTGATATTAAAAGGAGGTATTGATTGAGAGTTTAAATTTTTCCTTTTATTTAAATGTAATATTCAAAGCTCCTGATTATGCAAATAGTATGTGAAAACAAAAGCTCAACAGTAATATTGACTTACGATAGTGATAATAATAAACGATTGTTTTATAATAAGACAAGAAAATCAGGATGATACAACTGACTGATTATGTGTTGTATAGAAATACAAAGTATTATGCACAGGTTCTTCCTGCATTTCGCAACAGCTTATGATGAATATTTTTACCTGATCTTAGGATATTTGACATTCCTTGGAAGGGTATTAGAGGTTTAGAATATCCTTAGCCCACAGTGGTGATCTCTGTGTCCCTGTTAGTTGCAGTAGAGAAAATTCTTCAAAAATCCCTTTCCGCAACAGATCTCTTACATCAGCTAGAGCTTGTAGTCCCTTCAGACCCTTAAAGAAAGACACGAGTAGTTTCTCTCTCTCTCTCTCTCTCTCTCTCTCTCTCTCTCTCTCTCTCTCTCTCTCTCTCTCTCTCTCTCTTTAATGCCAACCAAATATGCTCGGCTCAGGCTGATTTAAGGGCTATAGCTTGGATCATTGCACGAGTCTTCTCGGGTTGGCCACTAAATTAAGGCAGAGACAGAGAAAATTTTCTTTTTTTGTGTATAATCTCTTGGAGTATTGAAGTATCAGCACTTTTTCTCCTTTTCAGCTCTCTCTCTCTCTCTCTCTCTCTCTCTCTCTCTCTCTCTCTCTCTCTCTCTCTCTCTCTCTCTCTCTCAGAATTTCCACTACTATACTCATTTCTCTCCAACTTTTCTTATTATTTTTCCCTTCTCATGTCCGTGTGACGTTCGAGATATTGCAAATGTGTGAAGTTGGTATTGGGAGTAATTGTCTTGCGTGTATGCATTTCAACGTTTATCAGTTTTCTTTCGTAATTTCCTTGAATTATTCTTTATGTGTTTTGGTCTCAAATGACAATTTAAGTATTCCTTAGTTATACCGGAAAAATTATTACGGATGGAAATAGGTTAAGACTCTATACGTAAAGCTTTGTTTAAAGTGAGTTTACTTGGTGACCTTTTAACTTCAGAATGACCTTTTTCACATTTTTTTTTTTCAAATCTCGTAACCCTCTAACATTTTGAATAACATATGACTTTTAAATGGTTTTATTTTTCCTTTTTTTTTTACCTCCCGCTCTCTTGAGCAAGGCAACACAGACAGATGGCCGACGTTCCTCATTTCTGCGTTTGCTTAAAGGCGCTTCATCTATGTGTCATTTCTTTTTGTTGTGTTGTTTTTTCTTATTAGATTTTTAGGAAGTCCGACTGAGATTGATGCGGCCCGCTCCATTTATCTTCCGCATTTCACATATCTCCGAGTCTTCGTATCGTTCCAGAGCGCTTTGTGCTTTTCTGTCTCTCTCTCTCTCTTGCTTTTCGCTTCATTCCAGTTCGTCTTCAGCTCACGTCGTTTCCCTTTTGCATTTATATTTCCTGTGGTTTTTCCTTTATTTGCTATTTCTGTTATTTTCCTTATGTTTTGCCATTTCATGAGGTTTTTCTTTTGTATTATCATTTTCCTGTATTGTTACTTCGGTTTGCCATTTTGCTTGGTTTCCAGTCTGCTTTGCCACATTACCTGGTTTTCAGTTCATAATCGCCGTTTTAGCCAAGTTTCCGTTTCGTTTGGCATTTTACGTGGTTTTCCTTTTGACATTCATTGCCTCTTGTTCAGGTTATCAATTTGGTTTTGCAGCTTCACTGTACGTTTGTCCTGTTTCTGTTGCTTCACGTTTACTTGACCATCTCTCTCTCTCTCTCTTCCCTTCCTTTGCGCATTTCCATTTAGCTTTCTTTCCTCTTTACATTCCCGTCATTTTCTTTCCATTTTCCTTACGTTTGTCATTTCATTGGCATTTCCCGCTGGTCTCTAGAGCCTTTGTCTTCCCTTCTTTGTTATATTTCGTTTCTCTTGGTTATCATAAGCGATTAACCTGCCCTTTGGCATTTACTGCCACTTGAAATTGGTATAAGCACTTGAAAATGGTGTTAACAGTTAACTTACAGTTAACTGCTCTTACCATCTGCCTGGTTTTCCTCAGTAACACAATTTCACGTTTTTTCTATTTTATTTTATTTACTTTTTTTTTTTTTTTTTTTGCTACTTCATTTGAAAGTCAAGTTGGCATTAAGCAGCGTTTTGTTCGAGTCACTATAACTTGGCGCTGAACTCAGTTATTTCCGCCGCAAGCATAGAAAGGAGTATACTTGTGCTGTGTCTATCAAGGTCTGAAGACCTCGGTGCCTCTGGCCTTTCATGATTGACGCCGGTTGAACAAAGCAGTCGATCAGTCAGTCCATCGAGTGTCCGGGCTGGAATCCTCCTCTGCAGTAAAGACAGCCATAAAGGAATTCATTGGATTAAAACATACCACTCATTACAGACATAAGTGATAATTAAGTGTTTGGTTATTGATATCATAATTGTAAAACAGAAAATCGATGAATTTCATTCATTCTTTGTCATTGATAATTTTTGGGAATCATGCAGTTCATGATGGTCCTAGCCAAAGATAAAAGTCATTATTTTAAATGACACGCAGAAATTTTCATCTGGTTTTACTGTCTCCCAGTCTTCATGGGCGAAGTAATGGTGCGAGTTTATTTTCAGAAATTAATACAGGAAGGATTTGGGGAATTAATCTATATAATTGCATGTATGCCAACGTTCGTGTATCTGTCTGTAAATAAGATACGTTCATCTATTTGATAAATTTCTTCCAGCTAGTATCTTATCTATTTTTACAAAGGTAAATTTTTCACGTTTTTTAGTTTTCTGTAAAAGAAAACTATTGTGCTGGCTTTGCCAGTCCGTCCGCCCTCAGTTCTTAAAAACTATCGAGGCTAGAGGGCTGCAAATTGGTATGTTAATCATCCACCCTCCAATCATCAAACATACAAAATTGCAGCCCTCTAGTCTCAGCAGTTTTTATTTTATTTAAGGTTAAAGTTAGCCATGATCGTACTTCGGTCAACACAATAGGCACCAACAACATATGCCACCACCGGACCGTGGCTGGGTTTCATGGACCGTGGCTGAGGCCACCTCCGGACAGAAAACTCGATTGCGCCCAAGAAACTTCGGTGCATGTTTTGTTATTTTTCAGTTATAAAAACGGAATAATGCTGCGCCACATTATGGTACACACAGGAACACCCTCGTCCCGCTTCTATCTTTTCCCTAATAGTTTTCTATAAAAGATTCACGGAGAAGATTGGTAGCAAACAGTTAAGTTGCCACATGGCCTGTTTGTTTGTTTGTTGGCCATTTTTGTCTGTTTTCCATGTGCCTCTCTTCTGTTTCGTTTCCTTCCATTTTCTTAGTTTCATTTATGTCGCAGCTCACATATTCTTCTTTGTTATCACGGTAACGCAGTTCCTCCTTGCCTCGCCTTCTTATATACTTTTATTTGTTTATCCTATTACTTCGTCAGTGCGCTCTCTATCATTGTAACTTTCTTATTGTTTTAATTTTAGGCAGTAACACGGATTCAGGATGGAAGAAAAACTCGATATCCACTTTCACTTCTGATATATTGCGTTTACCATTCTCTGTTGAACACTGGCATTTTCTGTTTTGCCACATAAATGCGTAAGTTTTAAATAATGATAATAGATTATTATTATTATTATTATTAGTATTATTATTATTATTATTATTAGCTCGCTGGAACCCGGCGCTGCTGTCTCCCCTACCCTCCTGAGCCTCTACCTACCCCGCCCCCACCCGGGCCGGAGAAACAGGGTTTGTAGGAGGAGGGTGGATTTCTCCCCTACCCTTCCATTCCCCTACCGACCCGGATCCCCCACCAAGGGCAAACAAACCGGTTTGCAGTAGGTGGGTGGCTGTGTCATGTCTCCCTTACTGTCACTCGGGGGAAGACAAACAAGATCCACTCGGATTTCATTATTATAGATTACTATTAGATTCTGACCTAAGAGACAAGACTGAGACTCCTCTGAATCTTGAATATCAGGCACCAAAATCTGTCGCCTCAACTGATGTGAAAGACAGATATGAAGACAAAGAAAACCATTCATATGCTCTGTAATAAGAGTATTGAAAGTGGAGGGTTTCCTGTTATTAACGGGGATCTTCTGCCTCTCGTGAGAGAAGTAGTTTTGTGCGTAGTGTAGGATTATCTTGTATATGGTATTTCCAATATTATGTGCAGATATATGCGGTTTTCGTGGTAAGAATGAGTTTACGTAAAGCAGACAAAATGTAAGGAACTGAAACTTTTTTATGATTATTGAACTGAAGGATAAATAAATTTGTATTATGATATGATGAATGGTAATTGTCGGGATGAAAGTTGCATCTTGTTTCCCACAATAAAGCATAAATCTGAGAAATACTTGGACCATTAACATACATAAAATGTTCAATAATATTTTTTACTGTTACTTTATTTAAGTAACTTTAAATGAAACCTGTTTCTTGTGAATAGTAAAGATCATTTTATCAAAAAAAGGTTTTTAAACTCCACGTTCAAAATGAAAGTATACAAAGATCATTGATGAAATAAACCATAACTTTTTCACGACCTCATCTGAAAACTCAAAAATTATGTTTGAAACAACGCAATATCTGATGTTGTATGTTTTATATTTTAGCCAGCATATTGGAGCAGCATAACCTCAGTGTTACAACCGGTCTCTGTCTGGGAAGGGAAAGAAAAAGAAGTCAAAAAGAAAGCTGCAATTTTACGAATCTCCCATTAGTCTTGTTGACACTTTTCATCTCCTCTCAGACTTGGTGGGCGAGTCTAGACGTTTTATCTTAAGATTTTAGAATGAGAGAAACAGTTAAAGGCTCTCTTAAGGATTAATGCAGTCAGCTGCTTGTAAAGGCTTCCATTTCCTGCGGATCAATTAGAGTTGATGTAGAATCGCAGCTTGTTTTCATTCTTCATGGAAGGCTTTTGGAGAGGATGTCCTCGCATGCAGTGTTGTAGATTTTTCAGGAATGTTCCGGGATGACGTGTTTTTATCCTTTGTAGGTTCATGGCCGGCAGATGTCTTTTATTCTAGAGGGCTGAAGATTATGCCCGAATCTAGTAATGAAAATGAGAATTATTTCTGCCTGAACTTCTTTACCACTTGGCTGACGCATTATTTGCTTCTTTTCAACTGTTTATTTCCTCGTGTCTTCTAAACTATGGTCCCTTTTGAAAATGTATTACTTAAGTAGATCGTCGATTTATAATTACGTTATATCGTAATCATATTGTTAGAACCCACTTTTACTAAAAAATTATTCATGTCCAAAGAAGAAAATTGTCTTGCTAAGGCTCTCAATGAAGAGAGTTCAGCAAGAGGAAAGGCGTGGTATGGGGGTATGGGGGTACCTTGTAGCTCATTATCAAAGCTATCCACATTCCAACTTAGCCCACAGAGATATATCTCCGAATGAATCTAATCCGTTGTGTTAAGCAAGTAGCATTATTAAGGGTCACGTTTTCATCAGGTCTTGTTTAAGCAGATGATTACCAGATTGCTTCCTTCTAGGCAATAATCATCATGATCGTGGATACATTTGAAGGCGGGATGATTCGATGATTAATCCACTTGTGAAGTGTAATAGCTAGTCTTTCAATTGGAGAACGTTTTGCGATTCGTCTTCTTGCATGCGTGTCTGAGGATAGCACGCGTAAGGCTAGAAAGTCATTTGCTTTTGGTGGTGTGCAAAAAAGGTATTGTTTTGTTGATAATGCAGTGTTGCCATACTGATAGCAATACGACGTTCGTCACGCGATTGTTGGTGTTGGTACTACGGAAGAAGGGAAGAATTGCTGATGTTTTTTCTCTGTAATTTCGCTGTTTGTGGAAGTGCAACAAAGGATCTAGTGTATGATACAAAGGGAGAATGGATTTATTTATTTTTTTATTTTTGATACTGACTGATATGGGAAATTTTATCAAGTTACTTTTTATAATTAATTAATACTTTTGCCT
>NC_089791.1:4583250-4613250 GCF_040412425.1 Macrobrachium rosenbergii
TTCTCTATCAAGAAGTCCTTTTTTCAGCCTAATTTTTATTGCTTAGAACAAGATCTGTTTATTCATTGTATGAATTTTGTAATTTCTTTTCTTCTTCCGCAAAGTACAGTCTTTGTAAGAAGATAAATCAAAACCTTCCTTTTTGCCTGTAATGTCCAGTTGTGTTGTGCTCTGATGTCAGTTACTCAAGTCTTGCAAAATACCAGTTTTCTTACAGTTAACTCTTTATTAACGTCAGTTCCTTTGTTTGCAATGTTCATATGTTCTATCAGAGCCCTCTTGAAAGTGAGGTTTAAACTAAGTTTATCTATAAATATTGATAAAAGGAAGTCTGAACAGCTGTGTTAATATTTGAACATTCCCGTAGGGGAGGTATTGCCATCAGTGCACCTCAACCCCTTTCAGTCATTTTACTGTATCTATGTTCTTACATTCCACACAATCCTAACAATTTTTTCATATAATAATTATATTATTATTATTATTATTATTATTATTATTATTATTATTATTATTATTATTATTATTATTATTATTCAGAAGACGAACCTTACTCATGGAACAAGCCCACAGGTGCCATTGACTTGAAAATCAAGCTTCATAAGAATACTCGTATGATGTTCATTTGGAAAAAGTAAGAGTAAGTGAAGGGAAATACAGAAAAAAGCTATCTCACTTATCGAAAAAGAAAAAATAAATTAAACTAAAAGACATAAAAATGGATTAAAATGCAAGGAGTATAGTATTAGGGTAGAAATGGATTGAATCATCGCTTGAACTTCCCAAGTTCCAATCGTACGACAACCTCAGGGAGATTGCTCCAGTCCAACGGTGTGCGGAATAAAGGACTTCTTGCATATTAGCGCTGCTGTTCAGAAAATATGGGTGTTCTCGGCAGGAAAACAGGATCAGTTGTGAATCTGAAAGCTCTCTGTTAAAATACAACTTACGAGAAATTGACAAGCAAGACACCATCCGTCGATGGTCCAAGTCATAACTGGTAATATTAGGAAACAGAAGCCTACCACCATGAACCACTTTATCTAAAAAGAGATAAATAAATGGGAGAAGCAGATATCCATACCGCAGAATAGTATTCTGGTAAAGGAAGGACAAATGACTTAAAACAGGTTGCATTGATTTAATTTCTGAGGCCTTTTATACAATACCTAACTTTCGTGCGACATTTGCTGACACTTTCATTAGATGTTTCTCAAAAGTAAGATGTGAATCAAAGGTTACACCTAGAACAGTTAAAACTTCAGATTCATTCAGCAAAATCCCATCCACCTGGAGGGGAGGATGGGTTGGAAAATCTGTACGAGATCTTCTAATCAACAGTTCAGCCTCATACCCCACAGACTACACAACTCACTAATCCATTCCATGTCCCGATTGAGGCTGAGGGCAGCTTCATTTCTCATAAGTGGAGACTTTACTACGCCCACAAGTGTTGCATCATCGGCATACTGAACTATCTTGTTTTCCAGGCCAATAACCATATCACTTGTATACAGTTAAAACAGCAGTGGACCAAGAACACTACTCTGTGAAACTCCAGACACAACAGGTCTTGGTTCACTAAAGTTCCCATCACCAGCAACTCGTTGCTGCCTACCTGTGAGGAAATCTTGAAGTAAACCTAAAACATATCCACCCACTCCAATATACTGAAGTTTATAAATAAATGCTTCATGATTTACTAAATCGAAAGCAGCACTAAAATCTATTTGAATTACTCCACACTCAAAACCCCTATCAAGGTTCTCTTGCAAATGGAGTGTTAAATCTAAAAGAGCATCGCAGATGCCTAACTGCTTCCTATATGCACATTGACTATCAGCAAACAATCCTTGTAAAATACTCTGCAATTTTTCTTACAGTAATGAGTACCAAGCCCAGGCTTCAGCTCAATGTGTTCTGAAAGAATTAGAATTAAGAACATAAAATTAGTAGCAAAACTAATAAATAGTCACAACAACAGCAACATAATAAAATTCAACAGAACGATAAACAATAATAATGCAGTCAACAACTACAGTATTTACATTATTTACAAAAATAACATTGAAAGTATAAATAAACCTAATCATATGTCATAAAAAAACACCGGAAGCATCTGGTCGATAATGCGGAGCAGACACACTTTATAAGGCATATAAGAAACCCGGCGTTTTGCCACAACATCGGGGGGGGGGGGACAGTCAGGATGGATTCAGAAATTATGAAGCGCTCAGAAGGAAAAAATTAGGTAAAGACGAAGGCACTTTCCTGATAATCCACCCAGCGGCTTTTGCTTACTCATCAGCCTGTCCTACACACTTTTTGAAAAAACAGGAAAGTGAACAAAAAGCGGAAAAGGTCCCGATTGTACCCTCGAGCAAGGGGACTCAAACCCAAGAGAATGGAAGGCCACGGTGCAATGGCTACGGCACAGTCAGGGTTAGAGAAGGTTTGTATTCAGGGTAACCTTCTCTTAGAAGAGTTGCCTACCATCCACCTGCTGGTTTGATTTCGGAGTGCCCTTCTCCTAGAAGTTGCCTGCCAAGGCTAAAGAGTGTAACTGCGAGGTTTTCTTTCTATTACACCTTTAAAACATTTTTACTCTCAGTTTCCCTTTCAGCGCTGAATGACCTCATAGGTCCCAGAGCTTGGCCTTTGGCCTAAATCTTATAACCCAATTCCATTTCCAAGTTTTGAACATAACCCAGTTCCATTTCCAAGTTTTGAACATCCATTCTGGGCTGGCGCTTAGAAAGATGTTAGGATTTGTTAACCCCTTTTTTTCTGATTTTATCCGTTTAGTTCTCCAAGCACCATTATCCTTACTATTTCACATATAAATCATGCTGCCAAGTCGTAAGGTGCTCATTGTCGAGACAAAATGATTTACACTATATTTCACTTTTTTTTTTTTATGAAGCACAACTGGATTTCCGAGATGTCTTCTTCAAAATGAATGTATTTGTTTGTGTAAATGTCCACTGTATTTGTGTATTTTATGTGAGAGTTTGAGTATTCAAATGTATTCACATAAAGTTTAATAAGTATTTTCAGTATATTTGTATTGCTGGAGTACCTGAGTAAGGGTTGTGTTTTGACAATAGCTGTGTACTGTGTAAATATATAGGGTTTGCCAGATGCATACAAAATTCTGGTTATATCTGTTGAAATTGTGTCGTGTTTGTGAGTATGCATGGAAGCAAAAGCTGAAAACAATTAGTATACATGACACCATAATGATATTCAGTCATCATTTTTTCGGCCTCAGCCCTGTCAAGCTGGGAGATTCCCAAAACCAGTCATGCTCTTAAAAGTTTTGATTTTATTACGGTTGGTGACTTGCACCGAGTGATATTGGGGCGCGGTGCGAGCATGGTCGATGTTTTTCTAGCTGTTGCGATGTTTTTTTTAATTGACTTTAAAAATTTTATTTATTCTTTTTGTTTTTTTTACGAAGGATACAGGTCACTATCTCGGGATCGTGTCGTCCAGATCCTCTTTGATATGCAAGGGAGAGTTAGTTTTATTGTTTTGTATTTTATTTTCTGGCAGGCAGGTGCCGTCAGGCTCACTCCTCAAATATAGTTTTGAATTTAAGACCCAGAATCCCCGGAGTGACGTTTATTGCAAAGCTAATTGTGTCTTTGACATATATTGCTTCTGAGAGTTGTTGTTGCGAAGATATTACTTTACGTTTCTAAGGTAACTAAATGAATTATTTTTTTCTCATTTGAGACTGGGGGTCTAACTCTATAACGAGGTTCAACGTGTTTTTTTTTTTTTTTGAATTTTTTTTTTTTTTTTTTTTTTTGACATTTTAAATTTCTGATAAAAAATCGTTGTTGATGTTAATCTTCCCTTTCACTGCATTAATAAGCTGTATATACATTTTGATGTGCTCGTTAAATTTACATTTTTTTTTATTAGTGCTATAGATTTGCGCATCATGGACTAAATCCACTTCCATTAGTGTATAAAGGCATTGAAAATAATTATTTGAACCGGGAAGGGAGGGCACTGTCCACCCTGTGCCCTTACATATTTATATTCTGGAATGCCCATTCTGGAGAGGAAGTTCTCTAGTCACCCCTCCAACACCCACTACTTATATGGAAAGTTTTATGGATGGCGCTGTTGTAGAGGAATGGTTTCAGATTTCACCCCACCCCACCCCCTCCCCATCAGCTTGTAACGGTAGCTTTTGGAGCTACCCCCCGTGAAGTTCCTCTAGGTATGTACTCTCACTGAATCTCTGAAAGGCCAAAATTCTTCAAGTCGTGACCTTCGGTGCAACAGTTGCCAGTTCATCTTGTGTTACGCTTCATTGTGGATGCCGAAAGGAATTGTTTCATTTCGCATTTATCGGTTGTTTAAGGACAGCGAGATTCATTACCGGCACTTTTTTATACCTAATCTTAATTATAAGATGTATATGAAGTGTAGCCATTTCTTGTTCATCTGATATGCTTCACGACGCGACAAACTCAGTAGTTGCGAATATTACCTGATTCAAGACTAGAGTAGTCTGCATAACGTCTGTGAACACTATATATGTCTGCAGACCTGTGAACATGAGCAGACCCTATTTCTAATTTTCTCTCTCTCTCTCTCTCTCTCTCTCTCTCTCTCTCTCTCTCTCTCTCTCTCTCTCTCTCTCTCTCTCTCTATATATATATATATATATATATATATATATATATATATATATATATATATATATATATATATATATATATATATATATATATATATATATATATATATATATATATATATATATATATATATATATATATATATATATATATATATATATATATATATATATGTATATATATATATATATATATATATATATATATATATATATATATATATATATATATATATGTATATATATATATGTATATATATATATGTATATATATATATATATATATATATATATATATATAATATGTATATATATATATATATATATATATATATATATATATATATATATATATATATATATATATATATATATATATATATATATATATATATATATATATATATATATATGTATATATATATATATATATATATATATATATATATATATATATATATATATATATATATATATATATATATATATATATATGTATATATATATATGTATATATATATATATATATATATATATATATATATATATATATATATATATATATATATATATATATATATATATATATATATATATATATATATATATATGTGCATACATATATATATTATATTATATTTACATGAATATACGTATATACTGTATATAGACTATATATATATATATATATATATATATATATATATATATATATATATATATATATATATATATATATCACACATTACCACAGGTGAAAAATAAGAAATGGTGTAGGTCTGACCAGTTTCAACTTTATTTGAACATTGACAGAAGGACTGATACAAGTGTGAGAAGTCACAAATATATTTGTGACTTCTCACACTCTGTATCAGTCCTTCGTCAATGGCTTGAAATAAAGTCGAAACCGGTCAGGACCTACATGCTTCTTATTTTTCACCTGTGGTAATGTGTGATAAATGAATCACGTACAAAAGTGATAATAATCATATATATATATATATATATATATATATATATATATATATATATATATATATATATATATATATATATATATATATATATATATATATATATGAATAGTCCCGTAACTTCCCAATTTCCGGTTTGCTTTGTCATCTATGAAGTCCGACTTTCGATGAATTTCCGTCGATTTTTCCATTGGCTGTAGTGAAAATGCGAGTACTTGGACAAGGAGAAAACGACAAGCTTGGGATGATTTCTGTAAATGTCTTTGTTGCCTGTTTTTACTCTCGATGAAATTAATATTTCTTTGTTTTTAAAGGGTTCAATACGAAACTTTTTGGAATTTAATGAGATAAAGTTTTTACATGAGGCATGGTTTTCGTTAAAAGCGCGTTTTTTTTTTCTTACTTTTACATGAAGCTTTGGTTTTTATTAAATTAAAATTAATCACATAGGAAATGTTAATTTTTTTGCAGTAGAGATTTTAGCAAATGACACCCTATAAAACCACTCAATCAGATCGATAGCACTTTTACTGTAATAGTTTTACATGAACCGTGTTTGTTTAAATTTGCCTCCCTCTGCCCCACTTTGATGGCAATATTATACGATTGAATGAAATGAAAGAAAACAGCGTTGTTATCAGCGATATGGAGAGTTTGGAGCTACATGGAAAATATATATATACAATAAAATATATCCCTGCGTTAATGCTGTCATCTGTCAGTCATTCGTGTTAAATGAGCTTGGGGGCTTTTTATATTTATTGTTATTAGTATGTGTGAATAAAGATATCTGGGAACTATTTGATTGTTATTTTTTAAATTTGGTCATTATTATCAGAGTTGTCTGTGAAAGGAAAGGTACATCATATCTCTCTCTCTCTCTCTCTCTCTCTCTCTCTCTCTCTCTCTCTCTCTCTCTCTCTCTCTCTCTCTCTCTCTCTGTATACACACACACACACATATACATATATATATATATATATATATATATATATATATATATATATATATATATATATATATATATATATATATATATATATATAAATATATATATATATATAATGTGTTTGTGTGTCTCTGTGTATACACTGAATAGTATTTGTCTGTGCAGTTTGCAGTAAAATCAAAGACTTGCCTTTTTTGTACAGCTTTATATTCACAAATTACGCCAACTAAACGACCTGGTTTTAGTTCGTTTTCGACAAATATTTTTGTACTTGCCAGCAGTGTCAGAGCCCAAACACTTGGGCAAGGAGGTCGCTGCATAATGGCAACAGTTCTGGCTCTGAGTCAATATCTCTTTTCAGAACACCGGCTATTCTTACAGCTCTTCCTTTTCAGGTTGCTAGACATGGTACCTTTGTTATTCTTTCCGCAACGGCTTTCTGTTGCAACAGCTTTTGAATTGCAGGATACATTCTTGGCGGAGGTTATTCTTAGACAGAATGCTGTGTATACAGTTTTGTTGAGAACCTCAATTTTTAGTGAAATTCTCATTGTAACTAATAGCAACATTTCTAGAGTCTTGTTTATCTACTAGAAATATTTTCATTCATTGTTTTTGTTAACAGATAATTAGCTATGGAAATTCGAGTAGGGTTAGTAAGGCAATATTATGACCGAGTAAGATGAACTTAAAGATATGGGTTTATTAAAATGCGAACTTTCACATAAGCCTAAAAGTACAATTCGATACTTCAATTTTGCTGCATTTTGAAATAATATATCCATCAAAAGGGAAAGCTCTTGTTTACTGATGACCTGAATATTCACCTTTTATATCTTCTCTTAAATAACCATTGCCTACTCTCTCTCTCTCTCTCTCTCTCTCTCTCTCTCTCTCTCTCTCTCTCTCTCTCTCTCTCTCCTATCTGTTCGTTCTTTGTTTTCATTGTGGTTGTGCTTGAAATGCTTCATGACATTCATCATACTTTGTGATGATACAGAGCAGGACAAGGGATGGCATAGAATTGTGGATGGTGAATACCGAGTAGATAGTAGTTGTAGGGGTAATAGTAGCAACAACAATGGTAGTAGTAGTAGTAGTAGTAGTAGTAGTAGTAGTAGTAGTAGTAGTAGTAGGTCAGTCATGAATATCTAATTCATGTGGCGATCCCTGGGCATCACGCCAGCTAATGCTTGTGAATCAAGTCTCTTGATCAATAAAGGTGCCAACACCAGGTGTGCTGGTTCACCTGGTCACTACGACGAACCCGACCTCGGCCCGGCAATCTCTTCCCCTTCCTCCCTCACACGTGCTGGTGGCCGCAGTCACTACTGAAATGTCCCAGTAACACCTTTTTTTAATTCCCCGAATCAATAGCGTGGAACAGTAGCATTGCACTGGCAAGGAACGTTTTATGGAGTGCAGTTTCCATCCATCAGTTTTATTCAGGGCAGTCTTTTGTTTTATGATTAGCACTATTGTTCATATCAGTTTTGTTTAAGGTGATAACTTTTAATGTCTGTATCGGCTTATAATGCTGTTTATTGCTTCTTTTAGATTTGCTATAGAGAGCTTTTACCTTATGTTTTTCCAGGAATCCAGGTATTCTAGTTCATTTTTTGAAAATTAGCCTCTTCTCCACGTACTTGATCTCCTTCTCTTTTCTACCGTCCAGTTCCCAGAGTTTCTCTCTCTCTCTCTCTCTCTCTCTCTCTCTCTCTCTCTCTCTCTCTCTCTCTCTCTCTCTCTCTCTCTCTCTCTCTCTCGGATTTGCCAAGATCTTTTCCTTCCCAGCACACTTTTGCATTTGGAGAACCCTTTGCCTTTTCTTTTGGAAGGAAATCTCTTAGCCGCCAACACCTCCTTCTGGGGCCCTATAATCCTTTTGCTTTTCTCCCTCTCTCTTTCTACCTGTTCTCTGCAACATTTCATCCATGGATTCTCCAGTGACCGTTCCGACTTTCCTTCTCTCAAAACGAAACCTTTTCCTTGCTGTCAAAAGTCGATGTTTCACCCTTTCCTTATTTTAATGAATCGTCTCTTCTTTAGTAATGTCAAGTAACTTCAGCTTTTCAAATCCTGAAATTGAGATATCCCCAAAGAGTATTTAAGCGCGAATTAAGGTCTCTGTCTATTTTGTTTCCTTCCCATTTCTTAAATAGTTTCTTGCCTTGCACATTTAGTAAGTATTCGCCTTGTGGTCTTGATATTTTCGACCACATCAAACATTGTTTTTGCTGTTCAAGTTGTCTTTGCAATTAAGTCCTGAACCATTTCAACTACCCTGCACAACATTTATTTAAACAATATTTTTTAAACAATTTTGCCTCTAATGGCGTTTGCCAAATGATTCACGTATATGGTAATTTGTGCCAAGTCTTATAATTCTTTTGACACCTTTCCTGACTACGTACTGGTGACCCAGATACCGTACTGGCCCGTGGAGGCATTAGACCGTCTGAGTCTCTAACGACAAGAAGAATCCGCAACTTACTTTTAGCTTTGAACTTTTATCTCTATTTCTTGTTACTTTCCTTAATGCCCTCAAGGTTCCGTATCTTTTCGAGAATGTTTTGAACCTTAAGCTTTTAAGTAATGATCTTAGGTAGAAAAAAATGTTATATCTGTGTCTCATTCTTTTTTCATGATGAGATAATTATTAAATCTTAAGTCTCCTTTTGGCAGCTGCCTTTAGGAACAATTATTATACTTTCAGCCATTTTGTTGTCATCAAATTCGCTATTGAAGACGCTGTTCGGCTTTCTTCAGAAATTAATTAGAATATGTAGTTAAACGTTTATACAGTTTTGTTTTTCTTTTTTTTGTGGGAACTGAACTGACCAGAGTAGCCTAATAAGCTAATAACTTTTTACTGTGACAACCCTTTTCCCTTGGCAAGTTGCTAAACCAGTTTTATTCTCGGACATAATCAATTTCGTTCTGTTCCTGCGATGTGGTAAACCCCACTCTTTTTCTTGTTCTAATACCATTGTTATGACTCTCTCTCTCTCTCTCTCTCTCTCTCTCTCTCTCTCTCTCTCTCTCTCTCTCTCTCTTTCTCAAAACTTTAGTGGCTTTCACGGAAATCATTTCAAACTTTTTCTTAAAGTGTAAATCAAGTCTTTTGTCTTCATGTTTCCTTGAACCATTTTTATTTTCTTTTGGCATTAAAAAGCTGCACGGTTAAGCTCCCACCTAATAGTTTAATGGCATTCGATTGAAACTATTCAATCAAGAGATAAAGATATAATTAGCATATCGGCCAATTTTCGATGTAATTTTTGAACTGATAACGTTTATCGAGGTTTTACAGTTTTGCTAAAGTTCTCGTTATTTACACTTCTAAAAAGTTTTTTGAGGTCATACCTGACTGAAGTATTGGTAATGGAGGACTTTTGAGAGCTTTGGTTTATCAAATATAGTAAAGGGTTAATGATTTACGTCGGATGTTAAAAGAATCTTGATAAGGGCACATTTGTATCAAGCATTGATCTTGACTCGCACTTCCATTAAATTGGAGTAGAAACTGAACGATGCTGTATTTATATCAGGTACTTTCTTCAACTAATGTTAACAGACCCCATTGGCAGTCGCAAATAGGTTCTGAACTCTAAATGCAGCGTTCTCTCCGTGTGACTTTCTCTAGTCAGTTTTTCGAGTGTGTGTGTGTGTCTGTGTGTGTGTGTCTCCCCGTCTTCCAGAGTTCCCAAGATTTGTAATTCTCGCGTCTTGCGAATCAGGCGTATCCCAAACATCTCGTTTTCTAACGACTCCTCTCTCCCGGTTAGCAATCTTTCTCAGTTCCCCTTTTACGACCTATCCAATATCCCTGTTTCCGTCCTTTTAGTCAAAGTAAGGTAATCACAGGCAGAGGAGTCAGATCCATCCCCGTTAGCAGTGTGTTTTCAGCCCAGCAGCCTTTTCGTCCATCAAGTGTTTGTTTGCACTACTCCGACCAGGTTAGCCAAGAGTGTTCTACCTGGGAGTTTCTCCTCTCTCTCTCTTTTCTTTACACACACACACACACACACAAAACATATGGCATGTATACGGAGGGGATCAAATAGGAGGCAGTAGACGCATAGGTACACACTTACTTGGTGCGCAGAGTTGGTTCAAAAGTCAGCAACTCTTATCAATACTGGAGCTTTGACAAAATCTAATGCCTTTCGACCAGAGACGAGCTTCTGAGCAGTTGTTCGTCTTCCCACAGAATCTGAGGTGTTTTGTTAAGCGTATTGCGTTCCCAACTTTCCGAACTGATAGAAAACGTGTCCATATTTTAATCTGGCTTCATAAACATTGTTACTTCCAAAATAAATTGGGTTAGGTCATCTGTGTGAAAAATGCCGCCACCGAATTTGAATTTATCAAGTGTTCCGTCCTCAGCTTTCTGCACCTCAAGCAGCGAATTTGAGGTTGCCACATCTTCCAACTTGGCCATGAGTTTGTTTTTAAAATGGGGAGGCTTCGTGCACCGATGCTCTCGAATTATCCAAATAGATTGAAGTTCCCGCCGAAATATTTGCTCCTTGAAAACCAGATGCGGAGATATGAATTGTATGCCCTTAGAATATGGAAATAAATGTTAAACAGTGATATATTACACAAAATATGATATGATGATCTGCAGACTGGGCTTTAATCTAACACGGGTCAATTGAGTAGGTAGCAAGAAGAAAATTTCTATGCAAACAATTTCTGGTTTGCTTCCAGATGAAAATGATATTTGAGACCAAAGTTAAAGCTGAGAAAATCAAAAATATGTGGAACATAATCACTTGTTGTGTTCGCCTGGTCATATATAAGTCCTGTTAGTGTATTTAAGCTTAAAGAACTAAAACAGGATTATCTTGTAGAAGTAATAGCAATCTCCAACAAACATATTGTTAAACGCAAAGCCCGACGAACATTAGAAACATGATGGGAAGGTAGGAAGGATTCTCTTCAAATAAAGGTGGGTTCTACCTTGTCGTATGCTACATAAAGAGATGGCAAACAATAACATGTTGCTGCTTTCCAATGCAAACTCAAACTATGATTGGATAAACAAACGACAAATCAGGCGACGGTGAGAAGGGACATGGCTTCATGAATACGAAGAGGGATCTAGAGGTAATGAAAAACAATATTCTATAAACATGCTCGAATAATTTAAGCAATACTAAAAAGATACTAACAACACACTTTTCTAACTTTAAATTTATTTAAGTATTTGACATGTCATGAAGGAATATTTTTTTAATTATAAAATAAATTAACAGAACATGGTCTATTTAAAGCTGACATTCACGCCGTAGACAAAAACAAGAATGCAGTAATGACCCCGAATAAATAAAGAGTATTGATATATGAAGACGTAGGAAATTAGCGTTCATCAATAACAAAGAACAAAATACAAACAATGCGGTCAAAAGTTAATGGAAAGTAGTGCGGTACTAAAAATATTACAGAATAATTATATCTGTTTTGCAGAAATTGTGTAAAACTCAATAAAGCTCGGATTGAATACGACATTTTTAAAGTCATGAACTCTCCTAACTCAGAAAACTTTATACTATATGGAAAAACAGTAATGACGAGGCTAGTACTCCTCATGAAGCTGACAGTGTTCCATCATCAATATTCAATTCAGGTCTTTCATTTGGGGCAGTCTGTATCCTTAAGAGTAAAAGGGTAGGCTACCAAACAAATCCCCAGGAAGCATAAAAAAGTCACATACAACATGCATTATATATAGGGGGCAGTGACAAGACTTGCTTTGTTTTTATCAGAGTGCCTCCCTCTTTCAGGAATCGACATTCTGCACTTTTTCACAGTTCTAGATTCATTGAACTTATACATACAAGTGAAATAAAAATGAAACCAGGCAATGGTTGCTTATTACTCAGACTTAAACGAGCACTCTATAGAATACCCTTTCCCCTAAGAGTGCATAATAGCACCGTGAGGGTGAAGAAAACATGTTTTAGTCGCATATGATTTTTTCACACCACTTCCTGTTTCCTTGCACAACAATGATTACGCAAGAGCGTGCATCAGTTTCAAATGTAACCCAGGCCGAACACTGAGGTCAAAATCTCCAAGTTTTTCACTCATACTGCTTCGATTTAACTGAAACATGGCAATCTTCATTCCATCTCTTATCAGATTTCTTGTTTTTGAATAAGCCGACAGCACCCTTATTACAGGTAACGTCGCCTGATATGTCCTTTGTTTGTCCAGTCACAGTCTAATTGAGTATGCAATGGAAAGCAACAAGATGTTATTGTTAGCCATTTCTTTATGTAGCATTAGAACCCACCTTTATTTGAAGAGAATCTTTCCTACCTTCCCATCATGTTGCTAATGTTCGTCGGGCTTTGCGTTTAACAACATGTTTCTTGGAAACGAGCCGTTCAGATTGCTATTACTTCTACAAGATAATTCTGTTTTTGTTCTTTAAGCTTAAACACACTAACAGTACTTATATAGGACCAGGCGAACACAGCAAGTGATTTTGTTTCACATATTTCTGTTTTTCTCAGCTTTAACTTTGGTCTCAAATATCATTATTATCTGGAAGCAAACCAGAAATTGTTTGCACAGAAATTTTCTTCATGCTACCTACTCAACTGACCCGTGTTAGATTAAAGCCCAGTCTGCATATCATCATACCATATTTTGTGTAATATATCACTGTTTAACATTTACTTCCATATCTTAAGGGCATACAGTTCACTTCTCCGCATCTGGTGCGAACTATCGACCTAAGTGTTACATTCACAGTGCCATTTGCATAAGTCAAATAGGCTATTACAGCTGTATAAGATAAAGTAACGGTAATGAAACACTTGTTTTACTTACAAAATCCATTATACTGTATTGTTTTCTTGTAATATCATCAGTGTAATACGTATAAAAAAATTATCGTCCCGCTATCTGTAATGTTTACGTTCTCAGAATCAGCTGACTGAGTCTACTAGCGAAAGAATTAGGAGAATAATTTCTTAGTTCCTAAAAGAAAAGAGTGTATTAATGGGATTATTATTTTAAGTTTTGTAAATAAATTTAAAACGGGTATATAAATGCAAACTAACATACTTTGATTACTTCATTTTAAAGTAAAATCCCTCAAAATCGCAAAAAATCTCTTCCCCCATTCGTTTCTTTACGTCATACTAGATATTGTTTATGGCAGTTCTTTGGTAAGTGGTTAATTATAAGAGATGGCTACGAATTGTTACCTAAACCATATGATAAGTTTCGTTATCCTGTTGGAAAGCCTAGCCTATCACAATCTACCGAAGATGAAATTCATCCGGTTTGTAATACACAGTGTGTGCAATACATTATAACGTTCTGTGTATGCATCTCGATAACAACTGTTCAAAGCAAATTCATTTTCAGAACACTACTAAAAAGTTATTGGAATTAACGAGTGCATGCGTACGTACGTACCCTACGCATAAATTATAAATAAAGTAGTGAATGAGTGTGTAAGTTACTGTATTAGGCTTCAATGTAAACATCTTATTTGTTCTCTCTCTCTCTCTCTCTCTCTCTCTCTCTCTCTCTCTCTCTCTCTCTACTGTTTCTCAGTACTGTATATCCTTTAATGAAAATATGAATTGCTGTATCATAAACATAAAAATACGAAACTAAACAAACTCCAGGAAGTTCACAACTCCATCGAATGAGTGCATGCATACGGACGGACGTGTTGCCATTTTTTTTTTTTTTTTTTTTGCTTTGCTTGAGTTACTGTACCGTATTTCATTACAAGTTTAGTTGACTCTACGTATGATTATCACACATATTATAACAGTACGCAAGGGAATATTTTATCACAGTTGATATTTCACCTTTTATCACCGCAAAAAAAAAATTAAAATACAAATTTTATATGCAAGCAAGACAAAGCCAGATAGGCTTGCCCCAAGTTCACTGACGCCATGGAATGAGTGTGCATACATACGTAGACGACTGCGTTTATCTTTTGGTTTGTAAAAATAAAAAAAAAATTATAAAATGCAGTAAAACTATAAATGAGAATACTGTATCATAAAATGTCAATAAAACAGTAAAGGAGTGTCTGCGTTACTGTATTATTCTTTAATGTAAACGTACCTCAGTTGTTCTCTCTCTCTCTCTCTCTCTCTCTCTCTATCTTATATATATATATATATATATATATATATATATATATATATATATATATATATATATATATATATATATATATATATATATATATATATATATATATATATATATATATATATATATATATATATATATATATATATATATATATATATATATATATATATATATATATATATATATATATATATATATATATATATATATATATATATATATATATATATATATATATATATATATATATATATATATATATATATATATATATATATATATATATATGTATGTATATATATATATATATATATATATATATATATATATATATATATATATATATATATATATATATATATATATATATATGACTATTTATCACATTACCGTGATTCATATACAATCAGAAAGCTACAAACGTCCTTTAATATCCAATTCACTCTACCTCGGAAATAATATATTTTCATATATGTTACCGAAGGGGAATTTTTTAGTTGATAATAAGTCCACCGTCCCGTGGGGTCGAACCAGCGACGGACGAGGAATCAGGACTACACGGTCAACATGGCAGAGGTGGGTGGATATCGTCTCCAAACGCAAAACACCTGAGTTCGACGGGTGAGATGATGGGAGATGTTATTCACTTATACCTCTCTTGTGGCCGACTGCGTTAGTGTGTCACTGTAGTCCTGATTCCTCGTCCGTCGCTGGTTCGACCTCACGGGACGGTGGACTTATTATCAACTAAAAATTCCCTTCGGTAACATATATGAAAATATATTATTTCCGAGGTAGAGTGAATTGATATTAAAGGACGTTCAGTAGCTTTCTGATTGTATATGAATCACGGTGATGTGATAAATAGTCATAATATGGCTACGTGCGACAAACGCACTACACAGTCAACATGGCAGAGGTGGGTGGATATCGTCTCCAAACGCAAAACACCTGAGTTCGACGGGGTGAGATGATGGGAGATGTTATTCACTTATACCTCTCTTGTGGCCGACTGCGTTAGTGTGTCACTGTAGTCCTGATTCCTCGTCCGTCGCTGGTTCGACCCCACGGGACGGTGGACTTATTATCAACTAAAAAATTCCCCTTCGGTAACATATATGAAAATATATTATTTCCGAGGTAGAGTGAATTGGATATTAAAGCACGTTTGTATCTTTCTGATTGTATATGAATCACGGTGATGTGATAAATAGTCATAATATGGCTACGTGCGACAAACGCACTACATGGTCAACATGGCAGAGGTGGGTGGATATCGTCTCCAAAACACAAAACACCTGAGTTCGACGGGTGAGATGATGGGAGATGTTATTCACTTATACCCTCTTGTGGCCGACTGCGTTAGTGTGTCACTGTAGTCCTGGTTCCTCGTCTGTCGCTGGTTCGACCCACGGACGGTGGACTTATTATCAACTAAAAAATTCCCCTTCGGTAACATATATGAAAATATATTATTTCCGAGGTAGAGTGAATTGGATATTAAAGGACGTTTGTAGCTTTCTGATTGTATATGAATCACGGTGATGTGATAAATAGTCATAATATGGCTACGTGCGACAAACGCACTACACGGTCAACATGGCAGAGGTGGGTGGATATCGTCTCCAAACGCAAAACACCTGAGTTCGACGGGTGAGATGATGGGAGATGTTATTCACTTATACCTCTCTTGTGGCCGACTGCGTTAGTGTGTCACTGTAGTCCTGATTCCTCGTCCGTCGCTGGTTCGACCCCACGGACGGTGGACTTATTATCAACTAAAAATTCCCCCTTCGGTAAACATATATGAAAATATATTATTTCCGAGGTAGAGTGAATTGGATATTAAAGGACGTTTGTAGCTTTCTGATTGTATATGAATCACGGTGATGTGATAAATAGTCATAATATGGCTACGTGCGACAAACGCACTACACGGTCAACATGGCAGAGGTGGGTGGATATCGTCTCCAAATGCAAAACACCTGAGTTCGACGGGTGAGATGATGGGAGATGTTATTCACTTATACCTCTCTTGTGGCCGACTGCGTTAGTGTGTCACTGTAGTCCTGATTCCTCGTCCGTCGCTGGTTCGACCACGGGACGGTGGACTTATTATCAACTAAAAATTCCTTCTTGGTAACATATATGAAAATATATTATTTCCGAGGTAGAGTGAATTGGATATTAAAGGACGTTTGTAGCTTTCTGATTGTATATGAATCACGGTGATGTGATAAATAGTCATAATATGGCTACGTGCGACAAACGCACTACACGGTCAACATGGCAGAGGTGGGTGGATATCGTCCCCAAACGCAAAACACCTGAGTTCGACGGGTGAGATGATGGGAGATGTTATTCACTTATACCTCTCTTGTGGCCGACTGCGTTAGTGTGTCACTGTAGTCCTGATTCCTCGTCTGTCGCTGGTTCGACCCACGGGACGGTGGACTTATTATCAACTAAAAATTCCCCTTCGGTAACATATATGAAAATATATTATTTCCTAGGTAGAGTGAATTGGATATTAAAGGACGTTTGTAGCTTTCTGATTATATATATATATATATATATATATATATATATATATATATATATATATATATATATATATATATATATATATATATATATATATATATATATATATATGTATATAATATTATATGCATATATATATATATATATATATATATATATATATATATATATATATATATATATATATATATATATATATACTGTATCTCAGTACTGTACATATCCTTTAATAAAACATGGATTACTGTATCATAAACATAAAAACACGAAACTAAACAAACTCCAGGAAGTTCACAATGCCATCGAATGAGTGCGTCATACGTATATACATGTTGCCTTTTTTTCTTTGCTTTGCTTGATTTGCCGTATCGTATTTCATTACAAGTTTAGTTGACTGCAAGCATGGTTTCACCCATACCACAACAGTACACAAGAGAATATTTTATCACTGTTGATATTTCATCTCTAATCACTGTAAAAATATCTAAAGTGCGAATTTTATATGTACAGTAGGCAAGACAAAATCAAACAGGCTGTATTAAGTACACACACGTAAGCGAATCAGTGTGTGCATACGCATGTACCTCATGCACATGATTGCATTTATTTTTTGGTTTTTAAAAATAAAAAATGCGAAAATACAATAAAAATAAAAACGAGAATACTGTAACGTTAAATTTGAATAAAAAAGTAAAGGAATGCATGTGTTACTGCACTTAGGCTTCAGTGTAAACATACCTCAATTATTGTTCTCTCTCCCTCCCGCTCTCCCCCCGCCCCTCTTCTTACATGGCATCCAGACATCCGACTACCCACCCACCTTAGAAAATTCTCGAGGGCTCCCCCACCCCGCAAAAACCCTTTCTCGGTTGGTTTGAGTGTAAGCAGTGTTACCAACATTTTCGTGAGGCCGCACAGCATTGCCAACCATCGGAGGGCAGTTTTTTAAAATTTTCTGAAACTTATATATATCACATATCTTAAAGGCCTTGGTCCTTGTTCCGGGTGTGTTGGATAATGTCGAGTTCGGATAATGGCAACCTGGTTAACTGAAGGATTTTGTATATGTATTTTATATATATATATATATATATATATATATATATATATATATATATATATATATATATATATATATATATATATATATTTATATATATATATATATATATATATATATATATATGTAGATAGATATGTAGATATGTCTGTATGTATGCATGTGTGTATATATGTAGGTATATCATATATATATATATATATATATATATATATATATATATATATATATATATATATATATATATATATATATATATATATATATATATATATATATATATATATATATATATATATATATATATATAATATATATTATATATATATATATATATACACACATTATATAGTATATATATACATATATATGTACATATATACATACAAATACTGACATCCATACAACGGCAGGCATTCATAGCATATAACCTATTCATGATTCCCTTGTGAAAATGTAGGCTTAGCATCGGTAGAAACATACACGGAACCCAAAAATATGAATGATTATATTAAGTGTTGTTACAAGCAAAGGGAACGGAATTTGGTGTGGAAGCGAGTAAGTTTAAGCAGAATTTTTGTGTCCACCAAATTACTGGAATAAGGAGATGAGAGTTATGAAAGCTGATTATGACTTCAAGATGCCCACGAACTACTTAAAAACTGAGAGGTTCTCCTTCGAGTGGAATTGATTGGAATTTTTCATCATTCTGGACCTCGCGAGGTAAATCTTGTGCATTTCCAAAGAATCTGCAATTTTTTGTCTCCATTTGCAATCAGCAAATGAATATTCCTCTTATTTCTCAGTTTTACTTAGCAAATAATAACGGCTTGATTTTTGTATGTTAAATTGACGGCACGTAATAAGGATTTCGATTACTTAAGTGTCCGAAGCCCAGATATTGTAGCAGGATTGCTATCCTTAATCCCAAAGGCAAAAGGCCCGGAGTACTGATATCAAGTAGACGGTGGTATTGGGAACGGAGAAATGCCAAATATGGATTCTGCACCTTCAAGAATTAATGGCCTTCCAGAGATAAAAGATGAGTATGCTGTAAAATGATGGAGTTGGGATGAAGGCAACAAGCAGTAAGCCGATGCAAAAATTTTTGGCTCTCAATGAAAGTGGGCCATTGGAGGGTTGCCAGTAATGCCCTTTACCCTTTTGCTCTCCCTCTACCCTTCTCACACAACTCTTTCTCTCTCTTATCGCGCCACCCACTAACTCTTCCATCCGGTATCCTGCGCCCACGCTCCAACATCCCCCAACCCCACTCGCCTCCCAAGACGTTCCCTATACTTTGCATTGCGTCTTCTCTTTTCTGTCTTGTCTATTTCCGTTGCCTGTTGCATTTTTCATTAGCTTTCGTCTTGTTTTCTCTCCTTCTGATCCCACATCTTTTGGCCTCCTCCCCACCGTCTCTTCTCCCCCCGTTCCGTCCATCTTTTTCGCATCTCCCACCTCGACCGCTGCTGTTGCGTCCCGCAGACACCGCCCCCACCCCCGCCCCACGCCTTTCACAAAATAGAGACGAACGGGCTGACAACTCTCGGAGGCAAAATATGGACGGGTTTTCTCATTCACCACGAAGCTTTATTCACATACTAAGAGATTTAAGATTTGCCTTCCGTGCAGCTGGTCAGCGCACTGGACAGATTGGGTCTATGTGTGTGTGTGTGTGTGTGTGCGTGTGTGTGTGTGCTTTACAAGATGAGAGGCGGCATGGGTGGGGATGCTGTGAAACAAGTGCAGCAAATAAAGAACCGCACCTTCAAACTAAAAAAAGGAAAAATACCATTTCTTGAAAAAAAGCAGCGAGGGGCAGACCAAGAGAGGCGAATTGTTAGGGAAGTATGCATGACTCCTTTGACTGAGACGCCTAATGTGTGCTCCTTTATACCAGTGAAAATGTTTACAGATCACGAGAATGCTCGTTTGTTCATTCTCGGTAATGACACCACTGCATTTTGTAGATAACGTGATGTTGCCTTTTGGTGACAGACTTGATGCTAACCATGATAACACCCGACCGAAGGGCTTCTGAAAGCCTTTCTGCAACTGAAGCAGAACGGAAATTCGAGACTGAAATGAATTGGCTGTCCTCGGGGAATGTGTATGTGTTTGCAGTTGCTTTCACATAAGTCACACTTTGATTTGATCTAAACCTTTCCTTGCATTAGTTCATTTTATTTGCTGAAGATCATGAATTAACTTGACAGGAAAGAAGTTAATTTAGTGATTTTGTTCTGTATTCCGTGAATGAAATTATTATTATTTGCGTTATTCGTGAGGTTTCGTGCGACCGTCATTTTCAGTTACTTGGACCCAAAGCTGTAAAACTTCAGTCTCTTTGGCATTTCCTCTCTCTTATTTTGTCACATAATGCTCATCCTCTCCCGGTGCATACTGTACATCTGCTCCCCTATGTTCCCCTTCTCGCTGGCGTAATTCTTGTTATAGCCAACCCCTCGTCTCTCTCTCTCTCTCTCTCTCTCTCTCTCTCTCTCTCTCTCTCTCTCTCTCTCTCTCTCTCTCTCTGAATGCTTTCGAATGATTGTTTGTTATGATGTGCTGCCACTTACTTGATGCTTCCTCAGGGCTAAATGATCTGTCACGAAGCGCTGACTGGCGAAAATCATCCAAATTGCCTGTCAGAATAAACCCAACATTTACGGGGGCTGGGTAATGGATCTGTGGAGTTAGTATGTATGTTTGTTTGCATGCGTGTGTGGCTGTGTTTGCTTGCTTCCAAGCGCTTGGGAAATGAAACGCCTTGACCGAGTCTCACAAGCAAGCGCTAATGACATTTTCATTTCCTGGGAGGTCGTGGAAATCCAGCGGTTTTAACATTCAGTAGCTCTCGTGCTTCTCACTTCGTCTAGATGTGTTTCTGGTTCCGTTTCCCCTTTTGCCAGCACAGATATTGGTTTCTTACCTCTTAAGTTATGCTTTTTTTGTTGCTGTTGTTGTTGAGCAACAAGTAAAGAAGCCTTTTTTGCGGCTACTTCATCATGACCGCAGTTGTTTAATTATATGTCAAAGTACTTTTTCCTATGTGTAGCTTTCATTGTGCATTGAAATATATAAGTTTGAATTAGATGTAAGACTTTCAAAGCTATAATTCTATAAGGAGCTTTTACTCTCGAAAGAAGTTTGTCATAAAATATTGCAACCGTTAGGTTTGCTGCGGTACTTGGGCGTTACGACCACTTTCCAGCTGGTGTTGAAGCATCTCGCTTACTTTTAGAAACAGTCGAAATCTGACGATGCTATTTTTCTGTACAACCTAATTTTTTAAGTAAATGTTCTATTATAGTTTTGTGAGAACCTGAGCAGTAAGGATCATCTTATACATATTTTTATAAGATAGATAGCATTTAAATTCATAAAGAAATTTCGTTTAATCGAGTATATTGCTGAAGCTTACTAACGAACTTCTTACCTCAGTATCGCTATTAGAGTGATCCTTCATTGTAAGGGAACGCACTGATATGTTGATAAACAAGCAGCAATATTCGTGCAGTTGTAAAATACTGACACAGATACTCAAAACCTCACACAAGAGTGTGAATTTCCTGCTCAAAACTAAGAATATAACCATTTTCCTTTGTAGATAAGGGGTAATAATGCACAGCATGAGAGTCTGTTTATGTAGTTGTAGGAATTCCTCATTAAGTACTATTAAGACTTTTAAATTGAACTGTTTACGCTGCAAAAGAAAGGTTGGGCCATCGTTAGCAACTCATATGGGTGTGCGTGTTTGTGTGTATGTTTGTTTGATGGTGGTGGTGGTGGTGGTGGCGGTGTGTGTGCGTGTGCTGTTTAAGTATTTGTTACTCATTTATGCAGTATAAGACGAGGCGACTTTCAAGAGTTTTGATATCAATTTGGCCTCTTAGAAAAGAGAAATGTTTAACGAAACTGAATGCAAAGAATATTTTTACACTTCAGAATTCCGAGCCATTTACACAGTCGCTCAAGCTATGTGTAATTGACAAATTTCCGATTCATTCGAAACGTTATTTGATTAATTTGATTAAATTTCTTCTCAATATATTTAAAAAATTCGATGAAAGTTCATGGATGTACATCGGGCTCTCAGTGGTAATTTGTGTCAATTTACTAGACGTGCCTCATTGTCAGCTATTTGAATTCCATCAGAGGAAATGTTGACGCGATTGTTTTAGAATACTTTGCTAATTACCCATCAAAGCTTGCAGCGACGAGTGTATTATCAAAATATGCATTTTAATGTCGCAATTTACCGGTACACAGAACGTCATTATTCGATCATGAGTTATCACAGTGCTTTGGGCCGAGCCTTGTGGCGATGATTTATCGTTATTATTCATTGTAGAGTTGTAGAGGATTTCAGATATTGCAGGTTCTATTGAGAGACATCCTATGGGGTACACTAATGCGATTTTGATGCCAATATTAAAGGAGAACGAGTATCACATTGTCTCTGGAAAGTTCGTCCTTTTGAAACTCATTTTCTTGTCAGATGAAAGCTCGATTTACGAAAGGAGCTGAAAAACCCTTTTCAGTGAACTGTCAGCTTTCTCTGTTTCTGATAGACCTCTCTGTCGATAAGTATACACTATATAGTTTATTATTTTCTGATGAAAGATTTCTGATTCAGCGAAGAATTTTAATATGACTGCGTTAGTGATGTTTTGCAGAGTAACTTTACTAATTGTAATTACTTCCAAGAATGTTTTTTTTTTAGTAGACTTTCACAGTTGTCAGTGGATTGTTTTAGAAATTGTATTAGTGGTGAGCCTCCTGAACTGGCAATAATTTTTTAGAGTTTCGGAGAGAATCGAACCTGAGTAAGGGACCTATTATGAATTGGTCTGCTTTGGCGTAGATTTGCAGTCTCAGATCCCGCTTGTAAAAGATTCTTTATTTTCTTGTTTTCGTTTTGATAATTAGATACTATAGTTTTTTTATATTATTCCATTTGTTTATATTATTCCATTTCTTAGCCGTCAAACAAACAAAAATTTACAGCTGCACCTGAGCTCCATCCATATCAACGCAAATGTTCATGCTCGCTGCAGAGGTTCATGACTGAGTGACCTCTTACATTTCAGACTCGTTCTAGCGTTCATTCATCCATTTGTTTATCGATTCAGCCACTAGATGTTAGGTTTTAGAAATCTGAGCATTTCAGAAAAAATGAAGATACTGAAAAAATTAATTTCGCTCCATATTCGTCCACGGAAAAAGATTTGCAGAATTGTCTGAGAGAATTGAGAATGTACTTGAAACAGGAGACCAAATCAATAATAATTTCGAAGAGTGAAAATCAGTTCATGAGGGCAAATTGAATGTGTTCACACCATTTTGATATAACAATGGGAATGTGTCTCGGTTAATTAAAGGTTCGGTCCTCCAATAATATACTCAAAAATTCCTGCGATTTTATTTAATTTGGGTTTTTAAAATTGCAGGGTTTATTTTCTTTTATCTTTTCTTTTAGAGGATAACTGCAGCTTGCAATTAAGCTGATGCTAAAGCTTGATTTAACTCTGTTTCATATAAAATTTCTTTTGTTTCTTGATATTTTATTTGTTTACACATATTCCCCTCTCTCTCTCTCTCTCTCTCTCTCTCTCTCTCTCTCTCTCTCTCTCTCTCTCTCTCTCTCTCTCTCTCTCTATATATATATATATATATATATATATATATATATATATATATATATATATATATATATAGATAGATAGATAGATAGATAGATAGACAGATAGATAGATAGATAGTTATAGATATAGATATGCACATACATACCCACACATACATACATACATACATATGTATATATATACATATATGTGCGTGTGTATGCGTGTGCATATGTGTATATGTATCAACTCCCACACATTTACATATAATCAATTCATTATCAGGTGTCGTTTATCCATCGTGACCGAAATACTGGAGTAATTGAAAATGGAACGTGCTTTTGAATAACAATTAACGGTTATATTCTGAATCGCATGAGATCTCTGTACCCTTTGTTAAACTTGTTACCTAACTTCTCCAGTCAGATGTAAACCTGAAGATATAAGTTCATGTTATCTATTTCTCTGTTGATCAGCACGTTATGTAGATGCTCTATCGTGTATTTTCTCTCTTCTCTTTTCCAGGTATATGTTTCTGGCGATCTACTCGGCGGAAATGTTGGTCAAAACCGTGGCGAAAGGCTTCATCTTAAACAAATACACTTACCTTCGGAACCCATGGAACTGGCTGGATTTCGTTGTGATAGCCTCGGGGTACGTCACTCTAGTCATCGAACTAAGCAACTGGGATTTCCCTGTCGGAAACCTGGCGGGTCTTCGGACCTTCAGGGTGCTGAGGGCGCTGAAGACGGTCTCCATCATGCCCGGTAAGTAGGAGTTTGTGGTTCTTGGTCTAGCATTTCGTGTTAGCCCTGTTCATGTTTGTTGACGGTGACGTGCGTGGATGGGAGATTTAATTCCAGATCAAACACTGGGAATGGGCAGCATTCGTTTTCGTCGGTGTTCCATTCACTAAAGTTTACACTTTCCAGAGAGTGCAGCTTGAAAATCGTAAGAAATTGCCATTAAGAGGAAAGTGTTAGTTTTATGTTTACATTTCCGAATCGTTGGTGTGGGCTTACAGATTTAAACGACAGAGACAATTTGAAAATCTAAAGAAAAACTGGGTAAAGTTTAGCCTTTTCAGTGCCGGTAGAACTTGGCCTCCAAAGTTAGAGATCGTGATTAAAAGCCCTGCGTTTATAGGTCTAATTGATTTTTTTTCAGGTTACACACGTTAATCTATCCAAACTTCTGGAGGCAAAGAAAGAACCGCTCTTTAAATTTTAAATGACAAGAACGTCTTGTCATAAACCTTAAATGGCAGACGAGACTGATGTTCTTTTAACTGATTTCTAATTGTACAATTTTGGGGTAAGGGGCGAGCGGATTTAGCATTTGCGAAGAGAATGCGTGAGGGTTCTTATTCATGAGCCTCTCTCCAGGAGAGGAGTATCACTTGAGGGAAATCTCCAAGGATAATGCAGTACCTCTATCGTCTTGACCTGGATGAAATAAGGAATAAGTCAAGATCCCAAAGACTTTATAAAGATAGGAAAACGCAGTGAGGGGTTCCTTTTATTTTTCCCACACATGTTATATAATTATGTGCTTTTAATTTGTTGATACTATCGTTGGTTGCATTATATCTTTTTCGTTTCCTCTGGTAGAAAATTCATTTTTCTAATGTATACGTATTATGATATAGAAATACAGCAGAAGGTTAATCATTTTTAGGGAAGAAGTTAAGTGGAATATAATATGGGTTCCCCCTGAATTTGAAGGCAATAGTCCATTGAATGAACGGGTGTATATTCCTAGCAAAACAGCTTTGGGAATTTCTTAAAATCTTGTTATGATCTTAGTAATACACACACACATATATACATACTCTATTTCACCAGTAGTTTTTTAATAGTGCAATGCTTTGTCGCATCGTAACTCAAAGGTTCCCTTAACTAGTGAAAATTGCAATTTTGAATCATTTGCCTCTTCTCATGTTTCTACTTAAGAATGTGAAATAACTTTTTGTAATACAGCCGAGATGAACTGAGTATTGAATCAGCGGAGTTAATCATTTCAATAGTATTGTTTGCTCCGTAGGCAATGTGAAATTTTGTTGTTGTTGTCATGATGTTACCCATACATGGATGACGTACATGATCATAAATGTATTTGTGAACCTGCTTGATATTGCAGTTCCTAGTTAGGAACTCTTGTTATGAAACCTTACGAAGAGAAAGATTCTCTTGAGATCAAAATTTATACATATTTTCTATTAAAAGCTAATGCAATCAGATGTTATGCTCTGATGAATCTTTGTTCAATCACAACGCAGTATTCCTGTGTCTCTGTTCAAACTTTAGGCAGTGTGATAAATAACAATCTTATGTTTCTTTATTCAAGCGCTACGAGGGCAGGTTGTCTTTCTCATTAGAAGAGACGTGAGTGACAAGAAAATTATAATCATAAAGGTTATACGTGAAACAGTGATTCATTTTTCGCATTATTTCCCACGTTTCAATGCGGAATCTTTTCTTTTCAAGGCACAAAGCCAACGTGGAGTATTTGCATCGCTTTGAAACTAATTTTTTTTATGTTATCGTCAGAAATTCTAAAATTATGTTTTATTTATTTAAAGAAAATACCATTATTTGTATGATAACGTTTTCTCTGTTATTCAGAAAAATAACACCACGGTAAGCGAACTAATTCTTTGCTAACTCAGTCCAAGTTGCAGCGAGCTGGAAATGGGATGCGCTTTCGAGTTTTTTCTCAAATTGAAAAATTGTTGGTTTTGTGCGCTCATGTTTTCCTTCCAGTTGAACCCCCCTCTCTCTCTCTCTCTCTCTCTCTCTCTCTCTCTCTCTCTCTGTTTTATTGCAAAGAACTTACGAGTAGGTGAATTTTGTTTTAAATCTTTTCAGCGTGTTTGCACATTGCTCTGTATATATATATATATATATATATATATATATATATATATATATATATATATATATATATATATGTGTGTGTGTGTGTGTGTGTGTGTGTGTGTGTGTGTGTAGTGGGGGAGGTATTCATTTCTTGAAAACGGTCTGTTGTATTGCGTGCTTTCACTTCCGCAGGAACAAGTTGCACGATATTTAACTACTCGTATGTTGGAGCTTACACTTATCGTGCTCAGATGTCGGCTATCTTTGCAAATTTCACAAGTGTTTATTAGATTCTTGGTGTGAATGGAAATTATGTTTCCCCTTAAATACATTTATTCTAGTCTTCACAACTATATAACTATTCACCTTTTCAGTGGGTAGTAGTGACCGAGTCTTTATCTTAAAAGGTACATTATAAAATTCTTGGACATACAATTTTACGTAGTCTATGGGCATTCAGAAATTTTATTTAAGTTTACAAGGCACTTCGAGCTTTCACTCACCTCTCCACACATCTCACACACTCCCTGCCCTTATGCCTTTTTCCAGTTGACCCTGCTTCCAGAGTCTTCGTAAATATGGGCATTTATTCGATGCCAAAACCTGGTATAATTTTCCCAAGTTTCGTCCATATGGGCTTCCATTTTCCTTTCATGTTTCACGTTTACTTATCTATACATTTCGTTCAACGGTTGTTATCGAGTTCATGTTATGGTGCGCAAGAGGTCACCGGGCGAGGTCAAGATCTCAATTAGTTCTTTTGCCCAGAGCTGTAGGAGATAAACATTTTCATTCGTATGGGTGACGATCCGTCAAACTCGGCATCTGGGATCACTCAGTTCGTTGTTGCCCCTTTTCTGCTTTCCTCTCTGTCTTTTTTCAGTAATTTTCTGTATGCCCTTGTGCGTTTATTAAGATATTTAGTTTTTTCAATTATAGACTCGATTCCATTGTATATATATATATATATATATATATATATATATATATATATATATATATATATATATATATATATATATATATATATTATATGTATATATATAATTTATGTATGTATATATTCATATGTATAAGAGAGAGAGAGAGAGAGGGAGAGAGAGAGAGCGCGTTCGTAATGCATTTAGAATTCAACTACTGCCATCGAGTCTACTATTGTAAATATTCCCGTGCAGCACGGGCATCTATAGATATCCTGGGGTACAGCAAACCGTTTTCTTTCGTTGCTGTATAAGGCAATATTGAAAGAAGTATATACTATAATAGAAGTATTTTTAGATATCTTTTTTATAAGATCAAACCATAATGTTTGTTTGTTGATAGGTAGCTCCATGCTGTGTTAGAAAAATGGGTAAAATGGTTCAGTTAGATATACTCTATATCTGTAAGAGATTACGTGTTTCGACAATGTTTCTCTTTTATTCGATGTCATTAAAATCTCACAGAGAAAATATGACTTTTCTGGATGACCTTTGCCGTTGGCACGCCAAATTTGGGAATTAAGTTGCATGCAATGTTTTCAGGTGAGTATATATTTTGCCAGAGGCAAAAGATAAAAGTGGTTCCATTCCAAACGCGTTCTTTGCAGCACCACCATCCTGGAAGCGTTGCTCTCCGTTAAAATTCAGCAGGGCATTAAACAGCTGGGGCTCAACTCCGCTGCTGTATCTGGAAATGGTTTTGTACCTAGAATTAATGGTTTACCTGCACCATTGTCAATGAAGCTAATTAACCCATTTGTTGCCCTCTAAAATACGGAAGAAAAATATATGAGAAGCGCGACCCAATTAAAAGTTTGGGGAAAACCGATATCTCCTTAGCCAGCAATTAGATAGATATTTGTGTGTGTGTGAGATCTCTCCCTTTTTTAAATCTGTTTGTACAAAGTCGTGATAGTGATTACCCAGTTCTCGCTCTTTAATACGCTCTGTTTTTGTGTTTAAATAGCATATTTGCATACTTGAGTGTTTCGTCTTTTTGCCAGCGAGATTAATATACATAAACTTATCACCATTTTATAGACCATAACTAAAGTGCTTTTTTTTTCTTTTCCTGGTTGAACTTCCATTTTTTGGTTAAAGTGCCCGCTTTTATTTTTTCACTTGGAGTAAATAAGTCTTCCCTTTCTCCAGTTTATGGTCGGATACTTGAATCTTCGTTTTATGGTTGAGATCTTTGAATGTCAAGTTTATGGTTTAGATACCTTGATCATTCTTGCCACCTAAAAGTAGCCTTAGCTCGTAATCCAGTAGATCATTACCTTGTGGCTATGTTGCCATAAATTTGTCGTAAGTTTGCTCACCTCGATCAGAAGTAAACTCTGGGTCCGTATTTAAATGCACGTAGAATAAAATGGTATAATCCCGTCGAGGATTATGGTCAATTTTATTCAAATTTTCGTCGGGGTAGGATGATCCTTGATCATGAATTCAAAATAATGATTCACTTTCAGTCTCTTTTTATAGATGAGCGTCGTAAAGCATGGTAGTCTTTAGCGTGCTTCCTTTTGGCCGTAAAAGACGAAATGGCGATACCTTTACGACGTCCACACAAGAATGATTTCATGACCATTATCCTTCGTTATTTGGCGCTGCTTTTGCTCTTTACAGAAAACGGGAAGTTGAGGCAGTTCTTCTTTGATGATTGCTTCGGACGTTGTCATACAGTTAATAGGCTGACTTCTTTTTCTACTTCCGCATTTAATTCGTGGGGTTATTATTTTATGGGGCAGACGTCCGTCCTCCTGTCATCTTATATACTGTACCTGTTTCGTCCCTCTCTAATCCCAGCTGTGACTATCGCAAGGGATAGAAACCAATACACAGAATGAACCATATCATACAGAACAATGAAATAGGGTTGAATATCAGTGAATATAAAATTTCCCTTTGAATTTTCTCGTGAAGCTCTCTAGAACCTGCTTGTAATGTCCATATTCTTGTGCGCTGACTCAAGTACCGACCAGGGAAAGAGTTATGAACTCTGGAGTGGTGACATCACCCTATTTGCTGTTATCCTCTGGGATTTATTTTATTTACTCCGATGGCTTTTAGTGGGTACTTGGGAATGACTTGACAACCCTCTCCCTGTCCCCTGTACATGGTCGTAAGGTGGTCAAGTGGTTTCTGGGAATAAGAATGGGATCAGAAACGTCGTTGAAGGGGACGTTATGCTCTATCTCAATTC
>NC_089791.1:4618250-4628250 GCF_040412425.1 Macrobrachium rosenbergii
AGAGAGAGAGAGAGAGAGAGAGAGAGAGAGAGCTATTTGTGGTGGTGGATTAAGGAAGGGGCCAAAAGGCCGTTTCCTCTGTATAACTGTGACCCTTTTCTGAAAACAAAAGGAGGAAAAGTAACCTTTATGACTGGATAGAACACAGGGTCGGCAAAGGCCTTTTTCAGGGTGGTGGGTTAGGGGATGGAGGAAAGCGGGCAGGAGTGGGTTGGGGGAGTAGCCTCTCCAACTTGGCATCGCAAAGTCCGTTTGTCCCCATGGTAATAACCCGACTGCCTGTTTGCATTACTTTGCATCCGCTCAGGTAAACGTTGCATTTACCCCGATGTAGATACCAGGTTTTTTCCTGAATGTTTTATGGACTTACTTTTGGGAAGAGAAAAAAGTTTTCGTACGTTCTGGCTCCATTTTTTTAAGGTCAGCAGAGATAGAGTTAGCGAGATTTCTCTGCTGCAGGTTCATGACTGTTGTGCTATTTTTAGGCTTGACATTCTCGACTTAGGTGGTTAGGGAATGAGAATGCTCGGAGAAGGTAAAAGTACTAATGTGAAACTATGTTAATCATTCTCTCTCTCTCTGTCTGTCTGTCTCTCTCTCTCTCTCTCTCTCTCTCTTTCTCAGCTCTTCGTTGGGCGAATCGGTAGAGTTGTGGGCTAGCAATCGCTAGGCCCGAGTTCGAGTCTCCGGCCGGCTAACGAAGAGTTAGAGGAATTTATTTCTGGTGATAGAAATTCGTTTCTCGCTATAATGTGGTTCGGATTCCACAATAAGCTGTAGGTCCCGTTGCTAAGTAACCAATTGGTTCTTAGCCACGTAAAATAAGTCTAATCCTTCGGGCCAGCCCTAGGAGAGCTGTTAATCAGCTCAGTGGTCTGGTAAAACTAAGGTATACTTAACTCTCTCTCTCTCTCTCTCTCTCTCTCTCTCTCTCTCTCTCTCGGGTTGTGTCTTGCAAAGTGTGAAGGCGTCTCACATAGGAGTATTGACAGTAAAAATTCACTGTGACATATTTGTATCCTTCCATAATCTTCAGGTAGCCTTTTGACTGACGTTATCTATATTCCTTTAAAGAGGTGTATGTCTAAGAGCACCAAAGTCCTTTCTCATGCATCGAACTTTTTCGAATTGCCATATCTAAATTGTATCAGGTTTTGTTAAGATAATTATTTTCGGAAGAATATAAGATAATTTACACTTTCTTTCTACATCAAAACTAGCGCTCTTGATTATTGCAAAATTAAGCTTCGTTAAAATTTTAACTTTTCTTAGTCTGCATACAAACATTTTTGGAGGTCCTAATGCTCTCAGTGTTGTCAGTCGCAACACGTAACTTCCTGAAACTTTAGAGTGCTTAGTGTTCAAGCTATATTTATTATGGACAAGATTCCATCCTGTCGATAATCTGACACTTCACCTCTTTAAAACCTTCAAAATGTACTTTTATTTCATGAAGATTCGACATTTGCGTCACCTGAGCCTCGTTATTCACTCCTCTATGCTGAAAGCTTAGATTTGCTGTCAGTTCACGAAACGTAGAGTTTTTACCTCATTAAGAATTATTTACTTCTTTTGGAAATATTTATTGTGAAAGCTGACTTGAGTGTAAGTTGAGGTTTCGAGATTTTATCCTTCAGCCGTCATGTTATAGCTTTATGGTATAGATAGATTTGCTTATAGTCTGGATGGTGCTAAGTTGCTCTTTTTTTTTTTTCTTTGTCTAGGACAAGTTTTGCTATGTTATTTACGTTTCTCTCTCTCTCTCTCTCTCTCTCTCTCTCTCTCTCTCTCTCTCTCTCTCTCTCTCTTTTGGGATAGGACTCTTCGTGGCTATAAAAAAGCCCAAACTTTAATAATGGAATCAGCTGGCAGTGATTGTAACAGTCATCGTTAACTTCGAATGGATTGTATTGGCCTTGTGCCAGCCGAAAGACCTGACTCGGACGCTCACGATGTCGTCCTCCGACAATGACCATCGTTTCCAATTCAATACTTTTCTCTAAATAGACCATTATTTGTAAAGTTGCCGCCGAGGGAAGATACATGCGCGTTTAACCCGACAACTTTCCCCCCTAACAGAGGAATAGTGTTAAATTCGTACAGTAACAAATTCGCTATTTAGTGTTGCGTTATTTTCTGAATTTCGTCATGCCAGCAGTGTGTGCGCCACCAAATACGAATTTTTTTGTGAAATTCTTTTCGCCGTGTGTGCTTTTTTTTGGGGGGGGGGTATGGGGGCCAGGGGTGTTTGTCTGGTCCTAAGTCTACAATTTAAATTCATCAAATTATCCCGCCCGGGGCTGTTTTGGAGTTCTTTGTTTCATCGCTTGCTGGGTTTTGTTTTTTAATATAAAGCATTTTCCTCAATTCTTTTCAGTGTTTTTTGAATTTTTTTTGAAGTGTTTCTGAAAGTAAGCTACTTTTTATATGCCAGACGTGTATTGCAGTATGCATTATATATACATATATATATATATATATATATATATATATATATATATATATATATATATATATATATATGTGTGTGTGTGTGTGTGTGTATATATGTATATACATGTGTATATACAGTATATATGTGTGTGTGCGTGTGTGTATGTGTTTGTGTATCGTTTTTATCAATAAACAAAGAAAACTAAAGGAAAGAAAAAATACAAATGAAAAGGCTGTATTTTGCTTCAGAGCTTATAATTTCCCCTTATTCAGTTATTGTTGATTCAAGCCACTGTTGGTAGTGATTGATATTGTTTCAGATAAACACCGCGAAATATGCCCAGGGAAGGAAGCTTTAATAGGGCCATGTATATGTTGCCGACATTGAGGTGGTCCCACCTATAAGATATCCGCTACAGAAGGATAATAAATGGGAAAATTGGGAAATGAATTACTGGGCTTGGACGAAAGATAGTGTGTTTGTATTTCCTTTGGTTTTTTCCTTTGGATCTCGGGTCAGAGGGGGTTTCCTTTCTGAAATCTACCCTCGAGATTTTTTTCAGTTTCATTCCAGAAGGGATTGCACTCAGATAACGTCGTGCTTTTGATAAAATTGTGTAACAAAATGTTTTCGGTATTCTTTACTCCAGTCTCATTCCCGGAAAGATCTAATTTTGTTTAAGGGTGAGATAACGCTTCGGGGCTTGTCGGAAAACCGAACCATTTCCTTAGCTACTGCTGTGTAGTATTTATTCAGAAGAATCTCATTCCAAGAAACTCATACATATACAGTAGATGCCAACAGCAACTGTAGCATTCCTAGGGATCTATAGGAATGCGACGAATACGTTGTTTTACGCTAATGAATAAGGAGAAGGAAGACAACGCCGAACCTGTTTCGGATGAAGTATGGATGTGGGGCTAACTTTTTGGAAGGAATGTGTCGTTTTGTTCAGCGATCAATATTATCTATTTATGTGAAGTTAACGTTATAATCGTCATTGATCAAGTTACTCCAGAGAACGCGGACTTTTATCTCCATTATTTTCCTTGTCGGGATGCACCGGGAGAAGTGAGCAGAAGTCGAGGTTTATATGACAAGCCTCTTTGTGACTATCGATATTACTGTAGGTAGCTGCTCCTTTTTTCTCCGTCTGTAATTGATTTCTAACATTATTTTTCTAGCATTCTCAGAACGTACGCCATTAATCCATAAGTTGAAGTCGGATAGAGATCTCATTTCTGAGCTATAGTTTGCTCCCAAGTCATTGAGAAATGGATCTTATTTTCGCCGCCTTTGTTGTATGCTTATATATATATATGTATATATATATATATATATATATATATATATATATATATATATATATATATATATATATATATATATATATATACACACACATATATATTGAATAGCAAGCGAGGCCGGGAAGGAAAATAGGTTTTATTAACTTTATTTTGATTTGAACCTAACTGGATATTCATGTTTTCAATACTGTAGGAAAGCAGTGATATATGAATGAATGGTACCCTGATTCGTTCATCGTTAATGATGGATTCACTATTATTATGGGTTGCTTTTAGCAGCCTTGTTAACAATGACACTGGAACTAGTACTTCAAGCTTCTTCTCTCATAACAATTTTTAATATAACTTTTATTGCCTCTCTAGACGGAAAAGAGTACATTTTGAGAGCGGAGATTTTTTCTTGTAGATACTCCGAAGTAGATTGTAAACAGTGACTTAAACCTACGTTCATTTAACACTGCGTTCCCATTTTCATTTTTCCCCAGGAAAATCTGACTCCCACTGCCAACCGCAGTGAAATTGCAGAAAAAAAAACAAATTAGTGGACCCAGTGCTTAACGTAATGGGATGATCTCAAGTTCGATTGTAGTTACTGCTTCTCCTGATGTACTGTTTAATTTCCCGGTTACTCTCGTGGTGTCTGATGTTGGGTGAGGTTCTTGTTCTGGTCATTTTACTGTGATATTATTTAACCTATTGCCGTCCCTTGTTTGTATTTTGCATCAGTAATTATTACAAAGGCAGACAGTCTAGCCGGGACATCGTAGCTTCGATCCAACATTTTGTTACTATACCCGCAGTTAGGTTTGTTCCACATTTTACTTTCATATTACCATTCTCACAGTAAGGGTTAAGAGCAAGGAAACAAGGTCGCGAAATTTGCTTCTCCTTGGATAAGTAGACAATATTTATTTGCATTTGTAGAAGTTACTTGAAGATCTGGTAATTTTACTCCCATAAGCTCTAAGCCGCGGCCAACGGACCTATCGTGTCCTGGCAACCTATGATTTAAGAAATTCAGGCTTGCTGCTGACGGGTAGGATGCCAGGACACGATAATACATCCCTTAAACTTGTACTAATTACTTCCTGGTGGCTGAATTTCTGTCTGCAGGACTCTCCCGAAAGAGTTTGAAACGCTCCATTTCCTAATCAGGCGCCTCATACCAGTACAATGATCTGTTTCACGTACCCCTGAATTGAGTGACTACTGTCATTTCACAACTTTGCTTTGCCTACAGTGCTTGCTGCTTCCGGCGTTTCTTCCTTCAGCCGTTTGGCCTGATATCTTCCACCTTGGCTGAGACTAGTGGCAATTTATTTTCAAAATGAGCTTTCAAAATAAGGGATTTAAACGGGACATCGTCTTCCAGAGGAGATTCGTGAAACGGCTTTCCTAGGAATTTAATAAATAAGATTTCCTTTGGAGGTAGTAAATGGAAAAGGTTTACCTTGGTGAAGACCAACTGAGAATGATTAATGTTCCAGTTCAAGGGTCTTAAGTCTTTCATTTCGTACCCCTTCTTTTTTTCAAATTATGACCATATGAATTGGGCATAAAAGCCCTTCAAGTAAGCTTTGAATCTCTCTCTTTAGAGAAATTAAAGGTAGTAATGATATTTAATAGACAAAGAACTACTTTCTTTTGGAAGCTGGAAATCACTTGAAAAGTATAAATGGCTTGGCTGAGGTTTCTTACCTCATGAGTAAATATAACAGGGTGGCCTAAATCACTCCCAACTAATTACAAAACTCACTGTTGAAAGTGATATCTCTGAACCGATGCTTATTTTCTAATATATCTCCGAATCTCATTATAGACCAAAGAATTTTTCCTACATAATTTTATTTTTTCTCTCACACATTATTCCCACCTAGCCCACACACACACACACACGCACACACACGCGCACGCACGCAATCTCACTCTTGGTCTTTGTCTTATCCTCTCTCCCCTCTCTAGTTGCCTTCCTCTTGGTCACCTCTTAATGCTCCTTAAATTTAAGATTTTGGTTTTATTTATCTTCATTTCTTCTCTCTATTTAGAAACCTGCTTGAATCCCGCATAGAAAATGATTGGGGATCTCAGTGTAAGTCAAGTGGGTGTTTGTAAAACTTACTTTACAACAGTTTCTTCACATCTCTTTTTTCCCCACATTACCAATACAGATGATTTCAGTGTCTTCTTATTCCATTTCTTGATGTAGAAATGATGTAGTTATATCACATCTAGAAAGAGAATAAAATCCCCATTGTATAGCTTCTAAATTCACTTCTGTTCTAAACAGATTCTAGAGTTGTGGCGACATAGTCTTCATCTTTTCCTGTATTAAAGAGGTAGATCAAGATGTTAGTCTCTTAAGTAAATAAATATATTAGGATTCTGTCAAATAACGTCTTGTTCAGACTTCATTATTTTGTTTATTTCATAGTGTGCGTGCACACACAAATGCGCATATATATATATATATATATATATATATATATATATATATATATATATATATATATATATATATATATATATATATATATATATATGTTTGTGTGTGTGTATACACCCATATATATATATATATATATATATATATATATATATATATATATATATATATATATATATATATATATATATATATATGTGTGTGTGTGTGTTTGTGTGTGTGTATACATATATATATATATATATATATATATATATATATATATATATATATATATATATATATATATATATATATATATGTGTGTGTGTGTGTGTGTGTGTGTACACATATATATATATATATATATATATATATATATATATATATATATATATATATATATATATATATATATATATATATATATATATATATATATATATATATATAATATGTTTCTTATTTAATGTATACATATTCAATCAAATCACATTTTCACTTCATCACGTTTCATTCTTTAATACCAATGTTTCTAATTCCAGCTAATAAATTCTAAGTGATAAAATATTTAAACAATCGTGAAGACCTCATGAGTTTAGTGTTTAATCTTAATAACGCAAATTTTCGATAATCAATGGCTTCATCTCATATATATATATATATATATATATATATATATATATATATATATATATATATATATATATATATATATATATACATATATATATACACATATACATATGTGTATATATATGTGTGCGTGTGTTTGTGTGTGAGAAAATTATCTACGTTCTGGAACATTTGCGCTAGTAAGAGTACACACAAAACTCATCAGGTCTTCATGATTATTTAAATATTGGATGTGTTAGCCCTGAGTTTTAATTTCGAAAAGTTAGTGAAAAAGACAAGATCGTCTTCCTTCATATATCTTAGCAGACTATAGAAACCAAATTAAGCCTTTCATTATTAATCGCTTCTCGTCTGGGAAAATGAAAACTGAGATTTTTATTTTTACATAATTTCAACCATGGAGTCACTAAGACATTCAATTGATGGGATCAGAAAATTTGGTATTAAAAAATGAAATGTTGATGGTGTTCCAAGCGATGAAGTGAAAATGAGATTTGATTCCATAATAGAGATATGGAAGGTTGCGAGGAGAATTAGAGGGAATTTTGCTTGGGAATTAGACCAGTGATAGCAGTAATGAACCCACCCCCCTCCTCAGTTTTAATAAAGATTCGGTGCTAACTTGGAAAAGGAGGTTGGTGATATTAGCTACGACTTTTTTTTTTATCTAGTTACTCCTCATCCATGAATCAAAAAAGGTTCCTTCCACTCCACGTTACAACTCCCTCCTCCTTCCCCTCCTTCTCCCCTCCCCTCCTCCCCCCTTCCCCTCCCATTCACCGTTTCTTCTGCAGTCATCTTAAAGCTGCCATCCTGCCGAAATCCTTTTATTGCCTCATTATTAGTTTGCTTGTATTGTTGCCGAAACGTCATTTTCAAAGCTAATGAGCTTTTTTTCCTGCTTACTTTATAATTGCTTTTCATGGATGATTTATACGCTGTGCGATTTTCAAAGGGACAGCAAGTGTATTTTTTTCAGGTCACTATTATCGCTTCTGGTTGGTTTTCATAACCCTGTTCTAAATACACACCTACAAGGCGGTTTTAATTAGTATGTTAATAGTCGGTGCAACGGCCGACATATATCTACAAAGAGAGGCGGTGTCTTCGCAGACGTTAGTGCGACATATAAAGCCATACAATTTCCCTAATGGCGCTGATAATTATTTGATAAGGACATCTTCCCCGAACTTAATGCGGAACCCTGATTTTATGGTGCATTAACCGTCCCTCGGGGCAAATGATGATGAGCTGTAACAACCCCTCTCCGGATTTACAAATTACCCATCCTACTTCTCAGTTCCCTTGCAAAAAGATGTAGCAACATTGCCCTGACATGTCAGGAAAAAAATGTTGCTCATTATCTCAGCGGTTTCGTCGGGAAGACTTCGTCACTTGAAAAGTTTTATTCTCGTTCTCAAAATTATTATTATTTTTGTATTGATGGGAAGTCATGTTGCAGTAGTTGTGAAGAAGAGCTAGCGGATCGTAAATTTGTATCATTAAAATTAAATTTGTATCATTAAAATTCATATTTTTTTTCTCTCTATATTTATGTGTGTATATATATATATATATATATATATATATATATATATATATATATATATATATATATATATATATATATATATATATATATATGAGTGTGTGTTAATCTTGTATTTAGAAATTTTTGTGACCATTTTGTTTTCGACAGATTGAGTTATCGTGCAATTTTTGTTTGATGCACTGAATAGGGAGACAACTAACCCAGACACTTATTTCTCTTCTCAACAACATGGCCACGGCGTGCTTGGTATCTTGATTAGAGAGTTTGCAATCATCGCGTATTTCTCAAATTTATCCACACACTGGCTACGTGTGTTATAAGAACAGGAGAAATCGGAAGTTTCTTCTGCGGCCAACATTGCAGAAATGATATTTTAGTCAGATAAAGTAGGCCTTCGATGCTACATCTTTGATTTGATGCCACGATAATTTTGCCCCAATTTTTGGTAGGTATTTGAATGTATTATAACCCTTTTCCCCGTCTAATAAATGTGTACAAATTATATTCCACTTTGGTAGCGTGTTCTGTTTAATGAATGAAAGATTTCGAAGCTTCTTTACCGGGCCTGATCGGATTCAAGAACGTAATTGAAATTACTAAATCCATTCTGAGTGAAACAGATGTTTCTTCGTATTGAAGAATAGTTTGCAGAGTGAGAGATTTATTTGCTATAATTTCTAGGGGAACAGAAATTACAATAGAAAACATAAACGTATAAAGAAAGAATAGATTAAATATAAATCTATGTTTTATGAGGTGGTATTGAAGACTAAAATTGTTCAGCTGCTTAGGCTCATAATACTGAATAAAAATAATAGAAATACGAGGGCATTAACAGATGCTATTGAAGGTCTTTAATATGGACTTCTGTCAGGGCAACAATGCTTTCCATTCTGTGTCATTCTTTCTCATCTCTCCGGAAGGGAGGCCAGGGACCATCTATTGTGCTCTAGCATCTCGCCTTAATGTGGAAGACTTAGGCCTAGCCTATCATTGAAGCAAAGATATTCATATCTCTCTCTCTCTCTCTCTCTCTCTCTCTCTCTCTCTCTCACTCTCTCTCACACACACACACACACACACACACATAACTGAAGCAGAATGGAAGGAGTAAAATGGTTAGTAAAAGTAGTAGTGTTTAAAAGAAGTGTTTATCGAAGTTGCAAGCTCGAGTAGAATACTTCCCCATCTAGATTAAACTCATTTGAGCGAAGTATTTGCAACAAAAGCTCAACGACCAGCTAGCTTTTGGCACATAAAGGTTCCGTACGCCAACGTTAGGAAGGTTTTCTGTGTCAGTTTGCGATGCTTCTCAGACTTTTCTTTAATTTAAAAGTTCTCGGAAGCCGTGAATAGCTTTGTGAGACTATTCTGGTACTAGATTTAAACTTTCCCCGCCTCTCTTTCCCTTCCTAGCTTTTTCTCTCAAATGCTTCTCCATAACAAAAGTTCCATTGCAAAGATTTAGAAAACACTGAATGTTACCGGTTTTAGACTTATTGAGGACTTCATATCCTGTATTTTTGGCTGTGTCAATACAGTAACGCCTATGCATTGTCTGGACCTTGATCTGTCTAGTATCTGTGCAGACTCCTATTTGCATCATCCAAACACCTTCGGTCTGACACCGTGCTTATTGGGTTTAT
>NC_089791.1:4633250-4635750 GCF_040412425.1 Macrobrachium rosenbergii
CAAGGAATTTATCGCCAGTTTTCTTTGAGAAAGGTGCACATACGCGCGCGAGTTTGTATGGAATAATTGTCTGACCGAAAAACTGATTAAGTATACAATCGTCTGCTTACTTTTGTTTCCAGCGTATTGTGAAAGATTAGCAACTGGAAACAAAAGAATTAAAGTGAAATATTTTTGTATATTGCATATACAGCCCTCAATGTATTTTTTTTATAACGGTTTGTTAAAGATTTGAAATGGAATGAAACACCCAAAATAAAAGTTTATGAATCAGAGTCATGGAGGAACAGTAATACAGTACATGGGTCCCTCATCGATATCATCGTAGGCTGTTATGCTTTGGTAACACCCAACTGATCCACAGCAACGTTACCGAAATCAAAGCGCTTGATTTCCTATTTTTTCGCTTATTGTGTTTCATCAAATGTTTTGACTGGGTAATGCCACTCATATAAAGGCTTTAGATATTTTCGTTGTATTAAACCGGTATCATGACTGATATACATATATATGGGTTGAGAGGCCTCTAATTAAGAAAATGTGGTAATAATTCTGTAATGTTTATTTACTCAAATTTCATGACATATAAGAGTATCTTTGTGGTATATCAAGTAATTCACAATTCTGTTATTTTTTTTTTTTTTGTCCATTTTTTTGTCTTTGGGCTAAGCGTAAATAACGAATTGCCTCCCTGGAAGCTTTAAGGTTTTGCAAACAATGAACATTTCTGGCATCACTTGTTAACTTTTAGTAATGGGTGTTTGCCAAGGGGATGGGGGCGGGCTTGGAGGTGAGAGGGGTTGTAGGTAGACAAGAATGAAAGAGTTGTTAAGGGGATGGAAGGAGAGACTTAAAGGGAAAAGGAGTTCGGTCGGATTAGTTTAGCTGGGGGAGGGGTATATGGAGAGGTGGAGGTGGAGGAGGGGTGGGAGGAGGAAGAGGGAAGATTTTCCCTTTCCATTTCCGTTCGATTGCCATCATCCGGGTATTATGCCGCCGTGAGAAACTCTGAAGAAAGTTCCTAAGACGATTACGATTCACAAGATTACTTCTTCCTTTTCCTTCTGGTCGTTTTTCTTCACAGGCTCTGTTTTGATGCTTCAGCTACGCACAGAAGAAACAAGGGTTGAGGTTTTTCTTTCCTCCTCCTCTCCTCCTCCTCATCTCTCTTTTGTCCTTCCCCCTCCCACCACCCAAGCCCTCGTATCCAGGAGAATGGTTCTTTGTCTATCGCGTTGTTAGTTATTATTATACATGGTGATTTGGTTTCTGTATTCTCAAAGGCGTTTGTAGGTTTTGTTTCTTACTATAATTTTGTTTTATATATATATATCGATTAATCCCTCCCCAAATACGATAATATGGTCTTGAAATAACTGAAGATTTGGCTCTTATCGCACAGTATTAGAAGCCATGAGACGTAATTTCCTTGGCTTAAAGTTGGGCATATTTTTTAACGTAGGCTTAACGTGTAATTCAGGGGGAAAGTCTGCGGCCGATCATCTGTTGTCGTCTGATGTTTATTCAGAAACTTTGGGCTTTCTCTACTCACAAAAGCAAGGCAATATTAGCTCCCTCGGACGATCGCAGTTTGTAGACGGGAATGAGTGATTTGTTTTCTTGTTATTTTGAAGAGCTTTCGTGTTGTAAAGAAAGGGTCTGTCGAATTTTATTGTCAAAGCGTTCCTTCGCCATTAAAGGTTTATTTGTTCCTCATATCGAGTGTTAACTTTTCTTAGAGTTGCCATACGAATATCCTTGATTTTCTTAGAACAGCTTGTGTACTGGATGTGTGATTCGCTGTAAAACTGTCCGTAATGTCGGTTAAAAATCTGTACATAATTCTATATTGTTCAATCAATCCAGAACATTATTTCACGTGTCAGGAACCCGTTTCCTACAGTGAAGTTACTGAGGACACAAACCTGGAATAATGAATATAACGGCACAGTTTGGTTATCGTCGTTGGGGAGGACTAGACAATATGCGTGTCCATATTGATTCAGTAGGCATGCCAGGTGGAGGGAATGGTCTTTTGAATATCGGAACTAATTATGTGATTGGAGGGGACCACAAGTCTTCATGTCTTTGTTCTTCATTTGGGGAAAAGCATTTTGTGTATAAATGGCTTTCTTGTAGAGTGTGTACTCGAATAAATGGAGGAAAGTTTTGATTGGAAAACCTTTAGATTTTTTGAAGTGGTTAGCTAGCTGAAATATATTTTTTGTCCTTGCATTTAACTTGCAAATACTTGCACGATGTTATAGTAGGGTTGCTTCAATCGTTAAATCAAACTACTCAGAATATATCTTTTACTCGGAGAAGAACATGTAAATATTGTCTTCTTCTTTCTATGTATTTATAGACATCTTGAAGAAACTTGAGTAATTTTAGTCAGCCGCTTTTCCATTGATTTAAGAGTAAATTAACCCTATTTTTCTATAATCGGTTTTGCTGGAGATAAACCTGGCCAGTCCGAGTGGGTAAAAGTTACTCCTAT
>NC_089791.1:4640750-4670750 GCF_040412425.1 Macrobrachium rosenbergii
AGGCCGAGTTTTAACTCGTTGTTGTTGTCCCGATATTTTCCTTTGCGGTTATACATTGATTTACCTTATTTGTTATGATCTGCTGGTGTTCAGACAGCCTGTTAGCTTGTTCTGAAGAGCATTTACTTACATGGCCAATGTTTGTATAGGAGTAACTTTTTCAGTGAATTTCATAAAAAATTTATTCTCTCTCTCTCTCTCTCTCTCTCTCTCTCTCTCTCACACACACACACACACACACACACACACACACACACTATCTTGCATAGTTATAGCTCTATCTTATCTGAGTATTCATTTCCTTTCATAGATATATTATGGAATTATATAAAAAGACAAGCAAATGTATCTTACGTATTATAATTATGACCCATTTTTTCAACCGTCCTTTTTGACCGCAAAATGTTTTGCCATTTAATTGATTTGAAAGGGAACTAATCCCTTTTAGTATTAACTAATTTGAATAAATCGTTATGAACGAGTTTCATTGAACATGTAAATGTAAATCTCCACCATCATGCAAAATCAAAATCACTCCATTTTTATCACGTTTAATTTTTCATTCCATTTTATGCATTAGATTCATTTTTAAGAAAACTTATGAATGATTATTTTTTTTAAACACTCGCTCTCAGGATGGTTCTGATACTGCGAGAGGACGTTCATTCGTTCATGTGTGTGGTAATTTTGGGTTGGGTGTTTTGTGCATTTGGCATATTTACAGACATTACTAGATTTAAAAATGGCCACTATTTTCCATGAATGTTTTCATGCGACGTTTTTCATTTTTCCAGGAACTCTTTAGTTGTGAATCGAAAGTTAATTTCCTCCCTTGTTTTTCATTTGTCAACTGCCGTGCACCCAGATGCGTTGTTTGGATAGTTTTGATTAAATGTTTTACTTCCACAGCAAAAATAAGTTTTTATCCCTGGCTACTTTTTTATCACCATACAAAGAATCATCTAGGTAGCATTGAAGTACCACAGTTCTCTCCGTCGTGACCCGGATTTCATAAAAGGCTTGAATTTTTAAGAAGAGACAGAGGCAGTTGCAGTCCTTTCGTTATGGATGATTGTTTCACTCTTTTTGTGACATCAGGCGTTGTTAAGGATCATTTTAAAGATATAAAATCTCTGTTAATATGTGGAAGGGTCCTCTTGCATAAGCGCATTTTGCGTAGGAGTATCGAAATGCAAATGAGGTAGAAACAGTGTAAAGCCTATTCATTGAAAATAGGTCTTAACAGATTGAATAGTTTTGATTACATTTCCAATATACGCCTCATTCAGTAAATGCAAGTCATCAGTAAACTGTTTTTTAGAAAGCATGCCACTGGAACAACAAACATGCAATTAAGAAACTCATTTTGTTTTTAAGCTGATATCATGTTAACCTATAGTTGGTGCTGGGGAGCATAATTATCAAATCACAATTATATAGCTTCAATGAGATCAGCAGCAGACAACTGTTGCAGACTTCAAGAAAACAAGACTACAGAGCTGATCTCTGGATGCCGCAGCTAAACTCGACAAAAATGAGATTGGGCTCGTTATATTTTCTAAATGATGACTTTTTCGCTGCGTGAGCATTCACATTCAGCGAATTCTTTTTTGGAATATATGGGTATTCAGCTAATTTGGCCTCAGCCGAGTTGTTTATTTTTTTGTCCGTTTTATTGTATTAAATACAGGTCAATTTTCCGAATTGGGGACCGCGTTTACCGCCACAAGAGAAAAAAATATGCTAAAATTTGCATTGGTTTTTTTAATCTTCATTCTTGCAACATGCTGAGCCATACTTGCTCTTCTGACCGACCAAGTCTTCCTTGCAAACAAACAAACAAACAAACAAGCAAAAAATCATACTCATTATTACTGGAAATATGTCTGTAGGAAGAAAATTTTAGCTTCAAGACCGTAGACCTGACTAGTTAACGTAAGTCCAAGATTGCCGACAAAAAATCAAAGCAATGAGGTTAAGCTAACTGGAACTCACGGTCTAGTATAAAATCCAAATTTTATTCCTACGAGATAAGAATTACCTGTTAATCATCATCTTTTCATTTGTCATCATGGGAGCGCGTCACTGCCGGCCCCCCCCTCCTTTAATAAATACTTTGTACAGCGAAGAGCTGCAACCTCGTTTAAGATAGCTAGGACAGTCAAGTTAATTGAGTGACCAGGGAACTCCCCATGAGCAGTAGAATATTGATTGCACGTGAAGCCTCAAAGTTAGGTGCTCATGTGTGAGGTGGTGGTGGTGGTGGTGGTGGTGGAATGTAAATGGTTATGAATGGCCAGGGTGGCTTGTGACACGTTTGCCTGTAGGCGAAAGTAGAGTCGGCTGTGGCGTGAGCGAGTAGCGGCTGTTGATGAAGGCCGTGAGCGTGTTTAGGTAAGGGCTTAGCCTGTCGCTCTTGTGATGGTTAATATGAATTCGAATTGCCAATTGAATTGCCAATTCTGAAAGGATATTTGAGGCTGGAACACTGAAGTCGGATGGGTATCACGTCGGTCCTGTATATATCAAGATTTAAATAGAACTTGTTTTGAGTCAATTTCATCTCTGTTTTACCCCTGAAATTGTACACTTTTCATCTGCTGTTGCTAATTCACTCGTCCCTTTGTATGAAATTAAGAGCACATAGAGCAGAGAACTGCATCTCAAAATGTTCTACTTAAATATCCTTTTATCCTGTTTGATAATTCGGTATTGTACGTTTTATTGTTTTTGGGGAGATGTTCTTATAAAGCGAAGTATTTTGTATGACAAGGACTTTATGACTTTATCAGTTTTTTAATTGTAAACCAGTCTAATGAAACTCGAAATTTCTTTCGTGTTAAAAAGGCATAGTGGTGTGTCAATTCTTCCGCAGTCTTTCGGGAAATGCGAAACCGCTTACTGCCAGTATTATTTATTTCTTAAAATCGATTAGTTACCCACTCTATTACTAAAGAGTAGCCAGAATACAGATCAACCGACAGTTCTGGAATTATTAAAGATCTTAATTGTGAAAACAAAAAGCAAAAAAATTATAGGTTATTGTCATGCATTTTGCATGTATTGACACTTTTCACGCGACCCTGGGAATAGCGATTGCCTTTGAATTTAAATGCAAAATATAGTAATGCAGCAATTCATTCTCTAGAATAAAATACTCTTTTGGTAATTTTAACTCAAAAAGGTTTATGCCCTACTATTTCATTCATTTTTTCAGTGGTAAAACTAAGGTATACTTAACTTTTCTCTCTTTTTTTACTACGTGTTTTCTCGTTAGAGATCGAGAGATATGATCTCGACGCGGTGAAGAAAGCAGTTTCTTTGAGACTACTTAAAACAAGAACGTCGTTTTTGGAACCGTGGGACACATATTGGCGTCATATAATTTTCACGAATATAAAGTCTTTTTGTACATTTGTAGATGGTTATACAGGGTAAAATACATCTTAATTTTCCTTCTGCTGAACCAAAAGAAAAAAAGTCGGATACCTCTTGGTGCATCTCTTCATCACTGCGTATTTGTGAGGATTTATCATTATTTAGTTTGTTATAATTCTCGTGTTTTTTTTTTTATTCTTTTTATTTGCCCAGTCTTTCTCTGCTGTTTTCTACTGTTTGACAGTCTTCCTTACTCCTGCGTGGCGTCTTATTATTGAAGTCAGAGGTGCCCTCCGTCCCTTGGACACACGCATATCTTTCCAGACTACCTCCCACCCCGAACTATTCACCGAGGGTATTTTTATTTTGGGGGGAAAGCGGTGGGTCCACCCACTCCAATGCGTCTCGTACTGTACCTACCCACAGGACCGTCTCTGTGTACTCCTCGTGACCCCCTTCCCCACTTTGAAGAAATGAATTAGCCGGTTGTGGTCTCGTTCCCCTTTAACCCCTGTTGATGTCTTGTTGTGGGGCTGCCTGACACTCCTGGCTGTGGCTGACGATCGTTATTCGTGACGTAATGACGGCCTCGGGACGAAATAGTGCCACCCATCCCTTGTCCCTTTGTTCCTCCCCCTCCCACCCCCACTCTTGACGCTCAGGGGCTAGTTTCTTGTCAGTGGGGTGGGGGGGAGTGCGGTTGGGGGACTGAATTCCGCTTGTGTGTTTGAACCCTTAGCAGAAACAGCCTTTTCCCTTGCCTTGGTTCCAACTAGGACGTTGGCGGCGGCCCGGATACGTGTAGGTTCCTTGTGACGTCATGGTCATTTGCTGGACAATAGTGTGTCTGGTTTAGGTTCCCGGAAGCTATTGGGACGATTTTTATGACTCTCTCTCTCTCTCTCTCTCTCTCTCTCTCTCTCTCTCTCTCTCTCTCTCTCTCTCTCTCTCTTTGAGGGTCACGTCTGAAAGGAGAGGTTTCATGCAATTTTTCCTTTTAGTTGCCTGTGATGACCTGCTTTCACTAATGGATATTCGGCTGATATGGTCAGCTTATCCATGGTACTATTTCCTGCATTAGGTCAGAATAGTTAACTATACGCAGTTTAACTTAATTTTGTGTGTATGCTGTGCATTTTTTCGTCATTATGTCTTTGTGTTTTGTGATTTACATTTGTTTCATCTGTGCAAAATAAATTATGTCCTCATTTTGTCTGGTTGTCATAACTCTTTCCTCCATTTTGTCACTGTTCTTAACTTCTTCATTTTATCTTTGAACGTTTTACTTTTATCACCAATTTGTCTTTTTACACCGTGATATGCGGACTCGGATCTCGATTGTTTTCGAAATGCGATCAAGATTTAACGAACCGAAATTCTTGAGTAGTTTAACTATAAAGTTTCCGATCTCTGCTGCTGATGAAAGGGCGCACTGCGTTTTCTATTCAAGAGCCGTTGATATATTTTATAGCCTGAACAAACTTGAGAGTCCCAACTTTATTACTTCTAAATTTTCTCTCTCTCTCTCTCTCTCTCTCTCTCTCTCTCTCTCTCTCTCTCTCTCTCTCTCTCCTCTCTCTGTCTCTCTCTCTCTCTCTCTGGATGCTTTACCATTTTACTTCAATCTTATGTTTTGCATATGGGATGCAAAACATACAAGAAGACTCTTAGCGGATAGCACAAACTAGCGGCTTATTGCCGTAATCATTTGTTTTGCATCATCTCTGTATTTCCACTTATTTTCTTTCTTTCTTTGTTTTCTCTCATTCTGTTGTCCTTTTCCCACCGCTACGCTGCCCTTCGCTGGTAAACACGGCCGCTGCGCTGGAAGTAGGAGATTAAAAAGGAGTTCCTGATGATTTTGATTGATTTGCTCTATATATGAACATGTGTTGGATGTTCGAGCTATTTTAGTCGACAGCAGTTTGGCCACTCCGGTATGGAATACCTAAGTGAGAATCTTGAGAACGCCGTTGAATGATCAAAAATGCATGTTTAACGTTGTTTGTGTGCGTGCATTGCTTTCAAGGCTCGTTTGCTCTTTCAGGTGAGACTTGCCTAAATTTTAAAAGCTGACGACTTGATTAAGTAATTTCGTTATATCCTTGTTATTGTTTCGCATTTCTGAGCATGTCAGTCTGCTCCCATGGGTCCGTATGATCGTACAGATTTTATTGATTTTATTTTCCATTCTGCTCAACATATCAGTAGACAGCATGTTGATATGTTTTGGTTTATGTTCAATCACAGTTCCACTGCCAAGCGCCAGACTTCAGATATGCACTTTGTCATTTTTTCAGTTCTCCACAATTGATATTCAGCGGTAAAAGTTAACTGGTATTTAAAATAAGATACATTACCTTGACTATTACGACTCCAGTTTTATAAACGAAGTTAGCCAACTCAATGCATTTCCATTTACAATTCTTAGCAGCACTTACTACCTACCGCCCTCAAAATCGAGCTGTTTGTATTACCGTCTCTTCCAGATTAGTTTAATTTTGCCGAATATTTTTTTCAGTTTACTCACAAGTAATGACATTGGGTTCTTGAGAAGCTAACCTTCAAGTTTAAAACTATCAGACGCTTACAAACAAGTAGTCGGTTTGGTCTGTTAATATTTATCTTATTCCTAAGTTTTGTTTTCACTTTTCTGATATTTTTTTGATCCTCAACAATTGCTGATGTTTTGGTGGGGAAATTTTAAAAGCCTTCTTATAATGTGTGTACCTGTTGCTTGTGAATGTTTCTATTTTTCCTTATTTTGACGTGCAGCTTTCTCCTAGTAGAGTAGCACGAAAGCGCTTCTGTTAATTCAGATGTTCGTATACTATTTAAGAGACCACATACCTGTTCAATGATTTTTTATAATCCATTTCCTCGTATTAAATATATTTATTCATCACGCCAACACATTTTAGCTATGCTGAACTGTTTTGCTGACTACATTGAAAATTGTGGGTACATTTACCCCGTCTGTACGTAACTCATCCACTTACCCACTGTAATTAAACCAATGGACAAATTCATTCTAGAAAAAAAAAGTTTATCGTTGCACGGGGCAAGAAGTAACTAAAATAAATTACTCTATATGATTTTTTCTCTTGTATAGGAAAGTTTATTCATTTATACTTTCTTCCTTCATGTTGCAGCCGTCTCCCTCATCAAAGTAACTGATATTTAAGAGTGTACCTTTGTAACGCATATTTTGCTTCAGTTTGTTATTCATCAACGTCAGCTTTTGTAAACTGGCAAATAGTTTCACGTGTAAAAGGTGTATAGAGTGGTTGACCTATGAATGCGGCCGGGGTTTCTGTTCAAGGAACCATAAGGAAGGAATTGATATCCTAAATATTCATTATTTTCTTTGTATGTTGAGTGTCAGTTTTAACAGTCCTGATGAAAATAGCCACTAATATATATATATATATATATATATATATATATATATATATATATATATATATATATATATATATATATATATATATATATATATATATATATATATATATGTATGTATGTATGTATGTATATACATACATACATATATATATATATATGTAGAATCTACTGGTCACTTTTACCAGATACATATATAATTGTAATAGCCACAATTCCCTCTTAACTTCTCGAATTCTTCGCGCTTCTTTGGATATGCTTGTCACTACAAAGCCGCAAGATCCAAGTGCAAGAAATTGAACCGGACATCACAGCCACTCCAACATCTAGCACCTGGATCTTACGGCTTTGTAGTGACAAGCATATCCAAAAAAGCGCGAAGAATTGAGAAGTTAAGAGGGCATTGTGGCTATTATTATAATATATATATATATATATATATATATATATATATATATATATATATATATATATATATATATATATATATGTGTGTGTGTGTGTGTGTGTGTGTGTGTATGTCTCTGTGTGTGTTTGCATCATGTGTATGTGGGAATGATTAAATAAATGGCTCCACCTAACGTTAGTGCTCTTAGTGTGCTTGCAATTTATTGGTTTCAGACATGAGATAAATCGAGACGTCCAAAGACTGTCGTTACAAATTCGGAATCCCCATTCTGGAGGAAATCTCTTGTCCTATTGTCTCGCGAAACCAAACAAAAATATGAAGAAAATTTCGTTAAAAGCCGCATCTTCGAAAGGAAAGGTGAACCCGTTTTAAATCTAAAGTTAACTCAGTAGTCTGGCTATACAACGTAATGTTAGTAATAATAATTAAATCTGCACTCTTTACCAGGGATAAGTGAGTGACTTCAGGAGTGGACTATGCCGGTGTATGTTCCATGTTGTATGTCTGCCTGTGCGTAAAGGTGTTTACGGGAAAGTACATTATATGTATGTGTTCAGGTAGCTTCAAAGCGTAAGTTGGATTCCTTCATTATAAGCCTATCTAGACTACACGGTTGTATACATAGTAATGCTTAAGATTAAAAAGACACATTTTGCCATAAATGCACGCCCATACCTACATGGATACTCTCCTACGTTCGTAAGTCACCTCATAGTTATGATGCTTGATAGTTCTTAAATGATTCAGTTATCATCCATGAGGTGAATTTCTTTACTGCAGTCGCTAAAATAATTGTAGGTCACTATTGTACGAGGGCCAGTTGCAAGTTTGAAAATTAACGGGTGCTGTGTTACAAGACAATGAGACAACAGCTTTCTTGCCATTAGAAGAAATCTGTCAAGAGTCTCCTTCGTCTGTCAGTGCCTTTTGTCAAACACTGGGCTTTGTATCATAAGAAGTTGCCACTGGCTGTATAAATCTCTCCTGGCGCGTAAAAAGCTCATTAATCACAGAAATATGTAATATGACTGCAGTTGTGAATCTGCAAGTGGGAGATCATAAACTGTGGGGAGTTTGTCGAAGAAAGGCGGCGATACAGCCTTTGTTGAAGCATAGGATTATAAATCACTTTTGGTTTTCTGAATATTCATGAATAAACCCTCGTTTGTTACTGAGCACAGCGTTCAACAAGCTCTATCTTTCCCACACACACACACACACACACACACACACACACACACACACACACACACACACACACACCTACAAAACTCGCGCGGTCAGCTGTAAGGCAGTTCTGCAGCCTCCCTCATTCCTGCCATACACAGTCTTTCTACCTTTCGCAACTTGAGTGCATTCATAGAGCCCAGCATTTTCTGTGCTGTACTGGTATCGTCCCTTTTCCCAATCACTTCCTATATTTCATTGATCTGTTGCCAACGTATTTTTTTGTTCCTCCATCAAGCTGTTTTAACGAACATGCAAAGGATAAGAAGCACGACTTTTTTATGATGCTTAGCGTGAAGAAAAATTTGAGCAGGTTAGCAAGAGTTAGAGAATGCAATTTAGTCGATTTGGAATATGAAAATTATACTATTTGATACGTTGGTATCGGACGAACTTGATTTTAGAAAAATGGCGGAACAATATGTGGCATTTCATACAGCAAAGGACAAGTATTTTGATAGGTTGTGAACAGGAAAGGATAGATAGGTTTTACGCCGGAAAAGAGCGTTAGTAAAACAGTTTTATTCACAAAACAAGAACGTGAATTGGTCTGGAATAAGAAGAGAGACGAACAAATGAATGACATCAAGTTACATTGTATCGTAGCCTCCAAGAGAAGGATTTCCGTACTTTGACCGATTCCAGGCGTCTGATTCTTTTCTCCAAAGTTTTTTATGTAAAGTTCAAGAAGGAACAGAACTCTTTTGACTCTCAAAACAGGACTGCCAACCGCAATCAGTCAGTGCAAGAGAATGGCAGCATTGCTCAATGCGGGTATGGGCTGCTGATGTTTTTTTTTAAAGTTACGGCCGGTTTTCTCCCATTAAGAGTCATGCAGGGACCAGCCAGGTCAGACTGATGTCAAGCATTAAAGAGGCTTAATTGTATTTCTTAATTATGAGGTCTGGCTCGATCCTAGTCGGCAGCGTACGTACCTCCGATGACAGAGGCTGTGCGGAAATTAAAAGCCTCGTATTTGTGGTCTTCGCTTGTGTTGAATGAATGGTGCTTTTTCGTTTTCATGTGAATGATGACGTTAATGAGGCTCCTAAATGTCTTTCATTGCGGTACTATTAATATCATGGAGGGGGGGCTGTCAGGAGGTGACAGGGGGTGCATTCTGTTATATTTTTCATTACACATTCAATTAAGCCTTTATTTCGGAAACCAATTGGTGTTGGATTTTAATTAGTGGTCATTAAAGGATTAAGGCATTCATTATGATTTTATTGTTGCAATAGATGGTGGCAATTAGAGGGGACCAGCTCCTGCAACTTGCGTTCACCTAGATTACTTTTCGTCACCGCGGTCAGCATTACTGGCTTAAAGGCAAATGGGAAATAATAATAATAATAATAATAATAATAATAATAATAATAATAATAATAATCCCCTCCACCTTCAGCCTTTCAAGGTAAATGTGCTGCCCTTGTTCACGTTTAATGACTTGTTTTAAATCTCTCTCTCTCTCTCTCTCTCTCTCTCTCTCTCTCTCTCTCTCTCTCTCTCTCTCTCTCTCTCTGCCTATTAACAAGGCAGTGAGGGCCTTGATATCGCATTAGATGCAGTTCAATTTATTCTTCAAAAATGAAAAAAATTGTCCTTTTACAAGAACCAGTTTATAAACTGAACGCATGGCTGTCGTTGTTTACGCTGCCATGGATTCAGCATGTTCGTCTCCTTCCAAAACCAGTTTTGAAAATGAAGTGAGTAGGAGAAACTTAAGAGTGCCATTTGAGCACATTTAATAACACTTAACTTTACCTGATACAATTAGGTTTAACATTTACCTCTGCTTTTTCTAATAAAGAAGCTGAGTAGGAACCAGCGAGGCAGGAGAGGAGGAAGGAAGCTCTTGTAGGGAGAAACTACTTTCATAAAGGCTCTTTTTTTTGGCACAGAGAAGCATAATACTGCTAAGTGCAGGAAGAGCAAAAGCCTCCAGCCACTATCATCTCGTTTCTAAAAGTGACCAAAAAGTTTTATTTTTCCGCTCGCTCTTCAGAGAAATTGGATAACAAAAGGCAATGAGCCCCGGCGAAGGCGCTTCCTATGAAAGGTCAGGCCGCATAACCCCTTCCCCCTTGAACCCCGTGCTTATTCAACCCCTCCTCCCTTAGACGCCATGCTTATTTATCTCTTATCCCCTGGCTCCATGCTTATTCAGTACTCCTTAGACACCATGACTATTCAATTCTTCTCCCCTTAGACTCCGTAGATATTTAACGTCCCCGCCCCCGCCTTCTCCTTAGTCTCCACGCTTATTCAACCTCCCCTTAGACTCGGTGCTTCTCCAACACTCCCAGGCTCCATGCTTACTCAACCCTTCTCCCTTCAGACTTCATGCTCAGTCATCATCTCCCCCACTGGGCTAGCAGCAGGTTATTTACAGATCAAATTCTATCCAAAGATGTAAACGTTAATATACAGGTATGAATCTATGCAAAGAAGAGGAAAATATAAAAGATAGGTTTGGAAAGTTCAAGAATTAGGAAATTTTATCGTAATGGACGGCTCCAAAAAATCTTAGCGGCCACAAATCTCCCAAGTGAATGTACAAGGATAAAAGTACTCTGGAAACACCGGAGAAAGATTATTCACGGTCTAAAACTGGAACGGGAAAATGTGTCTGGAACTTCATTCACTCAAATTTATCCTCAGGAAATATGGTAATCACAAATTGGTATATTTATTGCTGGAGCTGATGTAGCAAAATTCATCACATTCAACTCCAGCAGTCCCTTCAGAGTATCCAGGGCCATTAAGAAAATACGGGACGCGGGGTGGGGGGGGGGGGAACCTGAAGAGAGAGAGAGAGAGAGAAAATTGGCCATTGATAAGATTTAAGGTTTTGATCATCCTTGTAAAGGAAGCCACTTGAAGAAGAGTTTCCTTAGAAACGGAAGCAATCGTCCTTTAAAGCTGAGTAAGCCCAACTGAATGTTCAGAGCTTAACAGAAATACTTGTGGAATCTAAACAGCATCCAAACGTTTTAGAAGCCATGTAAATAATATTTTTGTTTATTTTCCAAGGAACTGAGATCCATCTTTAATCACTGAATTTACAGACCGAAATCGTAAAGATTATCGCGGACGCTAAAGGTGTAATAGTGAGATTAATAGATCTCCTTACTCAAGTCTTGAATTATTTGTCTTTTTTATAGATTCCGCTTATTGATGCATTAATGGTTTCCGAAATGTAGTATGAGCTTAGGAGGGATCATGAGGGAAATGATAATGCATAATAGAATTAAGAGCATAGGGGAGAGTACAAGAGGTTTGGGAGACGAATTATTGATTAAACCGAAAAGGAAAACGTGCTAAGGAGACAACATGATCATATAAAGCATCTTTCAAAGTGATAACTAGGTTTTTATATAAAGACCGCAGTGAAAAGATGTCGTGATTAAAAGTCATGTATTCGAGTATAAAGTAATAAAAGGTCTATGAAAGGTCTATCACATTAGGTACTTTTTGACAGTATGCAATTCTTGAAGCACTTGAGACTGAAAACTTTATACTTTAGTTCTTGGTTTCTGTAGGTGACGTGCCACGGCATCAAACAAGGTATATCAAAGTATATATTACAGAAAAGATTTTTTCATCCGCTCCAAAATCAATTGAAAACTGATTTAAGAGTCCGACACCAGGTATGTAAACTTTAGTGAAGAAATCCATCTTTAATGGAGACTTAAAAAAAACATTATAATAAAAAATCAAACAATGTCTTTAGAAACCAATGTATTATAGATGTTAAATAAAAATGACTAGGAGGAGAGGTTGTTTTCGAAGAGGGTGATGCTTCGAAGTTGCAATATAAAGAGAACAAACTGAGCTCTCAAGATAACTATGAAAGATCAGGAAACACGGGATGTGCATGTATGAAGATTACTCAGCTAGAGTGTCTCCAAATAATATCAAATAAATATCAAATAATATCAAATGTGCCTCGAAAGATAAATAACGAAAGGTCACTCAAGTATAGAGAGCTTACCCATGTGTGCTCTTCTTGCAAACCTTACCTGTTCTGCTGTGCTGCGTTGGTTTTACCGCAACTGATATCTGCTTATTTCAGTCGTGTAATAAATCTTGAAGCCTAAGAACAAATCATCTGGCTCAGCTTTGTTGCTCTTATCAATTTCATCAACATTTACAGTCAGTGACTTGGTTTTTTTCCTCACTTTCGTTTATAACTTCCAGTACAATTTTATTCTCAGACCCTTCTTCGAGACTTTTGTAATAAAATCATTCATAACCATAGGCCGTATTTGTAATGGAAAACATTTTTGTTAGACTATACTGCTATCATTATCGGATTCTAATGATAGTCGTATGAGAGAGCCTATAAAAGAAGAAGCATTTACCACATTTCGTAATCATTGATTGACTTATTTGTTACATTTAAATTTCAGATTTATCTTTTGGATTTAAAACTGTACCCCAATAGCGGCCAATGGCCTTGTTGGCTCAGTTTTCGTTTAAGCCTAAATCTTATAATCCAGCAATGCCTTACTTTTCAAGAAGGACAGCTTTCCTGCAATAAAGTAAACGGAAATTCTGTTGTTCACTTCAAAATATATTCATGTCGAGGTCGTATGAGAACGTGACAGCACCAGCAGAGACAGGAAGTACCAGAGCCGGGTGAGAATTGATATACTGAGTGGCATATTCATAGGCTGTTCTACATGCAGAAAGAATACCAACTGTGCGGGGAATGTAATCTACCAGAGAATTGAAACCTCCCTCCAGGCGCCTGCCACCCCCACCCCCTTTCCCCGCTCTCTTTCTCCTGACGCCATTTCCATAAGAGGATAGAGATAGAGGAACTAGACACAAGGGAAGAGTGTTATGTAGGGTAGAATCCTTCTGAGTGTGACAGCCGAGGTGTTTATGAGAAGTATTTGAGATGAGACTTTCTCTACGTTTAAGGTATTGACTGCTTTTCTCACAATACTTGCAGAAAGTTAGGATATACACTTATGTACTTTATTCATGGTAATTTACCATGTTGTCATTCTGCATATTTCGCATTCCATCGCAGGAATACGCAGAATTGAAGGTGGAATGTGATATAGATGGCAAGAAAGAAGAAGATAGCAAATTGGTTGTGTTTTACCCTCTTCATTTTTCTTCGAGTGCAAAAACGACGGTTTCCGAAAATTGCATCTCATAAATCTGTTTTTACAAGCTTTATTTGTAGGCTATATGCGCAAGGATGTCAACAATAAAACGATCTTTTAGACTTTTGCATATGATTCTGGGCTTGTAATAATAATAGCAGTATGATTAAAATTCCAGTAGCAACAAAAATTCCCTAGCTCAAGTAGTTTGGTTTTAATTGATTTTTTCGCTTCCTAATTCAACTATTCTTAAGCCTTAAGCGGAGCATTTCTTCAGGGGACTTATTTCTGTACAAAGTTTCTGCCAACAGCAAGACGTCGTTGTTTTAACTATTAAAAGCTCCAGGTATAAGACTTTTACATCGTCATTGCATTTTTTCTCTTCTGACTGTCTGTAACTTTCTCGTTAGTTTTTTCTCTGCCGGAACTTTAATTTCTGCCATTTGTTTCTTTCTGCCCCTTCCAACTTATTCCAAGAATTTTTTCCTTGAGAAAAAGGTGATGTATATTGGTTTGGAGCGTGAAGGAGTTTGAAACAGATATATATATATATATATATATATATATATATATATATATATATATATATATATATATATATATATATATATATATATTTAGAGAGAGATCGAGAGAGAGATAGAGAGAATTTTTTAACTTTTCGGGAAAGAGATCTACCCTTCAACGCTACAGGGTAATTATTGGAGATCACAGGAAGTCCTAAACTATATATACATTATATACATTATATATATATATATGTGTGTGTGTGTGTGTGTGTGTGTGTTGTGAGTGTGTGTATGCATATATATATATATATATATATATATATATATATATATATATATATATATATATATATATATATATATATATATATATATATATATATATATATATGTGTGTGTGTGTGTGTGTGTGTGTGTGTGTAGTATATGTATATAATGTGTATATATATACATATATATTTATATATACACATTTACTTTTACATGTATTGCTTTATCCTTATAGTTACATTTGGATCAGTAGCATGTGCGTGTTTAAATCTTATTCTTTAATTTAGAGTTAGATGCTCAAGAATCCTAAAGTGCTATTTATCAATGTTTTTTATAATGATGTTTCATATATTGTATTGGTCACCATAAGAAGAGATTAGCTTTAGTGGGAAGTTGCGCATCTGCTGCAGAAGGATTATAGCTTACCGCACTTGAGAAAATCTAACACCTAATCGCTAACCTGCAGGCCTTGTCCTGCAGGGTCTGGTTATGTGCCGAGAAGCTAAATAAAAGTTATTTATTGGGACTCGAACACAATATTTGTTACTATATGTCTTTACGCCACTGGGCCCCCTCCCAGCCGCCCCCCCTGCCCTGCCCCTCCAGACCTCGCAGGAAAGGAGCTACAGATTGATGGCTGTGTGTTAGCTCCTCTCAAGCGGGGTAAGCTGTAATCGGGCGGCTGCACCAGTTTCCTACTACTACTAATACTACTACTACTACTGCTGCTGCTGCTGCTACCATTATCTTTCACTGTTTCCAACATTGCCACTTACTTACTTAGGTTCCTGTTAATTTCTGTGCCAGGGGTAAGGGGAAGACTTTTTTCTCTCTCTTTCGAACGCTGTGTTCCTCTGACGCATATTAATTATTATACTCTCTCCCTCTGCTGGTTATTGTGCGTAATTCGGATGGTAGGTATGGTCTTCATTAAGGGATTAGGGCTCGTAAAGGCATAGTGCCATTTGGATCACAATTAATTAGGATGTTACTGTGCCCAGGATTCATGCATTGTTTCATAAACTTTTTGTATTTAAAGGATAATTTTTTGTTATAATTTTCATATTTGAAACTGCAGTATTTTTTATTGTTCGATGAACTTCATAAAAATCATTTTAACTTTTTTTAGAGAAGATTTATCGATTTCAGCTTAGGACATAATGTGGTATGTGTTCCTTTGCATAACTGACCAACTCTTTTTTTTTCCTGAGTAAATGAATGTCCTAGTTTGGTACATTCTTTCGAATGCTTCATGGTATAAATAATGTTGATGACAAGTTAGTCTTAATATCATTTCATGTGAATTTACCAGCTTACTCGTACGTCAGTGTAGTGTTGTTACATGTAGCGCCAAGTTTTTAAGTGCTGCATATACGTACACAGACCATGCTATAGACAACGTCAGATCAAGTAGTAGATCCACATATTAAATCTTTTTCTCTTTGGTCTTGGTGTGCAAAAAGTACTTAGTTTTATTTGTCCTGTGGCATGGTACGTACTAAAGATATATTTTCCAATTAACAGGCGTGATCTCATCAATATTAGGTGCTCAAGGTAAATGGCTCTTATGATTAACTGATATCTCATTTTAAAGATATACTTTCCGTTAACCAGACGTGCTCTTGTCAGATATTAGGTGCCCAAAGGTAAATGGATATTATGATTAACAGAAATTTTGCTTGGTTTTTGGTTTCATAGCTTGCTCTGTTGTATGGTTGCATTGTACCTAGTGTCTCTTCATTCATGAAGTGGAAATTTCATTAATGGTATAATTACACTAACCTGGCATTTATTAAAATGATAACGGAATTTATTAGAAGCCAGCGGTATCCGTGAACGTGTAGAATGGCTACAGAACAAGTTAAGTGCGTACATCAAGTGCTAACTGTTGTTTAAGAGATAAACTATAAACTGTGTGTTTGTTCCCCGTGAAAGTTTAGTCTGAATCACAGATGTTCTTGAAGTTCCTGAAAGGAAAGAGGAATTCGTCTTTCTCAAAGCACAAACTGTTCTATGGTAAGATTACAAGAAATGTCCCGTTGCACGCAAGTTTGGGTTGCTTCTGTTCTAGGGAGTTATACAATTTGTAACCCTCATGACTTCATGTTTTAATCAGCCATAGTTCTTATTTCTATTAGTTTATAACATTTCTTTGCAGTTTCCCTGGAATTTGGTTTATCCCTAACTATTTTTCAGTGATATATGATGTACAATTAATGCATTTTAAAGAGGCACTATATTTTTTTAACATTGTGTCATTTGAAATTTAGAGCTCTCTCTCTCTCTCTCTCTCTCTCTCTCTCTCTCTCTCTCTCTCTCTCTCTCTCTCACACACACACACACACACACACATACGCACGTAAACAAAACTCTGATACTGTCTTTTCTCGAACATAGTATGTCGGAATTCAACCTCCAGAGTGGGTATGGCATGAAAGAATGAAGGTCCGAATAATAACTGTTTATATTCAGATCAGGCTTCCCAAACAACTCCAATCACGCACAGACACACCTAACTTCGGGTACATGCGTGTCGATTTCGGCGAAAATAGCCCTTTACTCTCACGTTATGTAATCGGGGTCATTTCCATTTTTAGTACTGTGGATTCTAGTATGTTTAGATGGTACAGTTGTTCCAAAAGTTAGTGGGTGTACACACACACACACGCACACACATACGTACATACATACATACATATATATGTGTGTGTGTATGTGTGTGTGTTTTTTTATTTTTACGTCTTACATTTTCCTTATGACAATTATAACAGCTTGTGGGATGCGGCAGCTTAATGAACCCAAATTACCTCCTTTTCTGTATATTCCATCTTCAATAAAGTTAACTGCTCCTCTTATTTGGTTTCTACTCTCTCTTGATTTTTGCCTCTGATTGTTTTAATAAATTATATTCATATCCTTAAGGTCTTTGGAGTGTTGTTATTTTTGCCATTTGTCATGTGAAGCTCGAAACGCAGATCGGGTATCATTTTTGATAGATATAAAATCATAAAAGCAAACCGTGGTTTTTTCAGTTTACATTTTCTATCCTAGTTCTTGCAAGGTTATTATATCTGTTTTTGAAAGAGTTAGTTGGCACTCGGATTTTATCGCAGCGAGAGCGACGTGCTATTTAGATGACACAGCTCATTTTTCTGCTGATGATCACCTCCAGTTGACCTTGCTGGTCATCCGTCACGGCGACGGTGTCCCTATTTTCCCTACTTTGAAAGTCAATTCGATTGTTTCTGTCCATTAAGAGTCGAATTGCTTCCTTTGACAAGTTAGATTATCCATAATTACTGATCATGTTTTGAACAGGGTCTCAAAGTTGCTGGACCTTGCCCATCCCTCTTCAACTTTCACGTATTGCGTGTCGGTCCTCATGCTCATGCATATTCTGTTCGAAAGTTGTGAGCAAGTCAAGCGTTTGGATGTTTCTTTATTTCCGCGGTCTGGGTAGCAGAATGCTTCTCGTTGGTCTTTCAAAGGTTCCGACGATCTTCCTATGCGCGAGGGGCGAGTTGCTCATCACGCAAGAGAGCCAACCCTATTTTGTTGAACGTTTTCCTCATTCTGTTTCTCGCCAACTCTGATGATTTTATGAATGTTTATTGTTGTAGTAATTAGATTCTCTTTTTTGTTATTTCACATGTATTAGATTTATCATACTGTCATAATGAATGCGGGTCTTCTCTAAGGTTGCGGTTGTGGTGTTGGTCTCTTTCGCTGACAGCTTTTATATTCTTTGGGTCAGAATGCAATTAAATCTACGTATAACAGTCGTAATATTTCATTTGCTTTTATTTAACCAGAAAAGAAATACAGTGAATGACAATTTTGCAATACAGTATGAAAAACAGTTAGGGGTAAACATCTATTTAATATAAAATCTAATTTTATAAAATTCATTCAGACATGTTTTTGGTTGTTGACAAATGCTAGGTTATACTTTAATTTAGTTCTTGTCAAGAACAGGAAACACAGCTGAATGTTACTTGTAAAATAAATTTTGGATAAATACACGTCTTGCTTACTGATTTACTGAAACACAGTTTTCTTTCTGTAGATTTTTCTTCCGTGCTAAATAAAAGTTAAGTCAAATATTACGAATGTTACACGCAGAATTAGTTATATGTTGATCGCGCTATGAACACGCATCGATGTTCTGTGGCGTTTGTAAAAAGTTTAGAAGATCATGTTTTCTGTGTTTATAATTTCTCTGTTTATGTTTAGCGTTCCATGAAAGTTTCATTCGAAGATCATATTTTATGTGTGTTATTTATGTTTAGCGTTTTTTTTAATTAAGTGATTCGCTGATTTCTTCAGGTCTAGGTTTGCATTAATGTCTTTGTCTCACCAGAAGAAATAAATTTTTTCTTCTGGTGAACAGCTTTGCTAATACTCTTATGCAATGATTGGGAAAATTGAAATAATTGGAGTGTAAATTTTTTGCTGATACGAATAGAAATTAGATACTAAATTTGAAAAGATATTGGTACTCTCTGACAAGGCGTTTCGATACTATTTGCAATTATTCAGATTTTCAGTTTATGACAGTTCTGGTGGATCTGTAAAGACATTCCGGTAAGCCGTTCGCTTAGTTCTACGTTTAAAGACACTTACAGTAGGTGTTACTTCATGCTGAGCCATCTGTTTTCGGTTGCGTAATAGTTAGTTCCTATGAACTTAAGTTGCCGGTAATACTTGTTCGATTTTTACATTCTGCCATAACATACAAAGAGCGCAACAGTAAAATGTTTCTCTCTCTCTCTCTCTCTCTCTCTCTCTCTGCATTTATATATATAATGTTATGCCATAGGTTCATTCAATGGCCTTCCTCATCACTGAACTTTCAAGTCACTCGTATTTTACCACTTTGTACATTACCTAAAACACTTAATTACTAAACCTTCCTAAGTGTTAACAAAGCATCGAGAAGAAACCAGCGCCATAATTTTAAAAATAATAAAAATGATGAAAAGGTATTTGCACATGATATACAATTCACAAATAATACAAACACCCGAAAATATCACCTTAATACAACGATAACATTTAAAGCACCCTTTGCTGGTTGTCATATTATGACAACCAGCCTATATGATATAGAACCTGAGACATAACTCGATTACTTATTATGTTTACCACACTTCCTGAAGTAACTACCCATGTAAACTCAGACTAGTAAATCTAAGTGTAAAAGGTTTATACTTACGAAGTTAAACAAAAGAATACCAAACTCAAAAGCGGAGGAAAGGAAACTTACATTGAAAAGAGTAAGCAGCACTCTTGTCTCCAGAGGTCTAATTAACAAAAACTGACGAATGACAAATTATAATTATATGTAAATTTGCAAGCAGTAATTAACATTGACATTCCATAATAATTTATGTACATACATACATACATACATACATACATACATACATACAGTATATATATACGTGTGTGTATATGTGCGTGCTTGTGAGTGTATGTGTGCGTAAGAAATATTTGAGGGTGTTTCTTTGAAATTTTTTTTTATTTAATTGCTATTTCTATTCTGTCTATTCTGCTTTGTCTTAGTGATCTCTGATTTCGTACCTTAGTATTTGCTGTAGTTGATCTACATTTTTATTTGAGCAAATCTTCATTTACTCCGCTTCATTCATGGTATTTGTCCTTCATAACTTTGCATTAACGACTTTTATTCTTTAAAAATTTACTTCATTCCTCTTGCCACATTAATTCATTGTATTCTCCTTATTTATCTCTTCATTTTTCTTTCTTTTCCTTTGTCTCCGTCTAGTGTTCCGTGTCGGTAATGGTTTATCCGCATCACAGCACTTTCATTTTCTGCAAATCGTGTACGTTGTTTTGGGTGATAGATTTCTGTCTGATGGTGGAGACAGGGAGGATGATGGCCGTATAAACTGATATTAAATACGGGTCGCAACTATTTCTGTTTTCTGAGACGTGAACGACGTTAAACAGAGGAAAGAGTGTGTTCACTCATTTCCTGTTATTGCCAAGTGTCGTGTATGATTGCAGCTCTATATATATATACATATATATATATATATATATATATATATATATATATATATATATATATATATATATATATATATATATATATATATATATATATATATATATATATATATATATATATATATATATATATATATATATATATATATATATATATATATATATATATATATATATATATATATATATATATATATATTATATATATATATATATATATATATATATATATATATATATATATATATACATATACTGTATATATGTGTGTGTGTGAGTCTATACATATATATGTTTGTATAATTATATATATACATATATATATATATATATATATATATATATATATATATATATATATATATATATATATATATATTTATATATATACATATATAATATATATATCTATATAATATATATATGTATGTATAAATATATATATATACATATATATATATATATATATATGAGAAAAGACTGGAAAGAGTAAGGAAGTGAGAGCTCTCTCTGTCTTTCTCCTTCTCTCGCCCATTATAGATACCGTACCATGCCCGCTCTTGATCAGTCTGATATTTCCAGCCTTCCCTTTCCGTGTTCATTTTGGGATTATGTTCCCATCCTGTCTGGCAGTTTGATGTATCAGTGTTTCTGTCTTTTAAATAGAAAATAGCATGACGCACCAAAGCCAGATTTATTCCTTCGTCAATTTTGTAATCAATTATGGGACGAAATTTGCAGTCTTGTTACACGAGCGATTTTCTCGTGGAAGCCGTGTTCTTGATTTGAAGATCTAGGAGTTCTACATAAGCACGACGGCCTCTTCATTTTCGTACTCGACGCCTTTTGAGTGCATTTTTTTTGTTCTTCTTCTTGAAATTCATTTCCTTTCTACAAGACTGATTTTAAGGTACAGATATCCAATTATGGCTTTTTGTTTCCTTGTCCATTCTATCCTCACTTTATGCCTCAGGCTTCCTTCTCCTATTGTACTGATTGCATGTTGAATCATCATATTTGAGTAAATAACTGAAGCTGATATGCAATTTATCACCAACGTTTTTATAGCCGCGTTTACTGCTCGAGGGACTCTGTAATTAATTTGTAATTCCGGCTGCCTGTTTGTCTGTCTCTGCCCTGCCTTTCATGTGCATGTGCCCATTCCTTTGTCGGCTAATGCTAGTTTTTTAAAGCTGTTTAATCTAGATTAATCTAAAGAGAAGGTATTTAGTGTTATATAAATCACCTATAAGTAATGGGAATCAGCAGGTTACTTGGTGAAATTCTAGGTCAAGGGCATACTTAAAGAATAAGGTTTCAACTATCGAGATTGAAATGCCCAATTTGACGTGAATACTTCAGCAATAAAGGTCATACATAGAGGTTACAGCTCAAATTAGAATGTTCTACCGACGGAATTGTTCCACATACATATATACATACATACATACATGGATCAGTGTTTTGGGGTGGTCTGGACAAGTAAAGAGAATGGAGGACGATAGGTTTTCGAAAAGAATGTATAATTCGGAAATTTTAGGAGGGAGGAGAGGAAGGCTTAGGCAGCGTTGGCTGGATGGTGTAAATGGAAAGGCTTAAATAACCGTGAAGCAATAGAGTGCGCATAAGATAGAGATAACCTGTACATGAGTATGGCTCGACGCTCTAATGATGACTTAAGTGTAGGGCATGAAGAGGAATATGTGGAAGTTTTCTGTACGGTGGGTTCATTCCAACAACCTAAAGTAACGAATTTAATAGCAAGGTTATATTATTTTTACTTTGGGGCCACCTACTGTTAAGGATATCGTTAATATTACTGGAGAGTTCGGCCCATGTCCCTGACGCATTTCATTTCGAGATTTTTTTTTCCTTATTGCATCATTCCATTAGATCCATGCAGTATTCTAATATGCTTCCACATTTTAACATTAACTGGGCTTTTGCGAGAATTATTGAGGCTATTTTTCAAATGAGAGAAAATTTTTGGTACAGAAATGGCTCATAATAATGATATAGTAGCCGGGGTTTTTAAGCCGTAAAACATTATGCGTAATGATCCGAATCCCGTTAGCTACATATGACGTTTTCGTTTTTATTATGTAATTCTGAGAGTTACCAAAGGAACTGATTCTGGTACTTTATTTGAAAATGTTATTGAAGAATTCTATGAACAGTTTCCCGAACTTATCATTAATTTTTGGTTTTGCATGTTTGGTTTTATTTCACACACACACACACACACACTCTCACATACACACACACATGCACACACACATACACATACACACATACACACACACACACACACACACACACGCACACGTACTCCATGTAACTAGGACTTGAAAGAAACAAGGTAATAGCATAATATTTACCTCATTATCCCGTTAACTGTCGACTAAATGATGAAACACTTGTTGATTAAAGCATTACAATTTACAAATTCCTACCCTTACCTACACGAAAGTTTAATCCCTGGCTTCCAGCTGCTCTCCACAAGTTATGCTATTGGCGAAGACTTGGAGTCATTTTTATGCCTCCCGGCTGCCTTTTACCATTATCAACCCCTGGTTGATGGCATGAGCTCTCAGGAGGCGAGGTAGGTGAACACTTTCTCCTCTTCTTTCCTTCACTTAAACTACTGTCACAGGTATTCTGTGGGGCATTTTTTCACTTAATAGGAACCTTTTTTCATAAGTTTTGAGCTTTAAGTTTTTCTGCAACGCCAATCTTTTTTCCTTTTATGGGTTTTAAGAGTAATTTCCTATTAGTTCGAAGCCATATGAAATAAAGCTAAAATGAATTAATTTATTGAATACTTTTCATTTATAACATAATTTTTCTTGAACTGGTGCCATATCTGCTTCTATTCTCTGTACTTCTCACTAATTCCTCCATGGCTTATAACATTTACGCTCTCATCCTTACTTTTTTGTGAGCTATTCTAACTCTGGGCCCATTACCAGCTTACGTTTATTTTTTTCAGTATATATTTTCACCAAAATTTCACCTTCAACTATCTGTTATCCTTTGAGTTGTACGTTTGTGGGCCTGTGTATTCCCCTCTCTCTCTCTCTTCTCAGACAGCACAAAGATCTCTTTCGTTCTCGCATTCCACATTAAAAAAATTAAATGGGTCATCTAAGGAAACGCAATCTTTCCTACAAAAATAGATTTATTATTTAAAGCAACCCAACAAGTAATGAATAAACAAAGTAAAGATTAAAATGCATCATAAATGAAATTGTCAAGTAAGAATAATCTAACCCTGATTAGAAAGTCTCATCACGGCTAATGGCCTGTAAATCCAAAAATTCTCACATATTCCATTATAGACTTTGTAAGTCTAGTCTAGTCTCAAAGTCTACCACATAAAAATTATAGACATTGCAAAGGTTTGCATCTGTCTTTCTCTATGATCACACCAACATGATAACGTCATGTCCTCTCACTATGTTCTCACCATACCACCACCACAGACATCTGTCGAAAGAATTAAGCACAAATAATAATCTCCCAAAAATATGCAAGTGCAAAACATAATAATGAAAAGTCTAAAATGCATGAGTAAATAGCATACTGGTAAAATATAGAACACAATAAAATAGAATATTGAAATGGTAAAAGGCTACGTCCACTTCCCACACAAGTTCAAAAATGTCTTGAAACATGGTAAAAAACATAAGTCCACAATTCACACAGAAAAACGAAGAGTCTGAACTGTACCTTATTCTGCCAATTCTAAGAGATTGCAACACTCAAAGATAATGTCTTGATGATAGCGCTCTAGCTCCGCTAATGAACGATCGGACTAATTTTTGGGCAGAATTAGACACAAAATCTAGATTTTCTAACATCCGAACTCATGTACCCTGATACCAACTCGGTCATATGACAGAGCCAAATTGTGTGTTCATCAAATTAACTGCAGATGTAACGAAGTATTTGCTGAGTACAACGATTCTGCAACTGACGGCTTGCCCCAGTTCCATCTTACAGCTAACTCTCTTTCATCACATTATATAACACAGTAATGTTTATTTTCTGACGTGACTGCCATCAACCTCCTCTCTCTCTCTCTTCGTCCCAGTACATGTATATACATGTATTACATTTTACAGTATGTGAATGTATATATATATATATATATATATATATATATATATATATATATATATATATATATATATATATATATATATATATGTATGTATGTATGTATATATATACATGTACTTACATACTGTTTAATTAAATTATGTGATAATCTTCTCTGATACTGAAATAGGATACAGTGGAAAGTTGATGCATGAAAAGGCATGCTAGTGTTTGACTTATTGCAGTTTTCTGTTCTGTCTTCATTTACAAATGATATGTGTTATTAAGGAAATATAAGAATAATTTCCTTTACTGGAAAAAGAAGAATGTGTAATGTACTTCCTCTAAGAATGCATTTTTACATTATTCTGTAATGGATTTAATGTGTACGTGGGTTACCTTACCTTAAACTATAGAAATGAGACTTCTCTTTTACCAAGGAGTGATGTTAACATTGATTACTCATGCCTGAGGAGGTATAGGAGCTATCTTCGTGTTTTTAATCTATAAAGGAATTATCTACCAAAGTGTATGTTTATGGGGAGTCATCAACCTTTGAGAGCTGGAACTCTGAACATGGGGACGATGACTGGAGACTAGATGGATGGGAAATAAAGCGAGGGAGCTTGGATGTGGATATAAAGTGCTACATAGTAGAACAAAAAGAAAGGTAGAAATGGAGCGGGAATAATTCTATCATAAAGCTTAAAAGACGGCATAATAAGTGTGAAGAGGACAAGGAACAAAGAGATGGTTGTGAAACTGTGCCTAGATGGAAAAATAGTCAACATCGTGAGTGCGTATGACCCCTCAAGCAGGATGTGATGAAGTTGAGAAAGTGGCATTTTGGGAGGAAATAGACCGACATTTGAGTGAAATACCAGCAGAAGAGAGGTTAATTATTGGTGGTGACATGAATGGACATGTAGGAAGGACCAGAGAGGGTATTGAGAGGGGGCATGGTGGCTGGGAGTTGGAGAGAGAAATGACGAGGGAGAGAGAGTTGTGGACTGCGCAGTGTCACTTGATGTGGCTATTATCAACACCTGGTTTGAAAAGAAAGAAAATCAGTACATCCCATACAAGACTGGAGCAAGAGAAAGTCAAATTGACTCCCTCATGTGCAGAAGATCACATCTGAGAGAGGTGAGAAATTGTAAAATTTTAAATGGAGGGTGTGTGGCAGCACCGCGCAGGGTGGTGATAATGGACTTGGAAATAGAGAACACAGGAAAAGGTGGGCCTGCACGTGTTCTATCAACAATCAAGTGGTGGAAGCTGACACAGGAGGAGGAAGCGAGGCAGGAATTTAAGGAGGGTATTGAGGGAAGTTAGATTGCTGGGGGGAGTGCAAAAATGGTGGAATCACAACAGTATGTTGATGAAGAGAGTGGGTGGAGAGGTGTTGGGAAAGACACTGGAAAGAAATCTCCTGATAAGGAAACCTGGTAGTGGAATGGTGAAGTAAAAGAGGTGGTAAAAGCCAAAAAAGATTAAAAAAAGATCTGGGAAAAGTATGGACAGCAAGAGGATAAGGAGAGGTACCAAAGACATAAGAAACAAGTAAAGAAGGCAGTTGCACAAGAAAAGGCAAGAGCACTAGATGACGTGTACAAAGATCTGGAAACACCAGAGGGGGAGTGAAAAATTCACAGAATTGCAAAGTCGAGGGACAAGAACACCAAAGATTACTCCTATATAAAACAGGTTAAGGATGGGAATGGAGGGGTTTTATGCAACGAGGATAAGGTAGAGAAGAGGTGGAAAGAATATTATGAACACCTGTGAGAACCTTGGTATGATACATACTGTTAGCAGGAAGGAAGTAAAGAAGGCACTAAAGAATATGAAAAAAATGGTAAAGCAATAGGACCAGATGGAATTCCTGCAGAGGTGTGGAAGAGCCTGGGATAAGGAGTAGACCTGCTGTGGGACCTAGCAAAGAAAATATACAGTCAGGAAAAGATACCAAAAGAATGGAGAGAAAGCTCTATTGTGCCTATCCATAAAGAGACGGGTGACATCCAGGTTTGTGCAAACTACAGAGGAATAAAGTTAATGTCTCACACCATGAAAATCTGGGAAAGAATAATGGATCAAAGAATTAGAGAAGAAACATCTGTTGGTGAGGAACGACAGATGCAGTGTTTGCCCTCTGACAGATGATGGAAAAACACCGGGAAAAGCAAAAAGGACTGCATATAGTATTCATAGATCTGGAAAAGCCATGCGATAGAGTACCACGCCAAGGGGTTTGGAGGTGCATGCAAGTAAAGGGAATACCAGAGAAGTATGTGAGGTTGGTCCAAGATATATATGAAGGAGCAAAAACGTAGGTTAGAAGCAGTGTTGGGTTAACTGAATGGATACCAGTAAAAGTTCGTTTACATCCGGGATCTGCTTTAAGTCCATATCTTTTTGACCTGATAATGGATGTGCTATCTCAAGGAATAAGAGATCAGATGACACCGTGTTAGGCAGCACCAACAGAAGGCAGAGGTTTAAAGATTAGTAGGAAGAAGACTGAATAATCTAAGTTTTAATGAAGTTCAAACTCCGAGATTAGTATGGAAGGGACAAGGTTGAACAGAGTAGAAAAATTTAAGTATCTTGGTTCAATAGTGGCTGATGATGGAAATTTGGATGCAGAAATAACACATAGAGTGCAGGCTGGATGGAAAAATTGGAGAAAGATGTCAGGTGTATTGTACGACCGCAGAATCAATATAAAGGTTAAAGGAAGAGTGTATAAGACAGTAGTGAGACCAGCTTTGATGTATGGAGCAGAAACATGACCGGTAAAGAGAGTACAAGAGAAGAGATTGGATGCGGTAGAGAAGAAAATACTCAGGTGGATGTGTGGAGTAACAAAAATGGAGAGGATCAAAAATTAAAGAATAAGAGGAACTACTAAAGTCGTAGAACTATCAAAGAAGGCCCAGGAAAGAAGACTGTAGTGGTATGGCCATGTGATGAAAAGGGATGAGACATTATTTTGTAGGGAGGAGAGTGATGCAGATGGAGTGCCTGGTGGGAGAGCAAGAGGAAGACCGAAGCGAAGGTGGATGGATGTAGTTAGAGAAGACCTGAGAGACAAACAATTGTCAGAGGACGATGTGTTTGACTGAGCCAGGTGGAGGAAAGCTGTCAGAAACATCGACCCCACATACAAGTGGGAAAAGATGCAGAGAAAGAAGATATATATATATATATATATATATATATATATATATATATATATATATATATATATATATATATATATATGTGTGTGTGTGTGTGTGTGTGTGTGTGTGTGTGTGTATGTATGTATATATATACTGTGTATATATTATGCATACGTTTAAACCAATTTGATCGTAAGTGTTATTAGATGGGTTTTATGTGAATATTTTACTTTGGAATTAATACAATTTTGATATGTTTCGGAACATGCAACAGTAAACTTCTGTTTGTGAAACATTCATTTTTGTCCTGTGTCCTTATTGTGTAAATCATTCAAGTTTTACTTAGAAATGTTAATAACATTTGCATGGTTTTCAAAGTGGAGGTTATTTTTGTCTGTTCGGATTTCATCCCATTGTAATTCCCAGTAAAAATTAGAAACGAGCCTTCAAGCTCAGAGAGGAATATGTACTCTTTGAAAAAAAAAGAAGAAAGCTTACATGGAAGAGGCTGTTACTAAGTTTACTTGTGCATCGCACGTTAAGCGTAATGAGACACATGAGAGTTATTTGTTTTTTTTTTTTTTATTATTGGCATATAAACTAGTTTGTTTGTATGTAACTTATAAATGCTTTTATTTTCTTCTTTGCTCGAAACCGTATAGCAGCTACGTTTTTTGTAAGTTATAAATATTCCAAATAAATTGCAGTATTAAGAGTGATTGGAACTTTTTAGGTAATTGGTACGAGTGCCTCCAGCCTGCCCGCAATTCCGTTAAAATTAAGGTGATTCTATTTCTTTTTCCAAGTAACAGTTGCTCTTTTTTCTTTTTGTTATGCGAAAATCAAGGGATTTTTTAATTGCCTTTTTATAGTGTTAACTGTATTTATCCAGCTGGTGGCATATCAACAGATGAATAGGTCATCGTTTTAGTTAACAGATTTTATTTAGATCATATTTACTTCTGCTGTGACCCACGTGAACTCTGTGGTCTATTGGCAGAATTCCATGATCTTATATATTATATAATAACAACCTCATGATCACTGTACTGGATGTTTATCAAACATTTTAAGTCTCAAGAATTAAACGCGGTTCACTTTTATATTTACATGAAAAAATATCGGGAAATACATTGTGGGCCACCATTTTGTTTTTTGACTTCTCTCTCGTAGTGGAATTAAATTCAATGGTAATGTTAAATATGAAAGCTAAATAGTAAGAATTTGCATAAAAATATATTTTTCTCCTCCAAACGGGCTTTCAACAGAAAGTGTGCCCCCAATTATCCCTCTTCTCACAACTTACATCACTTTCCTTGTTTTCATTTCCTTAATCATTCACTTACCTCTCTATTCCTTCTCCCTGGTCCTTCACCCAGTTTATTCCCATGCTTAAAAAGAGCATAATTTTATCCTTTCTTTTTTTTACTTTGCTTCTACACTTCTTTTTAATCTACTTTCTCTAATTATTCACCAACCCTTTCTTCCTTCCTCGTAGTTCTTTGCTTAGTTGGTAATCACACGTAGATTGAACATAATGTTTACCGCTTTCTTTGACCTTGATTCCACCTTTCCTAGCAATGTTCCTTTCTCCTAATTATCTACCGACGTTTCTCCGCTGCCTTCCTTCTGCCCGTTTCTCTCCCGGTATGTTTTCCTGCGCAGAATGAGCATAATCGCTGTCGGACGGGGTCGGAGGCGAGCGTTGGCAGTTATCTGCGGTCCTCATCGGTGTAATTTCCTGGAGGTCCAGGGAGACGAACGAGGAGGCTAACATTTCCATGGAAAGCGCTCTTGCTGATTGACACGACATCCCCCCAACTCGCTAACGAGTAAATTGAAGTCAGATATGCAAATATTGTCCCTACCCCGTGCAAACGATATCCGACTTTGCGTTTTGTTGTTACTGTTAGTGGTGGTAGTTTGTGATGGCGCTGTTCTTGATTCAAGGTTTATTTTCATGACCTAGGTCTCTCTTTACTGGGACGTAGGGTACGGGAATCTCCGTATATTTGTCATGGTTTTAGTTTTTTAATGACGATTCCTGCCGAGATACAGTGACTTGAAATAAAAAGATACTGTAAAGTAGCGCGTATAATTTCCTTCGAATGAGACTGCTGTTTTATCTACTCTAACACTCACATTTTGTTGCCTTCCAGTTTCTTTCCTTCTTTATCTTTCCATGAATATGTTTCATAAACCGACGAAACTCGGGGCATTTCTCGAACGTAGAATAGCGATCGTACGCTGTCGCTCCATAATTAGAGAAGCAATAAAGGCGAAAATATACGACTTCAATGACTCTCTCCCCGACAGAATAAAAATAAAGGTCTCCACGCTACAAGGAAAGAATTTGCTAATGCTAAAGACCACTGCGTCGGTCT
>NC_089791.1:4673250-4710750 GCF_040412425.1 Macrobrachium rosenbergii
ATGCATAAGTTTCCCCTCCACTCTTCGACATGTATTTGTTTCAGAAAAATTGCAGCGAATGTTATAAGGAACAACGGATTTCCAACTGCCCTTTCAAAGCTATAGCTACAAAGACAGTGATGATGTACCTTGATTTTTAAGTTAAATCTACGTTCGTGGTAAAACTTAATTTATCATGTTACTATGATGATGATGGCGTAAATACACCCGACCCTTTAAGCTTTTTTAGGGTAGGTCATTTATTTGTTAATCGCTTCCCTCCAAAGCACCGAACCCAACTTACCTCCAGACATTGCCCCGGTCAAGAGAATCACCATTGCCTCCATGGCATGCAGTGGTGAACTTTACTACATTTTTTCTCTCTTATGTGACGTCAGTCGCTGGTCAGGGATTACGGAACGACCTCTTTAAGCTTTCCTTTGTCACAGCCGGAACGACGGAAACGGGAAAACGGTCTCGTGCAGTAGCCGCCTCCATCACGTAGATAAAATAAAAAAGGAGATGATCCATGCAAAGGATTGCAAGAAGTATTCCCGTTGTTTATTGCATGTAATTTAAAGCTTAGTCTCACAATGGCGTTTCTAACATAATACTGATTTAGTGGGAAGGAAATGATTCCCATTTTGCCCAACCGTCTTGTGCTAACTGTTGGAGAGGGGGGGGTTGCGTGGGAGGGAGAGGGTTGAATTCAGGTTGCCGCAGCAATTGCATCATTAACGTAGCAACGGGAAATGGTACCTTTTTTTTTTGGTGGCTGGCTTCTCTGCAGCTGCGTTTGCTTTTTGCGCCGTCTTACGGCATTGCAATTATGGTGTTTCTTTTGCCAATGCTAATGCAACATGACCTTAATATTCTGGCATTTTTGATGCTTCATGTAGTGAAAAACGTCCTGCTACTCTCATCTTGAAAGCGAGCATAAGGTTGAAATATTTGTTTTATATTAGACTATCAGTTAAAATTAAGGAGGGTTTCTTTTAATCCTGGTTTAATTGTTAAATTATATTAAATTGCTTTTCGTTTCACAGTTCAGGAGAAGCAGAATTGGGGATACATGTCAATATTGATAGATGAAATGTTACATTTGATTTTTTTTTTTTTTTTTTACTTTGCAGTTAAAATGCAGAATCGCTGGATTTCTTTTTTATTTATAGAAATGTTAAAGTGCTGAAGTGGATAGTGTGGTTCAAATCTAAAAGCAAAGATACAGAAATATATTCTATTTTCATTTCATTCTTGGCAACAGCGGTAGCTACAGCGAAGACATGCGCGTATTCACGTTCATCTGAAAAATTTTAAAAATCTGAAATTGTGAGTCCGTGACCTGTTTAGTCCCCATTTCCCGCTATTGTGCCAGTATTAAGTTTTAATGACCAATGCCAGCCAGCATGCTGGCCGACTGAAAATGCACGACGAATGGCAGTGTCATTCTATAATGAAGACAAAACCGGAGAATTTTAAAAGGAAAAAAGGAAGAGAGGAAAAAGCGGTGCAATTGAGAGCGCTGATCCGAACGGGTAATAAGTGCTGTTCGATGCTTTTTCCGTTGTCAGTTTCTTTTTCGGCGTAATTGTCTTTTGCTTTATTTCTGCGACAGCTTCTGTGAATTTCCAATAACGGTTTCGTTCTGCTACTGCTGCTGCGCTCTTTCAAGTTTGAAGTCGTTTTGGCAAATGTCAGTTATTTATTTTCTTATATGTCAACGACTATAAGCTAACATTTTTATACTCCCATATGTAATTCGGATCTTGTTATAACACACAACGCCCGTCTCTCTGTCCGGATTTTTCATCTTCCCCTGACTATTCCACCAAGACAGAAAGAGATTTGACGGTACTAGTACCAAGTGAATGTAAGGTCGCGGGAAAGAGCTTCCAGTGGTGTCAAACCTTTGCCCGCCCCCTCCATCCATGGGGTCGAGGGGGGCCAAAGAAACAGAGAATATGCGGGTGTATAATGTACCCATTTACTGTACTACTCCCTCTTCTTCCTCTAAGCCTTTCTTCGCTATCTAGTAGAAATATTTGAAAGGGACGACAGAAGACAACCGCTGTGGTAGGGATCAGGTTGGGGTTGAGGCAGTAGGGAGGGAGAGGAATAGGCAATATAAAAGGAGGGTGATGGCATAGAAAATATGAGGAAAGGGGAATAGAGAGGAGGAGATCAGAAGAACACAAATGGAAGATAGAAAAACTGCAAGGGAGGTGAAAAGAAAGGAAAGAAAGGATAACTATTGGGTATGGAATAAGGTGACGGAGGAAGAGACCTTGCAAATGAGAAAGGAATATGTTAGAAAGATGCTGGTATGGGAAAAGACAAAATAGGAAGAGTAAGGACATAAGAGGAAGAATTAGGGAATAGAGAGGCGAAGAATAGATTAAAGAGGAATGGCAAGGATGTAGAAGGATGCGGCAGGAGAGTAGAACAAACAGAGTAAGTACACAAGGAGAACACGAAGATAAAAAAAAAATCGTAACAGGAAAGTAAGAAGTGGCAAGGGGGCAAAACTAGGTAGGATAAGAGAGCGGAATGGGAAGGACAGGGGAGTAAAAGAAACTAAGAACTGAGAATGAGGATGTCGAAAGGACGATGACAGGGAAAAGAAGCACAGGAGGATAAGGGCTCAGAAGCATTCCATCCCAAGGAATTTGTCGTTTCAACTGGCCTGTAAGGAACGCTTCGTTAAACAAAGCTCATCGATTTCAACGAATTTTCCCATCCATGGTGTTCCCCCCATTTTCCCTTTCACCTTTTGTCACAGAAGCTCAGCTCTTCTGATATGGGTCTCTCTCTCTCTCTCTCTCTCTCTCTCTCTCTCTCTCTCTCTCTCTCTGCTCGCGCGCACTTGTTAATGTGATTATGGAAATTTATCGTATTTTTCGTATAACTTTTTATTGACTGCATAGGCATATGTGTATTTTTTTTTTTTTACTCTTGTCACCTTTCATTAAACTTCCCATGTGCGCTTTTTTATGCTCATATATTAGAAGGCTTTTGGTGTCTGTTCTAATACACCTGAATAAATATAGGCTACCTTTCTGTTGTTTTGCCTTTTGTCATGCTGAATTTTGTATATTTTCCTTTATTTTTTCTTCATCTCGTATTTTTTTCGGATGAATGACATTGATTGTTTTATTGAGCCCCGATGTGTTTATGACCCATATCTCTCTGGTGACCGTCCGTAAATGGACTCTTGTTTCGTTCGGGGCTGTTATTCCTGTTTTCTGGCCCTTTGTTAACACGGTGTTATCTGCGTTGTATATTTTTATTGCTTCCGTAATAGTACACGCGATGCTCTTTGGAGTCCGGGAAACGCAAGTACGTTACAATAGGGAGTGTCAGAGAGAGAGAGAGAGAGAGAGAGAGAGAGAGAGAGAGAGAGAGAATTGTTAGGTAGTGTCAATAATCAAGGCAGTCAGACTGACAGACAAGAGGTGTAAAAAATTGTTCTGTACCGAAAGAGGAGGAGATAGTTAGAGCTCAGTAGAGAGAGAGAGAGAGAGGAGGAGAAAAAACATGATTAACACGATACCCTTGAGTGCACATCCATCTCTGGCGGAGTTTTTTTTCTAAATGAAGGAACAAGTGACAAAAACAAATGCTTTAGAATAGGACGTTAGCGATTTTACATGTTTAGCTTGTACTGTAAATGTATAGATTTAATTATTCACGCATTCTTTGTGGATAAGCACTAACACACGCATGTGTCGAATGTAGACATTTTCCTACGATATCTGAAATCAAGTAAGTTCATATGATTGATCCTAGATCTTTTCTTTTTCATTGGTGTTGGTCCCTGTCTCTTACCCTCGTGAAAGGGAGTAAATTCACAGACTAAATTTTTTTTAAGAAAGCTTTCTATTGTGTCAGTTGGCCTCTCCGTCCTCAGTGTGACTCACTAACACTACAAGACTCCTTAGGTTTGTAGGCAGCGATATCTGTAAATCATTTTCTTTACTTTGTCGATTTAAGGGGTCTGCAATAGTTGTAAAATGTGGCTTTGATATCATTGTTAAACGTACTGTTAATTTTATGCCTTATCGTTGTGTCTTAAATGCAATGATAGGTGTAAGGAGCCGTATTTGTTGAAATTTTCCATTCATTGTTTTTAGCCAGACAAAATCCCGAAATTAAATTTTAAGCATTTGTATTCACAACAGTCAGTCAGTAAGCTACTTTTGTGAATTCTATAAGATCTTCCACACAATTCAGATATGCAGAATTTTGTATAATTTTGTTGGGGCTAAACATGTTATATACTGGCTTTGGGAATAAGGCATCTCATGAATTACATCTTCTGAACCAACCTACATAGAGAAATATAAAAAGTTTGTGCCCAAATTTCTCTGGTGCAATGCAATCTATAAAAACGCGGCGTATGCACGAAGGCGAAACATAAAAAGTAGAAAAAAACAAAAGAAAAGAAAAAGGAGAAGGAGGAGACAGCAGACAGCAAGAACTCCAAGGCTTCACTGAAGTCATCATGAAGGTGGCGGCTGTAGCTGTCGCATTATGAATCGTGTTTCTGGATGTTGTAATTTGAGTGCCAGACCTGCAGTGCGTCCCGTTGGCACCGCCATCAATGACATACCACCTTTCTTATCTTCTGCAGTGCCGTGTATTTCTGGATGATGATGCTCCCAGGCGGTCTTTTTTTTTTTTTTTTTTTTTAATCAGCCTTTGGCATCGTTTGAATATGGCTTCTCCACTCGGTGTATTTGCATAATGGCCGGCATTTAGTTGAAATCTCGTTGCTGGTTTCCTGCCTCCACCTGATAAGTGACGTCTGCAAATGAAGTAACATTTTCTTCCTCTGCTGTTCGAGTAAATCGTGTGTGGGCGTATGTGTGTGGGGTTGGGGGGTGGGGGCTATGGAATCCATGTAAAAAGATGAAGTACAGTCCATATTACAATTCTGTGTCAAAATCTTCGAAATTCCATTCCAGGAATTGCTAGATATTAACGGAAATACTCATATCACTAACGTAATCGATTTTTACACAAATGACCATAATGAGTTTTTAAATCAGTATAGCTAGTACATTCATGCTTAGCCCTTATATAGTAAAAACGGACGTGTTTGCACATAGTGTAGCTCATTTATTAGCATGTACGAGTATTAGCAAATGGGGAGGCTGTACGTTGTGCTTGTACCCAAAATTTCCTGAAATACCGAGATTGCCCGTGCATGCACTATGCTGACCTTTGGTCATTTGAAATACACAGTGATCTAGTGCTTTATCTTTGGGCTATAGACGCGACTGACAATTTGAAGTGGTGATTATATATGCATATTGGTGTTTGTGTGCGTGTGTGTGTTTGTGTGTGCATGGGTGCTTGGGTGGGTATGGGTGCTTGGGTGGGTAGGAGAGAGAGAGAGAGGGAGAGACCTAATATTCTATTAAGCAAAAAAATTTCTTTTTCACGTTTTATCTACTTGATTCGATGATTTACCAGTACTAGAGACTTTAAGTAGACTTAAGCTCATGACACTACCCAGCGATTAAGCAAATGTATTGACGTCTATGAATAGAGCTGGAACCCGGTGCTTATGTTGCAACGCCTTTTGCCGTTGCAAGCCGAGATCCGTCAACTTTGTCTCTCACCAATAGGTTTGCCGTCGATCAGTTGTCTTAGCTGCATCATCATTAGAGCCTTTCATTGGAAATAAAGGAGCGGTCTGATTTTAGCCTCAGCCACCATAGCCCCACTTCACAATATGGGTTCATGTCCACGATTATGACTCCATTATATCCGGGGAGATTTCCTTTCTGCAGTGCGGTCTATATGAGTGAGGGACTTTATTTAATCTGCAACAACGTGGAAAAGCCATTTCTTTCTGACCTTAAAAGCCTCCTGACGATCCTCCTGCGCCCGCGATACTAACTGCTTCGATGGCTCATTCTTTTTCTCTCGGTGACAACTGGTCTCGAAAGAAATTGCCACTCAAATATTTTATTGCCATATCTCTTCAGATCTTCTCTCTCTCTCTCTCTCTCTCTCTCTCTCTCTCTCTCTCTCTCTCTCTCTCTCTCTCTCATATATTGAAATAATCTCAAGAAAAGTCGCTCATTCTCTCATAATAAGTTCATCTTCGAAAATCTCGCTCATATAATCCTGATCTTTGAAGAAAATTCTCTCTCTCTCTCTCTCTCTCTCTCTCTCTCTCTCTCTCTCTCCCCACTATGGAAATGATCTTTGAAGAAAGGTTGTCTGTGTAGCCCGACCGGCGACCAGAGGTTAACTAGTTTTATGACCGTGTTACACGATAGGTCGAGTCGGCCTCTCCACCTCGAGCGCTATGTGCCCTTTTCGCCTATTTTTATTTCTGTTCGACTTTTATGGAACTTGCTGGCTTCTGTTAGGAGCTGTTTCCTTTTATATCTCTTTTCGAATGCATAAAAGAAAAATATGGCTCGGACCATTTTGCAGGATTGCTGTTTCTGCTCCCTTTTCTTTTTCAATTTCTTTCTTCCTTTTTTATCTTTTTTTTTTTTTTGTCGATTTCAGTTGAGGGTCATTGTTCAGCTTAACGCTTCACAGTTTTTTTGTTGATTTAAGGAAGGATTCTATTTTCTTTTTGCCATATTAATTGTTGCCATTTCAGATGCGAAATTGATCTTTAGTTTTTGCTTTTAAGTTGAGCACAGACAAAATAATATTATATTATTGTTTTTTGAAATCCAGACAAATGTTATTGGTGTAAGTTTATTGGGTTAAGTTTTTTATTTAATTTATACTTCTAAGCTTTGTACGTTGACCTTTTTCAAGAGTTACTGATTCTTCATTAAAAAAAAAAAACTCTAAACACCTTGGCTGTTCAGAATAAGGTGACATTACTGGAACAGGGATTCTGTGTTTAAATCTTGAAAATCTCATCATCCGATGAGAATTGTATTGTTAATACTCTTTCTTCATCCGATTATATAAGCAGGCATATATGTTACAGTATACAAAGAAGGAAGCGACCAAGAACATTCTGTTACTAGTCAAAACTATAAAATACAGATTTCATTCATGGTATAGTTACCATAAACCTCCGTCAGTGAAGCGTTGATGCAATTGGCGTTGTCCTTTCCTTGCACTGCAATGACACGAAACAAATGAGTAATTTTATCATTCAACTATAAACTATTTGCAAAGATACTTTCTTATTTACACTAGCACATATATGTATGTATGTATGTATGCTTATAATCATTCTCACACGTGGATTTTTAACGGATGTGCTTCGGAACAGACAGCTGGCTAAACCATTTTCCAAGCACACGCTAATAGAACTAATTAAAATTTGTGTAAAAGAACGTAAATTTAATTTCTACGGTAAATTTTACCCTCAAAATTTTTATGGCAATGGGTAACCCTTTATACCCAGTGTTAAGTAATCTGTATATGGAATATTTTTTAAAGCAAAATATTAAACAAAATCATTACAGTCTGGTTCAGATATGTTGACTGCGTAATGTGTGTTTGGCCAAGTAACGAAAATGTAGGTAATTGAGTGAATTAGTGCCATCAATAAAATTCACTTTGGAAATGACAAGGTGGTTGCCTACCCTTTTTGGATTGCCTGATATATAGAATTAGTAATGGGTTTAAATACAGTGTGCACAGAAAACCTGCCAATATTTCTGCCCACGTCCATTTTTATTCCGGTCACAGCCATAAAGTTAAGAAATCAGTGTTCACATCTATGTTCTTAAGAACATCACGTACATGTAACCCTGAATACGAGTTGATTGATGATAACATAGACATGATTAGAAATATACGCAAGAAACTGAAGTATCCTGACTCGTATTAAACGATGCATTAACACCGTCAAAAAGACATTTTATTTCAATAACAACCCGGAAAACCTGCTTACACTGCCATATAATGATAATTTTAAAAACATTCTCCATCTTCTTAAGAATTTTGGAGTTGATGTAACATTTAAGAACAATTAAACAATGAAACGTACTTATAAAGAGCTCGTGCGACATTGCTAAGAGAAGTATATGCCACATTCCATGTAAGTCTTGGAATAACTTTTATATTGGTCAGTTAACTGGGCAGGAGCAAAAAAGAGAGCTTATTCTGATAAAGCACAGAAAAGGAACGTCATTGGGTCTAATTTTATAAAAGAAGGTTGAGGCAAGAACACGAATACCTCTCAAGGCATTTGTAAACTTGATCCATTAATCTCAAAAGAAATATGCAAGAAGTTCAGAATTTAAAGGAGGGTGCTTGAAAGACGGGGAAAAGGGAAGCGGGCCACCCGGAAGCTTTATGAAATTGGACCTGTCACTAATGAGGGTAGGACTCTGCCTTCAAACACCTGTCAGGTGCAAATACTTGGATTCCACCCGTTTTTATGTATTTTCCTACTAACAAATATACCAGTATGCATCAGTCCTCTGAAAATGGTTTAGCTACCAAAAAAAAAGCCGTCACCGGTCAGGAGTAACAACCGGTTTTCATTTCTTCCTGTGATAAAAGTTTGATATATATATATATATATATATATATATATATATATATATATATATATATATATATATATATATATATATATATTTATATATATATATCCAAGTAAGGTGAGTCTCAACTCAGGATACAATCTCGAAGGCGAGGGGAAATGGCACCATTGTTACAATTCGTTTATTATGCCGACGTATCACGACAATTGCTATAGTCGCATTTTCAAGGCTGCAATGATTAAAAAACTTCTTGCAAAAAATCACATTAAAACATCGATATATACATATAAATTATAAGAACACAGGAAGAGCAAGAAAGGACGAGAGAAGAAAAACATGAACAAAAGGTTAAGCAATGAACAACTGAACAGAGGTTGTTTGAGTATTTAGTGTTGGGACCGTCTTCTTTATGATAATAGACTCTAATATATTAAGGTCATTTTCATTTTGGTTTTGCACATTTTTACATGATTCCTTATATTTGAGTGGTCTGGATTAGACAGTTTACATCCATTTTTATATATATATATATATATATATATATATATATATATATATATATATATATATATATATATATATATATATATATATGTATGTATATATATGTATATGCTCATATGAACATGCGTCAGTGCCTGCACAAATGACAGTGTATCATGGAGTTAAAGTATCTCGATTAGCCTTTTGAGTTTAGCGGCCGTAGAAGAATAGAGATCTAGAGATCATAATGACGTCGTTTGGATTGTAATTAGATTACAGATGGGAAAATAACAGGATAGTTTAATTTTCAACTGGCAATTTTACTTGCTTACAGGTTGTAACGTTCATTTTGGCTGAGCCGTAAAGCTATATTGACACTTGAGAGGCTTAATGTTGGTTCTCTTATCTCTCTCTGTGTATTCCGAGTCAACGGGAAAGTCTGAAAAGCGCAGATTCCAGTTGTACTTTATCATCTTTGACAGTGTCTCTCTTGAAGCTTTAGGGAATTGCGAACATTTTATTTTGTCTTGTTAACCATATGCACAAAACATTTGTTAAAGAGTTTTCAATAGTCTTAGAGTAACTACTTATTTTTTTGTTTTATGTAGGATGCTTGGGAATTTTGCTGTTGACGATCTAGATCCATGCCTGAACTGAACGCAGTCTAGACAAGTCACTGACTTGGCCAGACCAAATCTGAACCGCCGGCCGCAGCTCTGCTTCACCGACGGCGTCGAGTCTCTTTTGATCGAACTTTTCTGCAAATACGATTTGACGGTTTCGTTTTCACGGTTTTTGCAGTTACTTCAAGGGAATGTAATCTGAACCTCGTCATGGGTGTAATTCTGTCGTGGTATTGAAACAGCAGTACTGGAAAAATTTGTCATTGGAAACAGGGGCTCAGGAAAATTCTGATTTTAAAACTAGCGAAAATATCTCCGCAAGTACTGTACAAGTTTATTCGTTTTTTTTTTTTTTTTTGTATTTTCTGCGCATTTGAATTCATGAAATTTGTGCCAGTGGTCGTCTAGCAATTTAGGTTGAGGAGAAGCATCTTGTTTTATTTACCATCGACATACGCTAAAAAAGGATACAGTTAAATTTTCAAGCAGAACTCAAGATGCTGTCATAAAACTTAGGTTATATACAAATTGCACAAGTTTGTACGACTGTCTCTGCTGCTTTTTTTTCTATAATATCTCTAAAATTTATTAAGGAATGTCTATTATTTGAGTGGTATGTCAGTAAAGGTGACCTCAGATTCGGGTGGGAAATCAGTTTGTTTAATATGTTTTATGGTTGAACACTTAGTGTCTTTTTAAGGTTACAGTAAATATCCCAGCCGATATCATTGCAAAAATGAAGGTGATGAGTAAGAGCTTCTGCTAATCATAACTGGCTCCAACGATATCCAGCAAGGATATTTACCGTCAGCTCTGAAAAAAGATTACAAACCATATGTGCCAGGAAGTAGATGTAAATATAAAATGCTGTATTTACTTCGTTCTGTTATTCATCATCGGATCAGCAAACTGGGCCAGGTCCTTACAGATATGACCAAATGGGTAGACAGTATACTGTACGTTCTCCAAATGCTTTTAGCTTATATTAGGTTCTGTAAGTTATTAATTCTTTTGTTTTATGGTAAATGATTTCTGATAAAATGAAAGTTACATTTTAAAACTTGTGCCACAAGTCCAGGAGAATAGGCTACTGTGCGATAATGATCCGAGGATATAAGTTTTTTGGAAAAAAATGTAAATATAACGCAATATAAAGAGCAAAAGCTACAGATGAAGTTCAGCATAAATAATCTCGACTAAACGACAACAAATGAAGTGGCGAAGGGGAATTTCGTTCAAGAACTTCGTGGCGCCAGAAGCAAACTGAGTTCGTCGCAACTTGAGGTCTGACGTTTTCCCCGACACCATATTCCACCGTTGTCGTTTTTTCCTTGTGACATTTTCCCGGCACTGCGTGATGTTTGTTATGTGTGTTGAATTACCAATTACCGGCGTGAATTTGAAAACCGTCCAATAAAACGGTAGAAAATCATTTGTTGATATGGCAGCAGATGTTGCCGAAGCGGTCGAGTTTTTGTTCCCGTTTTTCTCTTATTTTTTCCCCTTTCCCTTTGAAATATATTCGAAATCGTTCCAGGGAAATGTATTTACGCTCGTTTTAGAAAATTGTCACGTGCCCAGATGGTAAATGGCAAGCCGGCATGAAAGAATGTGACGAGGGCTTTGCCGTCATTAATTTCAGCGGCGTCAACCTCGTTTTTCACAATCACTTCTCCTCTGACGGCGCATTTGCGCTTTCCTGAATAAACGAGCAATAATGTTACAGAGCTTATGGAGCAACATCTTTCCATTATTAATGTTGTCTCCAAGATTTCAGAAAAAACGGTGTCTGTACCTTTAACCCCCTTCCCTACTTGTGCTTTGTGCGTCTTCTTTGTAAAGTATTAACACATTTTTCTTAGAAGGTGAACAGAGGAATATTTTATGGCAGTGACTAGGAGGGTGTAGGGTGATCGTTGTCATCATCAGTCTTATTATCAGTCACTAGCCACAAATGAAATCCGCTACTGTGAGGGGTTTGAATTCGCAACGAAAGTAAGATGGAATTTTCCGACAGCGTAGGCCACCATCATGATCCTCTTATCGATCTTCTCCACCCACGAGAGAAATTCCCGTCAGGGAGAACACAAAGTGCACGAGCGATAACCGTCGCCCATCCCTCATTAATAGGCTGAGGTAACCGGGTCTGATTTCAAAGCATTTCATGACAAGTGGACGCTGTATTCTAGGGGCGTTTAAGCTCATATTTCGGTAATAGTGAATTAAACATGCCTTTTACCAGCTTTATTGTAGAAAACCTTTTTATTTACGGTTTTGTGGTCCTTTTGGTATAGTGGTATTTTATTAATGTTATTATTATTATTGCTGTTTCTTTATATCTATGATACACGATGCAATGGGCACAATTGATTTCACCCAGTGGGGTTTTAGACTGAAAAATCATAATCTATATTCTTACATTGCCTTTTGTGTCAAGGCATTTCGTAATACCGAGAGGAAATGACAGATTTAAAAACTAGGCTACGGGTTTTCTTACATACTTTTTAAAGGGGGCATTATTACAGACTGATACTTTGATCTTGAAACTAGTTTTGAGGACTTTTCATAGTTGTAAAAATTACGTTGTTGTTTTAGTTTACCGTACTGTATTTAATGTTACTTACGTGAACAACAGCGCTGTGGGTTTTAACAGATTGCTTCTAAATCCAATCTGCCTCGGTCGGGATCGAACCAAGCTTTTCCCCTCTGGTGCGGCACTCATTCCTAACCACTGCATTACATAAAGATATTGTATATATATATATATATATATATATATATATATATATATATATACATACATATATATATATATATATATATATATATATATATATATATATATATTTATATGTATATATGTATGTATGTATGTGTATATGTATGTATGTATGTATGTATGTATGTATGTATGTATGTATGCGTGTGAGTGTGTGTGTGAGTGTGTGTATGTGAGACGGCTGAAATAGGAAATTGGTCTCAAGTGGTCCTTAAAATACATTTATTGGCGACGTTTCAAAACACAAGGTTTCATTTTCAAGCTAAAAAGACAGAAGCAACAATAAAATTAACATTAGTTGAGCTAAAATGCAAATACAAGACATAATATACTATAAATAACGAAATTAAAACTATCCATAGCAGAACCAAGCATCATGGGAGAAAGGAAGGACGAAAAGTCAAAAGGAACAAACCAGAAATGATAAAAGGCAACAGCTCACGTATTGTGAAGAGTTGTCAAGGAAGAAGGCGTTTCAAGTGAGGAACAACTTGTTTCATAGGCAAAGATTCCAGGATTGTCAGTAGTTTGCCATTCGGTGCCCCTCCCATTATTTCAGATCTTTGTATTGTATATTATGCTTGCAGTTTTGGAGAGTTGTCTGATGCTGCAAAATTCAGGATTATCAAGTTTCTAACCTCTGCGTGGATCCCACATAGGTCCCTAGATTACATCTAGAGCAATTAACACTTGTAAACAACGCATGAGGTCATCAAAGGGTCAAGTTTATCCTTGAGTTGAAACGTCGCCAATAAATGTATTTTAAGGACCACCTGAGATGTACTTCCTCCTTCAACCGTCTTCCATACGTTTAAGCTACTAGTAACTACCAGATCTTAGAATACTATATGTATATATATATATATATATGTATATATATATATATATATATATATATATATATATATATATATATATATATGTGTGTGTGTGTGTGTGTGTGTGTGTGTGTGTGTGTGTGTGTGTATATAATAATTAATTGTTGTGCACTTGTAGGTGCCTGCATTAAGATTATTCATTTGAATTCTTGTTTGACTATCAGCGCATGTTATCCTGTGTTTATGCACGAAAATATTTTCGTGCAAATCACGATGTCTGCAGCTCATTACAGTGAATCCTGATTGTACTTCCTTGTTTTCTGTTTGCGCTGCACTAACAGAAGATGAAGTTGACAGCACGCTGATTGTCCTTGGTTATCATGCTTAACAAAAGTAAAAAATGCGCAGAAGTTTTTCGGCGCAATCGAGTTTCTGTACGCCTTATAATGTTGTATGAAACTCTCAGCCACGGCCTGCGAAACTTTCAGCCACGGTCCGGTGACGGCCTTTGTTGTTGGTACCTATAGAGGTTCAGACGCACGATCATGGCTAACTTTAACCTTAAATAAAATAAAAACTACCGAAGCTAGAGGGCTGCAACTTGGTATGTTTGATGATTGGAGGCTGGATGATCAACATACCAGTTTACAGCCCTTTAGCCTCAGTAGTTTTTAAGATCTGAGGGGGGACAGAAAAAGTGCGGACGGACAGACAAATAGTCATCTTAGTAGCTTTTTTTTTATAGCATTCTTGTATAGACATCAGTAAAGCAGAAAGACCTTTATGAATAACAACTGTTGTGGCTGGTGTTTGGTGAACAGCGTTCGACCTGTTCATCGTTTTTCTTTTGTTTCGCCCTTCGTTTGCTGGAGCTTATTGTAGTCTACATATCATGGAAAGGAAATTTAGGTTTATATTTCCATTAACGATTAATGATTAAAGATTCCAGTTTCATAAACTCTACTAAATTTGTTGACATGCTGTTGTTTGATATACTAAAGAAAAACATCCAGTAGCTAAACCAGTTTGGCTTTTATTTGGAAACTGCTGTAGCACAACACAGGTCGAGTTCATTGGAAATAACGCATTTTTACTATTTTACTCTTAATGCTATCAAAATGAGCTCATGAAGTATTTGCAGTAATAAAATAGCGTTCCAAATTTTATCAGAGAATAAGGGGAATTATAATTTCAAGTTGCTTGTAATAAGGTCACTTACTTTTATTTATTTATGATTTTACTGAATACTTACAATATCTATTTCTGGTATTTATCGCTGTACTATTGTTATTAGTGATATTGCTACTCAATATATTCACACATTCAACTTCCAATCTTTCCTTTTCTAAGTGCGGTACCTTCTATAAGTTATTCAAAGTTACACAGTGCTGTTGCTCGTGTTTTTCTTCGTATCCACGTGTCGTTTAGTGGGAAGGAGGGGCGGGAAATGAAGAAAGGTATCTTTCTAGGGAAGCTTTGAATCCAAATCAAAACAGAAATGTCATACGATCTTGCATTTCCGTTTTTGACAGCCAAAAGGTTTATTATAGTGAAGTCGTGTCTGTTTGTATGTGGGTTCTGGACAGGCTATATATTTCTCCTATACAATGATTTCTTACTCATTCCATTTCTGTCTTCAGCCGTTGTTAAAAGAAAACACTGACTGGGTCTTATGTTGCTGGAAGAACATCATCCATTTCTCCATTATCTCAGTGCTATTCACAGCAGGATGGCTATTTATATGAAGTGTATGGAATTCCCACTCCTACCTACTGCTGCATATTCATGCATGGCCCCCTCGGCTAAACCCCTGCCCTCTCCTCCTTCCTCCTCTTCCTCCTCCTCCTCCTCCTCCTCCTCCTCACCACACAACCCCTGTTGCCAAATGGTGGCCGGAAGGTGCGGCAGGAGTGGGGAAGGGGTGAGAGTAAGAGGGAGCGAGGGAGGGCGAGTCAGAGGGAGGAAAAGTGAGAGAAACGTAGGAGGTAGGTAGGGAGAGGTTCAGCATTAGAAAGGAAAGCAGAATGGGTGTCGTTGTGGGCACCCGTCCAAGAAACAATTTCGGGTTCGTTTGGTATCCAGCGATGGTGGCTGAAATGTGTATAGGGGCTCCTTCACGTCTCGAGTAGGGGTAGAGAGAGAGAGAGAGAGAGAGAGAGAGAGAGAGAGAGAGAGAGAGAGAGAGAAAAAGAAAGCGGGGGAGTTGCAGAGAGAGGGATTTGCACGTTGCATAGGGTGTGAGGCGGTGATCTCTGAAGTTTTGCCATTTGAAATATCATGTGTTAGAGAGAGAGAGAGAGAGAGAGAGAGAGAGGAGGGGAGCGGGGGCGCCGGGGTTTGTTGGCCGTGTCTGTTGTCATGACAAGCCTTACCAGAGTTTCTGTACGCTTGGAGGGGCCACGTAATGGTGACAACGTTAGAAAGGAGAAATGAGCTACAGCCGAATCCGTTTTTCTTCTTTTCATCTGTGTGGATGATGATTTTCGTCCAAAAAAAAACGTCTATAAGGCCTTGCTAAGTCAATCTGTTTGGATTAATAAAAGTCCAGATCTCCTTTCCCAATCGTATTATGAATACAACTGGTGGTTATTAGAGGCTTTTTCAGTTCGTGGTCTGTGATGTTTGCTTAGCGAAAAAGTGTCATCTTTTATCCTATTCGTATTTCTTAGAAAATTAATTTTTCGTGATTGTTGTGAAAAGGAAAGAACAGCTGTAAGTTTCCAGGAAATCTGCCGCAGCAATCATATCATTTCAGTTCATTATTTATTCAAAAGACTTCAGTTATTCTCATTTCATCTTCATCTTTGCTGTGCTATTGAATTTTATTCCAAGCAGCGATGGTAGAAAGGGCATTTTGCTTTTCTTAACACAGTAAAACACATTATGAATAGGAATAACAATAATGTTAAATAATAATAATTGTGTTGACCTTCAGTTAAATTTTCTCAGCAGTTTTTACTGAGCTCTGATAGTGATCATTCAAGTTTTCACGAAACCGCTTCAAGAATATGTAGAATTCAGATACCTATTCTCATTCAGTTTCCATAATAACCGCTACCCACCTTTCATAAACCATTAATCACCACCGCTGCTTTTGTTACCTAAGAACCATACCTTTTTCCATGGATCAGAAGGCTTCCCTCTAAGCTCCCCAAAAAATACAGTATTACGTCGTCCATATTGTGACTTATGATGTCATCGTCTTCATGTCTTATGACGTCATTTTCTTCGTGCCTCGCGGTAGGTTCATCCATGGTTGATATATATGGACCTCAGGCTCATCCACAGAGGCGTGGGTGGAGAGCTTTTGAGGAGAAAGCCCCGATGCTCTTCTCATTTTGTTCTCAAGCTTTATCTGAAGGTCAAGCTTACATTTTAGTCGGAAAGGAAATAAAAGTTAAAATGATTTTTCAGGGTCTTTTACGTTAAGACAAGGAGTAATGCAGAAAAAAGAGATGTCGTCCATTACACTATTAATCGGCTTAGGTGCATCACGCTCCTCATTCATACTTTAGACTATGATTAGAGTATAGGATATACAGAACCGAAGGCAGCAATGGTCCGTTCTGTATGATTTGGACGGCCGTGTTTGCGTCTTCTTTGAGTAATTAACTGGTTTTCTAGATAAAGTCTAAAAGATGCAATATTTGGCTTACTAATTAATTTTCCTCATAAAAAGGTTGTGACTACGCTCTCTCTCTCTCTCTCTCTCTCTCTCTCTCTCTCTCTCTCTCTCTCTCTCTCTCTCTCAATCGGCGTATGCAATTTGTGGGGGGTGAATGGAAGTTTTGGTGTATCCATATGCGACTGTTTCAAACGCTGCATTAAGAGAGAGAGAGAGAGAGAGAGAGAGAGAGAGAGAGAGAGAGAGAGAGAGAGAGAGAGAGAGAGAGAAGGAATCCCTGTGTTAAAGATGTCTGCCATAAAGGATCCCCAACCCCCAAATCCAAACGTCTTCGGAGGTGCCGTGTAGTCTGGTCCTTTGGCTCGAGAAATCTTTCAGACTCCTACGGGATCGCATTTCAGATGTTATTCCTAGAAAACTCAATACAAAACAAAATTCTTTTACGGTGAGATTATCACTTTATATATGCCAGTGTTCTTGAAACATAGATGCATACAAACATGTGTATATATATATATATATATATATATATATATATATATATATATATATATATATATATATATATATATATATATATATATATATATATATATATATATATATATATATATATATATATATATTTATATATATATATAAATTATATATATAGGTCTGAGTACACACACACACACTCATATATATATATATATATATATATATATATATATATATATATATATATATATATATATATATATATATATATATATACACAAACTCAGACCTACACATGCATTTATGTGTGTAAATACATATATTTATGTATATAAATATTATATATATATATATATATATATATATATATATATATATATATATATATATATATATATATATATTGTCTGTGCTCATAAACAACCTGAATAATGGCTTAGTTGACAATTTAGAAACACCTCACTCTTCACTTACCTTATGTTTCTATTTTGAGTCCTTATACATAAATCTTATGGCATTGCAACTGCCAACGTTGGGGTGAGGGTTTTAAATGATCATGATATTGCGTTGCAAGCATAAAATTAAGAGCATTTTTCTCATATAATAATAGTAATAATAATAATGATAATAATAATAATATTAATAATAATGGTAATAATAATAATCCTTTTATTATGTTTTAAAATGTGTTTATCCATGTGAGCAGTATGTTTTGACACTTATGTGCTATATTGCCAATTAAATTAATATTTTTCGTGTTTCATTACAGAAAGCTGTTCAGTATCAGATATTTGCAGTAAACTTATGATTTTAAATTTCGGGCTTAAATGTCTGAGCGATTCGGAGACAGTGGCACGTTCTTTTCATTCCACTTCTCTTATACCGTGTTCCAGTTGTTTATCTTACACGTTCTTATTTTGCTTTCTTTTTCATTCTCGTCTTGTGTAACCTATTTTGTGCATTCACTTCACTCTGCTCTCTCCTCCATTCCTTTCACTGCTTTGTTTTACGGTATATTCAGTTTCACTTTCTCTTTCCTTGTTTTCTGTCTTCTTCCTCTCCTGATCTCTTGTTCTCTCTCCGCCAGTCATCCTTCCTCCAGTAAACGCGTTCTTTGTAATATTTCTGCATTCTTTTGTCTTCGGTTGCGTCAGTTTTTTTTTTTTTCACCCTCGCCCTCATTTCTTCATCTTTGCATGTCATTCTTTTATTTTTCTCATTCATTCACTTGTTAACTTTTTCTCGTCTACTACTTCTGCAGCATCAGTTTCCGTCACAAACACTCTTCCGTTGCTTACTGAACCTTGCTACAATTTTTTCCAGGCCTCGTTTCCTTTCATGTGCAGCATTTCATTATTACTTCATTTTTCCTCTCCCCACTTCTCTCCTTTCTCGATAGCTGGTCCGCTGGTATAGTGGTCAGTGTCGTGGCATGCCATTCAGATATCGCGAGTTCGCGTCTCTCCCAGGGCAGTGAGTAATCATTGGCTCTGTATCATGATCAGTTACTGCTGCAGTGTGGGAGGTTGAAACCAACTTTCTTTGGAACCTTGAATTTAAAGTCAGTGGCCCCGTGGGATTGTTCCATGTGAATAGGTTTCATCCACTGAAATATTAGTAATGATAATATCCATTTTCCTATCCTGTTTCTATTTCTCCATTCTATTTTCTTCTAACGTTTGATGTTTCATTTTTCTCATGTTTCCCTCTTCTCTCTTCTCTCAGTAAACCCCATTTCACTTCCTCGTTGTCAGAGTTCCTCCAGTTTGTCAGCCTTTGCTTCAGTGATGAAGAGCCACATCTCGAGTTCTACTTTCCTTTTGGGGAATTAAGGATAAGGCCTCCTTGCTTTCTTTTGAGAATTAAATGCAACATAGCAGAGCGAGTTTTCGTAATTTTCTCTCCAGAATCAGATACAGTTCCTCGGATCAGTGCTTTGTAAATTTCAGTTACGGAAATGAATGCAAACTATCATGAAAGGTTTTGGAATTACATTCTATGTAAATATCTGAGTGTATTCTGTAACTTTTCTTTCATGTATTAAATTTTGTATATCGGATAGATTTCTTCCCGGAATTAAACACAACAAATGAGAGAGATTTCTGAAACTTTTCTTCATGAAATACAATATATCATGGAAAAATCTTTTCTTCTTGAAGTTAATTACAATATAAAAGGGAAAATTCCATCATTTTTATTCTTTAAGTTAAAAACGGTATATCATGCAGAATTCTGTTAATGATATTTTCTGAATCAAACATTGCATACAGCAATTGTTGATTGGAATTAAATGCGGTATAATTGTTCGTTTTGGAAATGAATGCAGTATGGCCGTTATGTAAATTTTGTCTTCGGAACTGGGTCTAGTATGTCACTGACGCTTCTGTAAATATTGTTTTGTGAATGAAATTCTGTACATCATGGAGGTTTATCGTTTTTGCTCTGGAAGGAAGTAATGAATGTCCAAAAGAGTTCTGTATATTTTCCTTTGAGAATAAAGTACTGTTTATCAGATGAGGGTCTTTACAACTTTTCTTTTTGGAATTACAAGCAATGCGCCAGGGAGAGTTTTGCCATTTTTATTTCCGGAATTTTGTTCAGTACATCAAATAGGGTGTATTTTTTTTATTTCGGAACAGACTGCAGTGTAGCAGGTAAGGTTCTGCAATTCTTCTTCTAACTGAATACATTATGTCAGGAAGGATGTTGATGATCCTTTTGATATCTAGCACTGCCTGTCAGACGAGGTTACAAATGCTTTACCTTGGCTATTAATTGTCGTAACCCAAAAACAGGTTTTCCTCACTCACGGCAGTAAAAGTTCACCTGTAAATATGCACTGCCTCATCAACATTTAATGTACTAAAATCAATTTTGAACTGACTGAAAATTATCCTCCAGTAGATGTATGCCAGAAATAGAAACCGTAGATGTACTAATTGACTTTCGGCGTCTTGGCATTATTTTTGACGAGTTTGTGAGTAAATGAGGTTGTGAGACTTTCGTTCACCATTTTCAAACCTTCGGGTGCTTTTAGCACTAGCTTTGAAAGTACCTTTTCCCGACAGAGTCAATGCTACTGTACTATTTCAATAGAGTATCAGTTTGTAATAAATGTTTACTTTCTAGTACCAGATTTCATTTCTACCCAGATAATATTTGTCGTCTTCGTGTTAATAGTTTTTCTTTAATATGAAATAGATTTGGAATATGACGATGAAATTCCCATTAATTGTATGGCAACAGTTTTTGGACTACAACAATGATTCCAGTTTTTATAAATGACTCATTTTAATTTTTTTTTTTTTTTACCTCGAATTTTTGTTTTTGTCAGTCATCTTTTAGGTTCTTCTGATGCAGTTTAGAGAAAGGCGAAAAGTGTAAAGTTCGTAATTTCTGTAGCCTAGGAAAGAGGGCTTTATTGTCTGAATTTATTTCGCCCACGAAAGAGCGTTCTTTTGCTGATACTTACCGGCTACATATTTGTATTTGTATGTATATATGTATGTATGTATGTATCTTTGTATATAAATATATATTTATATATTACTATATACATATATATTTATATATATGAGTATATATTTGTATATATGTACACATATATACAAATTTATGTATGTAGCTTATGTATGAAACTACAGGTACCCATGCTTGTGTTTTTTGACTTACGAAAGTACATGTAATCTTTTCTATATGGAATGGGAAGTGCTTAAATTCCAATGTGTTGTGATTATCTCCTAGAGGATTTAGGTTTAGAAATACAATGAAAGCAGTGAGAGGAGTTTAAACGATTAATAGGTGATTAGAAAGCTATAGAGAGGAAGCTATCTCTGCTAAAGAAAGTTCCTAAACAATTGAAGAAAGAAATGTATTTATACTATGGTATCCTTTCAAAAGTGTAGCAGGACAATGAATGTACAAATGACAGAAAAACTACGAGAATTTCATGACTACGCAAGGTTACGTCTAGGTCACACAAAATGAGATTTTAAAAAGGTAAAAGAAACTATAAAGATATAAAAAGGTCACACAAAATGAGATTTTAAAAATGTAAAAGAAACTATAAAGATATAAAAATGTCACACAAAATGAGATTTTAAAAAGGTAAAAGAAACTATAAAGATATAAAAAGGTCACACAAAATGAGATTTTAAGAAGGTAAAAGAAACTATAAAGATATAAAAAGATCACGCAAAATGAGATTTTAAGAAGGTAAAAGAAACTATAAAGATATAAAAAGGTCACACAAAATGAGTTTTTAAGAAGGTAAAAGAAACTATAAAGATATAAAAAGATCACACAAAATGAGATTTTAAAAAGGTAAAAGAAACTATAAAGATATAAAAAGGTCACACAAAATGAGATTCTAAGAAGGTAAAAGAAACTATAAAGATATAAAAAGGTCACACAAAATGAGATTTTAAAAAGGTAAAAGAAACTATAAAGATATAAAAAGGTCACACAAAATGAGATTTTAAGAAGGTAAAAGAAACTATAAAGATATAAAAAGATCACACAAAATAAGATTTTAAGAAGGTAAAAGAAACTATAAAGATATAAAAAGGTCACACAAAATGAGTTTTTAAAAAGGTAAAAGAAACTAAAGATATAAAAAGGTCACACAAAATGAGATGTTAAAAGGTAATAGAAACTAAAGATATAAAAAAGGTCACACATAATGAGATTTTAAAAGGTAAAATAAACTAAAGATATAAAAAGGTCACACAAAATGAGATTTTAATAAGGTAAAAGAAACTAAAGATATAAAAAAAGCTCACACAAAATGAGGTTTTAAAAAGGTAAAATAAATTAAAGATATAAAAAGGGTCACACAAAATGAGAAATTTACAAAAGGTCTTCCTCGGGGGAAATGAGAACGTATTGTTACGGATGTTTGGACAAAAAGAATAAATGGAGACTTGGTAAAATGAAGAATGTGCTACAGCAGACTTTCCAAGCTTAGGCTCCTTTGAAAATGGGGAAGAGAGAATAAACAAAACAGATTTTTAGAGGGAGGGGAAGTAAGTCGGGGGAAATGAGATAACCAGCTTAGGCCTGATGAAAGGGTGACAGAAACGTGGACAGTTTTGTTGGAGAACAGATATTTTGGAGAGAGGAAAATGCAGAATGAAATCGTTGATGGAAATGGGTTGACTGACAGAAGGCAATTAACAGATCGTTGATAAGCGGAGGGAACCATTGCAAAATAGAAACTACGGTCAAGTTGAAGTGGAGATGAAGTAACAATCCACTCGGGTGCTAGACACCAGAAAGTGATATTGTTTAGGATGGCTGATGAACAGGTGTATGTCATGACACTGACAAAACTTAACTGACTTAACTGCAGAAAAATGGACGATGTTATTTTCAAAATGATGTTCACAAACTTGAGCGTGAGTATAACTGCAGAAAGATTTAAGGAAAAAGGATATTAATGTGTGCTCTGGTAAAGACCGAATTGGTTGTATTTATTGGTGTACTACTATTCAAAGGCTTTATGAGGAAAATACGAAACTGAAACTGAGTTTTTGAAGCTGCTGTAGAGGTGAAAATAAAATAAAAATGGGTTCGATGTAGCAAATTCAACTAATTGGTTTGGAGATAACATACCGTCCTATATGCTAATCACAAAGTTCGGCGCTTGTTATTTAAGTAGGAAACTAATTTATGTTTAAGCAATGTTGTGTTAGGAGGAGATTAAATGAAAGAAACGTCTTCTTAATAAATTGCATATCAAGTGTAACTAAGAAAAGATGAGGAATAATGAACTGGGATGTTAAGAAGAGTTATTGTGAATGGAACACGAAAGCTCTTGCTGTACATTCATCGGCTATGCAGTGTTTGAAATAGATTGGTGATAAGTTGCCTTTTGTGAATGGGTTTTGTAAATGCCCCCGTAAGAGGTTACTAAATTAAAATATTAGTAAAGTTTCCGAACTAAGTGAAACATTATTTGTTGATGAGCATAGAAGGACAGATGTGATATACTCCTAAAGCTGTTTTAGAGCAAATAGTGATAAATGGAGGAATGTGGAAAGAGGGAATGTCATATAATTGGAGTGGCGAGAATGGCAGAAAATTTGATGAAAGGAACGACATTCAGGAAAGATGGTCGGGCGAATCTTGAAGTTTTAGAGCATGGGAACAACTTGGAATCTGCGGTGCGTAATCATACATGCTTATTGAACAAGCAAGTGTGTGTGTGAGTGTTGTGTGTGTGAGTGTGCACGCGCACGCGTACGAAAGAGAGAGAGGGGGGCGGGGAGAGCGGTGAACTATTAGAAATGTGCAAACTCTGAAAGAGTCTCTTATGAAAAATGAAAAATTAGATGCATTTTATATAAACAGCTGGCCTTTATGTAGAGTTGTAATAATAACGGTGAGACTTTTTTTACTGGTGCAGGAATGAAAATATTCTCAAGGAAGCTTCAATCTTGATTACACAGTCTCAGAATACCTTGGAGCTGAGGCTAGGGTTTGGTGTCTTTTCAAGCTTTCATGTTTTGTGAGAAAGTGTTGTTGGCTGAAACACTATATAAAATGCTATATTTGCACGTGCGAGCAAAGTGTACATTTGGCCTCACTTGCTCAGCCGCGGAGCTGTATTCAGAACTCTCGGGGTTTATTTCGGTCATCGCATCCTCCCCAAAATCATCTGAACTCGCCATTGACTCACGTTTCTACAGTCAGATTATCGGTGTTAATCATTAATTTGCGAACATTTTCATCGTTTTATCGCAAATGCGAAACGGAATTAGGCCTCTTCTGCCGTAACTGTTTTTGGTTCGTTTTATTTGTCGGTTTATGAGTGCGATCAAGTGAAAGGTTTCGTGTATTTTTACGAAAATTTTATCAGCTGGTGGCCCTCGAAACCAGCAACAGATGATTAAATTTCGGGAGGGATAGTGATGCAGCATTTAAGAGAAAGACCATTTGTGGGTGGAAAGCTCAGTCTCGTTTTCATTTTGGCAGAGATAGGAATGTGATTTGTGGGAAGAATGGACCTTTTGGAGGGTGATTTGCCCAGCCTCAACAGAGGTCTGGCTCGGTGAACGCTCTCGTGTATGTGTGTGCGTATATTAGTGTATGAGTCTGTGTGTATGTGTTTTTGTATATAAAGGTAAATATGCTTACAAATATAGAAAGGAGCACAAAGATGAGAAGTCATGATTATTGGTTGCCTAATCTCTGTCTTATCTTCAGTTCTCATTTGCGGTCGGTTTTTGTATGCAAAACAGTTTTAGAGGTTGTATTAGTTACTTTTGGGGATTTTTTTATTTGAATTTTAAAGCTTTAATGATATTTTTTTCTATTATATAGTAAGTACAGCTTAAGTTCCTACACAAATATTTTAATAGTAACGATTCAACTGCAAGCAAAATATTTGCAAGAGAGCTCACCTCACCAGCACCTTCCTTCTGTTGCTGCTCAGATGTGAGCTTTATGATGGCGCTGGCTTGCATTTTGTCAAGGATATAAAAATGGAAGATCACAGTTGGAAGTCCTAAATTGTTAGAAGTGTTGCTAAAAGAGTAGTTTTGATTACCTTATGCATGTGTTGTGTTGCTGTTGTTTATGATTTATGAAGATCGTTCTTCTTAACGTTTATGTTGAGTAACTCCGACAATTTCGAAGGCGAATAATCGAGGATTTGATAGACAATAGGACAATTACAGGGGAACAACCATTACGAAGCTGCATATTATGTTACTGCACCTCAAACATAAGAACTGTTTATTTCTGGTGATAGAAATTCATTTCTCGCTATAATGTGGTTCGGATTCCACAGTAAGCTGTAGGTCCCGTTGCTAAGTAACCAATTGGTTCTTAGCCACGTTAAATAAGTCTAATCCTTCGGGCCAGCCCTAGGAGAGCTGTTAATCAGCTCAGTGGTCTGGTAAAACTAAGGTATACTTTTTTTTTTTTTGCATATTATGTTACTGCACCTCAAACATAAGAACTGAAAAAAAATGTGAACAAAAATTTTACACTGGTCCAGCAGAAACCACTGAAGGGATTACTTTGACATTTTTATCGAAGTGTAGTTCACCTGTGTAGTGAAAATTATTATTATTATTATTATTATTATTATTATTATTATTATTATTATTATTATTATTATTATTATTATTATTATTATTATTATATGCAAAAAGAAAGGTACGAATGATACTTTTTCTCTCTCTCTCTCTCTCTCTCTCTCTCTCTCTCTCTCTCTCTCTCTCTCTCTCTCTCTCTCTCTCTCTCTCTCTCTCGTAAGGTAATACAAAATGCTACAATCTAGGCAGAATTGCTTCAGTAATTCTCTAATTTGTGAACATTAAATCTTGTGATGATTCTTCCCATTCATACACGAACACGACTTTTGAAGATTTCGATGTACCGGATAATGATTACATTTAATATTAGTAAATTTCGGGATTCCTTTTTAGTTAGAAATTGCGTCTGTGATGAACATTTTATAACCCGGATTTCATACTCCGGTTTATAACAGGATTTTATTTTGAATAAGCGAATAATGAAACTTTCAGCATTACGAAATATTCGTTCCGTAAAAGTGTTGTTAGATTTACATGTAATAATTTCCACATCTTTTGGGTTAATAACATAATTATGTGTCTAAAGTTTGGCAATAGTTACTTCATATGAAAATTATTAATAAATTTCATAAATTTTGTTTTCCATTTCGTAAAGTCTCGTGCGTTGTGATACATGAAGCGCTCTCGGCCATCGACTCACAAACAGTCGATCCTACTTATAAGGACGTTCATATGTTTCTCTCTCTCTCTCTCTCTCTCTCTCTCTCTCTCTCTCTCTCTCTCTCTCTCTCTCTCTCTCGCTGACCAGATACACACACACACATTTATATATATATATATATATATATATATATATATATATATATATATATATATATATATATATATATATATATATATATATATATATATACTGTACAAGCATATATAGTGACACCTGAACATAATAAAAATCAGAATATATGAAAATGAAAAACTCAGACGTCGATGGAATGTTTAAATTGGTCCTTCGTGTCATGCCGTCATTAAACCCGCATATATAGTAAACATTCACTAAATTTCTGCAAGTAGAACATTTAAAAATTCCATCGACGCCTGAGTTTTTCACTTTTGTATGTTCTGACTTTTATCATGTTCTAGTGTCACTACAGATTACCTCCTCCTCGGATTTCGTTCTGATTACATCAGTTCGTACACAGCTCCTTGGAGATGACTGCTTTGAAGTTGAATATATTCTGGCACCTCACATTGTTACGTAATGAATGAATTGCACTGATGCCGTCCTAAATTTGCTGATGAAAACAAGATTGGTTTTGAAATCTTCAAAAATTTTGCTATATTTATTCAGCTAGCCTTATTTTTGGTGCAATAATTACTGCACCTTCGTTCCCCCTTTATTTCACTAGTTGTGCCGTCCACCCTCTCTAACTATTACCTCTTAATGCAACTATGCATCATTGTACTTCATCTCCCTTATTTTCTAGATCTCTCTATCTTGCTGTTCAGACACTACAGCTCCCTCTTCTCACTATCGAAAGATCGAAAGCGATGAATGGCCGAAAGTGCTCTTTCGCTGGCTCAAAGGCCAAAATTTCATGAAAGAAAATATTTGGTGCACAATTTTACTCTTGTATGTTACTCATTGGTTAGTTATTCTCGATGTGTGCTCCCACAATGTTTGAAATACACAGATTAACGTTTCTTTAGAAGAGTCTTTCTTTCTCTCTCTCATTTTACTGGATTTAATCAACAATAATAGGCCCCTCTTCAATCTTTGAAGCATAAATATTAGCAATACTTCAAAAGATGCTCTCTCTCTCTCTCTCTCTCTCTCTCTCTCTCTCTCTCTCTCTCTCTCTCTATATATATATATATATATATATATATATATATATATATATATATATATATATATATATATATATATATATATATATATATATATATATATATATATATATATATATATATATATATATATATATATATATATATATATATATATATATATATATATATATATATATATATATATATATATATATATATATAATTATATATATGTATATTATTATATACTTTTGTGTGTTTTTTGCGTTTGTATGTGAAACAAAAGTTAAACTCAATTTTTCTTGTCCGTCATTGCAGGACTGAAGACTATCATCAACGCCCTCCTGAACAGCATCAAACAATTGGTGGAGGTCATGACTCTGACGGTGTTCTGCCTGATGGTGTTCGCCTTGTTCGCCCTGCAGGTGTACATGGGCGTTCTCATGAACAAGTGCGTGAAGTACATCGATCGCAGCAACCTCACAAGCAGAGAATGGGATGAGTGAGTACAAATCCTTTTTTCTGTAGTGACACTTAATCATGGTGAAAGTCTATTAAGATATTCATTTTAACTGTTTATTTATCTTTTTTCGTTATGAGATTGCTTTTGGCATTGTGTCTTTTGTTGGGTGGGTTCAGTGCAAAGTTGTATTTCATTATCGTCATTCCGTTATTTTTACTGTAAAGGAAACTGACCTGGTTTTTAAATTCTCCTTGTGAAGATGTATGAAATGCAATGAATCATTGACATATTGTTTCTTTTTTTAAGTCTTTTAATATGAATTACCAGTTTTATTAACACTAATTTTCAATAGAGAGTGATTTTTTTTTTTATTCGGTGACAAGCTCTAGTCTCTTCTACATTGAGTTTTATCGTTATGACATTCTTTTCATGCCGAATACATGAAGGTGTTATTATTGTTGTTGTTGCTGTGGTGGTATCACTAGTTTGCGGATTATTAAGAGAATCTTACCCTAAGGAGGGTCTCGTGACTAACAACGGTTGCTTAGGTTTTTGTCGAGGGAGGATTGCTCAGCCTCAATTCAGGTTTCCCACGCTGAGGAAATTAAAACACTACGCTCCATGGCCGTAGATTTTGCGTCATTCGATTTAGTAATTATTGTGAATTGCAACAAATGATTAGCTTTTGGCATTGACAAGAATGTGGCTTTTTGGGAGGGGAGGATTTGCACAGCCTTGGCACAGGTTAATGGTCAGTGCAACCTCCTGTGTGTGTGTGTGTGTGTGTGTGTGTGTGTATCACAGTGGCAACCACAGCAGTAATCCTTTTTCTCACTTTTCTGGCCGATGATGATATATTCATGCGTTCGAAAGATGTCCTATTTCTTTCACGCATTTTTAAGTTAAATAATGTAGAATTATTAATTTTGCTCTCTCTCTCTCTCTCTCTCTCTCTCTCTCTCTCTCTCTCTCTCTCTCTCTCTCTCTCACACACACAAACAATTTAAGAAGATTGGTGAGCTTTATCAACTAATTAATCGTTTGGGAATCGCTTCATACGTTTTAATGGAATGTATTGACATTTTTCTGTACAAAAGAGAGAGAGAGAGAGAGAGAGAGAGAGAGAGAGAGAGAGAGAGAGGAGAAATTGAAAGTGATGAGTAATTTTCGGCATTTACAGTTAAGACTATCACAAACCTATAAAAACTTTCTGTCAGAAAAAGAATCTAATTGAAAAGACTAGAGGTAATTTGCATATTGTAGGTACATGTGTGTGGGCGCGGTTATAGACGTGCACAGTGACATACACAGAGTTGGTTCTATTTCCAGACAGTCTTGTCCTCGACGTGGTTGATTGCTTCACATTTAAGCTAAATCCCGTGCCTAGTGTAGGAAGCAACAAAAACCGACAAGTTTTCTGAAGATTCATGAGATTGGCTCACATATCGAAGTGGTTTGATGATGATTTGCAAGTTGATATTGGTTTTCACCTTTAGGTAAACAAACATTTTACAATGTGCGAAGCGTCCGAAAATTCCACTTAGGGTATTCAAGAAATCTATCATTGACGTATTTCTATACCTGTTGTCTTCCTATGCGTTTGTTTGTTGATTTCTTGGTATCACCAACATTTTAACAATGTTTATATCACTTACATACGCGAGTGAAAGAAAAAATATTTTTATGGAATTGCAATAGATCTTGGTTTTATTTCCGTTATTTCACATATCCTGGTGTGATAAAGCGGAATGTACCGTCATGTGTTATATTCTTATCCTTCAATTATCCCAACCACGAAGTCGTAGACCCCGAGACTAGACTTATCAAAAACTGGTGACCAGATTTTTGCCTGCCTTTCCTTTAAACTATGTCTAGAAAAATGTGCCTTTTGTTTTCGTCTGTTTATTATTAAATTATGTAAAAAACTTAGTCATCTCCAGAAGAATATTAGTTTTGTATCTTTTTACCTTCATTCCTGGGTAAATTATTGAATATTTTAACGATTAAACAGTTCGATGTAATTCCCCAGTAACAAATGTCACTGGAATATATTCGCGAGTGTCCATCAGTTTTGCATTTTGATTTAGACTGGTTCAGAGGTTTTGAGCTTTGCAACTCCTTGTTGAAAATCGTTCAATTCTCCTCCCTTCACACAAAAAACTGAATAGAATAATAACCTAAATACTTTTTTCTGTCTCTTATTGATTGTAATATATGAAATCAACTTGGAAGAATATAATGTAATTATTGAAACTTGACTGGGAGGGTCTTCAAGTAACAGATAACTGTTCTCGTGAAAGTTAATTCTAAAGCTGCATTATTTTGATTAACTAAACTGTGATTTTGTTTCAAAGGCAATAGTTAATATTCGTGCTTTTATAAAGAACTTGTGATTTTGCACTTTGCAGCAATGCTCCTCCTTTAGCAAATTATGGGGTCATTGTTTATACAAAGGCTAAGGCACGCACAAACTATATCGTTTTCTAGTCCAGACAGGTTGAAAAAACACGCTTCAACGGAGTGCACAGAAAAAGAACTGGGGCCCACAATCACACAGCATCAAAAGCCGTCTGTTGAAAGATGATTAGTTGCGATGATTTAAAAAGAAATTTTAAATGCAATCAGCGATATAATTCCAATACTTGGTATAAAAAAGAGAGGACATGGCTAGCCTGATCATACATACATACATGCATGCATACACACACACACACACACACACATATATATATATATATATATATATATATATATATATATATATGTGTATGTGTGTATATATATATATATATATATATATATATATATATATATATATATATATATATATGAAATTTTTATTACAATGTGATTTATATACAATATGAAGCTATAAATGTCGCTTAATATCAAATTCACGCTACCTCAGGAGTATCCCGATAGGGAATTATCACCGAAGGGGAATTTATAAGTGATAAATGGATTGGTACTACTCAGTGGTAGAACGTCGACTAGAGTTGCTGGATAAGTGCTGTGCCGTGGGATCGCGACCCGGCAGTACCAATCCATTTATCACTTATAAATTCCCTTCCGTGATAATTCCCTATCGGGATACTCCTGAGGTAGCGTGAATTTGATATTAAGCGACATTTGTAGCTTCATGATTTTATATATATATATATATATATATATATATATATATATATATATATATATATATATATATATATGTGTGTGTATATATATACACTATATATATGTGTGTGTGTGTATAAATTATATACATACACATATATGTGTGTGTGTGTACAAATACGTAAGTATATTTTTTAAGTATATTGCTTGGTTACTATAGATGGTGAATAATGAAAAAGAATGAAGCCCCTGATCGACACGTCTGGGTAGATGCGACTCGTGAGCACGTGTATGCGCACTGTCATTTATATATCATGTATATGCATATACCTGAAAAATACGAAGAAAGAACGTTTTGTTAGCCATCAGATGTAATCAGTTGTTAAACTATGTAAATACATATAGTAATTAAATCTTATTATGATCGGAATGAGTTGAATGCCAACCTAATTAACCTGAAATACCTATGGGAAAGGTACATGTAATTCAGTTGCACACTTACACTGCTATGTTTCCATGGTCTGGTATCTGAGTAATCTGTCACGAAAACTTTTTTTCATGATCTTATTTCTGTTTTTCATCAGCTCTAACGTAATTAAATATACATTTGCGAAAGTTTATTGGTATAATGCGAAATTCTCTCTTTTTAATAAGATTTAATTTAATTTTTTTTTTTTTTTTTTTTTTTGTCTGAATGAGCTGTAGCTGAATGAGCTGTTATTTTTTCCATCCTCTTAAAGAAAATAAATTTTTGGTGCACCCATTAGCTTATCAGCCATTTTCCCCTTGTTTGTGTTTCTTTTGGCAGTTAGCAAATTAGATATCCCGGGACAAGGAATATTTCTGTCCGTCTATGTGTTTGTGAATTCACTCATCATAAGGAAATAACGCTTCCCTATTTGTTGATACGGTCTTGTAGGCTAAGCTTTTCTTGACAAGTTATAGTCTCTCTCTCTCTCTCTCTCTCTCTCTCTCTCTCTCTCTCTCTCTCTCTCTCTCTCTCTCTCTCTCTCTCCGTTGAATGCGTAATGAATCTTCCAGTGGAGTCACTGGTTGGATTCCTGCATTCTTGCGTTTTCATTAAGGAAAGTTACGATTTTCTCAAACTTCTGTGGTAGGTAATTTCAACTCATATAAACTGAAGTTTGGAAAACTTCTGCGGTTTTTGGATTGAACTCAAAATAACTCGGATTATTCAGATTATGGCAATTTTTTTTGTGAAGTAAAAGGAATAGTATTCCGGAATGTCAGCTGCCATCATTATGCTCTTGTTTTTTCCTTACTTTCTTTTCGAGTTTCCGGTTCTGTTTTCAAGAGAAATTTAGTTTAATGGCCAGTTTTGGAGAGAATTAATCCTCTTATTTTAAATAGGTGTAATCAATTTTTATTATTATCAAGTTATCAGATCTGTTGCCACAATAATTTGAGCCTCCGATATTATATTCATAAGGTTAATTTCAGTTTTTCTGGTCTGCAGCTTTCAAGAGAATTTTGATATCCAGACAATTAATTAATTAAGCATTTAATTCGCAGAGACGATATGTTGCAACAACCATTTGTTCATATATTTAAAAACTTCCACAATTTTTATGCATATTGTTTATTCAGGTTTCCAACAAAATGTAACAGAAATGCATTACTTTTATTCATCCGAACGATGACTTTAAATACGAAAAGAGATGAAAATGCTATAACCTTTTGCTTTCATAGTCTGTACAGCTGTAAGGGTCAGTATGAATGCCCTTTCCTTCTTGTCACTGTTTAACTCCAAAGCTAGACACTAGGTATATTTTGTACTGAATATTAAATAAACTCTTTTATTGTATTATATATTATACAGAGCCGTAATACGTTATGGGAACGATAATGAAAAACACAATAATGAGACGAAAACAATAAATGTCTTCATAAATTTTTATAATAATAATAATGATAATAATTTGTGGGTTGAACTGGGGAAATAAAATTTAAAGATGACAAATAATCAAGATAATATTCGAAAATAAGTTTTAACAGACTTGACCAAAAATAACAATTTCACCTGTTGAAGCGAAGTCATATATCATTCATTCGGGAATAATGCGGTATCGTTTCAGTAATGGCGACATTAACAGCCTGTTACAGAAAAATCTTAAATCACGAGGTGGTGGAAATTACCACAATCGCTTTTCTTCAACGAACTGATGCTTTTCATGGAGTGCTCTGGAAAATGCCAGTGAATGGGTCAGCTCATATGCAGGGCTTAGATGTGTTATTATCTGAGTATCAATTGGAAAATTGCTGTGTGTGTGTGTGTGTGTGTGTGTGTGTAAACTAGCATATACGAATAGTATTTATATAGGTACTTACATACGTACACGCATGCATACATCCATATATGCATAAATACACATATTTGCATGTATTTATGTATGTATCATGTTATATGTGCATTATGCGTATGTTATTTGTGTATTTGTATACAAGTTGCTTACTTTTTATTTCGTGACCAATTGATAAATGAGCTATTTTGACTTCCCTTATTCTTCATTATCTATTTATTTACATCTGTCGAAATGTCCATATATATATATATATATATATATATATATATATATATATATATATATATATATATATATATATATATATATATATATATATATATATACATATGTATGTATAAACGCACATACATTCTCATAATAATAGTGATTGATTAGTGGTACTTACAAGCAAAACACAGTAGATTTCTCGGATTGATGGTGTAACATTTGATTGGAGAACTTAAATATTTTCGATAAATACCCGAAACTGAAATATAACTGCACAAGAAAATTTCTTGCCAAATGAGAACAATAACATTAATGGTGGCGTATGATGCTTTCAGTCTTTTTCATTACTTGTAAGACTGTTTAAATTTTGGAATGTTAGAAATATTTCTCACACATATTGTTACAAATCAGTCAAATCAGAAGTGCACAAAACAATCAAATTAGATGTGATCTAATAAAAATATTTCACACACATATTGTTACAAATCAGTCAAATCAGAAGTGATATATTAAAAATATTTCTCTCATGTATTTTTACAAATCAATCAAATTAGATGTGATCTAATTGAAATATTTCTCACATATATTGTTACAAATCAATAAAGTCAGAAATACTTCTCACATATATTGCTACAAATCAGTCAGATCAGAGATGATATAATAAAAATCTTCCACACATGTATCTTTATAAGTCAATCATATCAGAGGTGATATAACAGAAATATTTCTCCCATATATTTTTGCAATTCAATCAAATCAGAGATGATCAAATAGAATTATTTCTCACATTTATTGTTACAAATCAGTTAAGTCAGAGGCGATATAATATAAATAATTTTCGCATATAATTTTACAAATCAGTCGTATCAGAGGTGATCTAATAGAAATATTTCCCACATATATTGTTATGAATCAATCAAATCACAGGTGAAGGCAACAGTTGTCAGGCGACATGTACGGTGTACTTTTGGTTAATCTTTTGGTGGTTTCTGGCATCACATGGATAATCTGAGGGGACAATTATTCCGGCTGTTTGGACTGCTTGATCACTCAGCAGCAGTTCATCGTTGTAACTGTGTTGTGTATACTCGTATTTCTATTTTAGCCAAAGGTGAAAGGTAAATCTTGTTTCTTAAATGTCACACCGACTTAGGAATATGCATTTGTACTCACCCTCTGCCAAAAGATTTGAATGACAGCATAGGATTTTAAAATAACGAATTTTAATGTTCATAACTTTCTGTTCATTTACATGTTTGTGCACACTAGCCGGTGTCATTTTTTTAAGAATTGTTATTCCAACTCTTATTAACAAGATAGGAATATACAAAACAATAATATATGTATTTCATCATTCACGACTCTTATGTTGCGTTAGTGTTTCGTTCTTTAAGGATCGCTTGATGTGCGTTGACATTTTAGCAGCATAAAGGGTCAGGATGGATGTGCTCTTGTGGCTTTGAACGAACCCGCGGTTGGTTGATGTGTTTGCTTGACCCTCCAAGGCCCCGACGAGTTTGTAAGTTTGATGAAATGGTTTCCAGCGTTTAAGAGCAGCAGGCTTTTGCCATTGGAGGCTTTTAACCTGAGTGCCACCGTGCCTTGTTGACGCGAGGCTAGGACCCCAAAATAACAGACGTGGTGGGGCAGTGTTCTGTTTTGGATTTTGTGTAATTCTGCTTGTGTAAAGGAATTATAAGCTATGATATATATATATATATATATATATATATATATATATATATATATATATATATATATATATATATATATATATATATATGTATATGTGTGTGTGTGTGTGTGTGTGTGCGTGCGTGTGTGTTTGAGTGTGTGTGTGTATGAATTTTTATCACATCACCATGATTTTTTATACACAAACATTAAGCTACAAACGTCGTTTAATATCCAATTCGCTCTACCTCGGAAATGATATATGTTTATATATAACGAAGGGAATTATAACTGATAAGTGGTTCGTCATCTCACCGGCTCGAACCATTGACACGAGAACCGACGACGTTCAGTGACGCGCCTTAAACAGATGACGAACCACTTATCAATTACAATTCCCTTCGGTATATATGTATATATATAATGTATATATATATATATATATATATATATATATATATATATATATATATATATATTACTAAAAGGACCTCATTCAAACTGGATGGTATCTAATGGAGTATTTATTCAGAAAAAGTTACAAGCTTTCTTGGACAAACAGTCCACTTCACTGTACGCATACTTGATAATGTGGACTGTTTGTCCAAGAAAGCTTGTAACTTTTTCTGAATAAATATTCCATTAGATACCATCCAGTTTGAACGAGGTCCTTTTAGTAATTCTACTATTCCACAGAACAATTGTGTATGTGATAAAGTTGATATATGTATATATATACACATATATTATTTCCGAAGTCGAGCGAATTGGATATTAAATGACATTTGTAGCTTAATGTTTGTATATATATATATATATATATATATATATATATATATATATATATATATATATATATATATATATATATATATATATCAAAGCTTATCATTCCTTACACATATTCAGCTTCGTATTCTTGAGTGATTAGTCGTCTTTGGATTCTTCAGTGAATGACCATCTTTGTGCGTTTTCTTTGAATATCCAGTATATATCCCGCAGTGGAAATCCAGCCATCATACTTTCAAGCCTCTGCTGTACCTTCGCACCTTCAAACTTTGCACTCATTATCCTTTTTAAACCTTCCATGAATACGTTACCTGAACATCAACGTTGTCAAAACTAAGTTATTGTATATATAATGATTTTATTTTGAAAGTTTTTTCTTTTTACGCCTACCAATAAAACTGTAGGAGTCCTTATCTTTATTTTTTTTTATTAATGTTAAAGAGGCTAAGAGCCTGGAGTTTAGTCTTGCACATGACTCAGCCGTAACATCATACAAGACTATGCATTATCCGTGGATACATGTAAACGAGAAAAATACAGAAATGATCCACTGATACAAATATCTGATTTATACATGTTCCCGTAACAATGACGGCCGCTAGCCCTGTAGGAACCGGCTTAAAGTTTGTAAACCGTGTGGGTAATTTGGCTGTTATGATGGCTGCATCATAAATTTAATGAGAAATGTCATCAAGAATATAGTGTTATCATTTGAATTTATTATATTATTCACCAATTCTTGCTTTATTCGCAAAGCATGTTAATCATCCTTAAGCGAACAGAAAATCAAGATTTTTCTGTTCGCTTTACATGACCAAATCATTTCATCTCGTCCTCGTCCTTCTCAAGGTAACATTTTCTACCGTCTTCATGTTTTGTCGTTTCTTATCTTCTAACTCTTTCCAGACATTATGTGGGAAGGATTTCTTATAAGAAAATTCCTGTCATTTTTTAACAAAGTGCAAATTGAACACAATCTGGTTCCGAAAGTCTTTTCATTCATTTCTTCTTTTGTAGCTTTTAATATTTCTTATACTTTTTAAGTACAAAGCTTTTCCTTTGTCTTTTATTCTCTCATTCCACATCCAGTTTCTTTGTTCAGTTTTTGTCCTTAACTCGTGCATTTCAGTATCCTTTACGCCATTGCACTGCCTTCTCCCGTTATTTCTCATTGATTACATGCTTTCTCGCCTTTTCGCTGTTCACTTTCTAATGCCTCACCATCCTTTAATACGTCCTCTTTATTTCCTCTAGCTCTGTCGTCTGCTAACATTATTCATTGCACCTCCAAAACCCATCTCTTAACCTTTCATACCTTCACCTTTATCATCCGTTCTCTCGGTCTCTTTCAACATTATTCCGACTATAATTACGTTACACGTCCACAGATGCTTCGCAAACCTCTGCCTCGTGCAAAGCACTTCTTCAGCCGGAACATTCTTGCCTGTTTCTAAATGACCTCTAGGTTTGTTTCAGAATTGCCAGCATCCGATACTGGTGTCACATAGCAGTGATTATCAAAATCAGCTTCATCTAAAGCGACTGGTGCTTGTATTTACATCTTACATTCTCAACGGCGCTCCGTCTCCATTCTACTGTACCACCCTCACTGTACGCGACATTTAGACATCCCCCACTTTATCGATCATCTAAGATTTTTTCATAAAAAATAATCTTTGAGGGAATACTCTTATTTGGTGAATGCCATTTTTCCTTCTCATATAGTGTCGTGTTCACCAGTTACTCTCACCGTCTCTCTGGTAAGCGAACTTTAAATTTAAGTT
>NC_089791.1:4715750-4778250 GCF_040412425.1 Macrobrachium rosenbergii
TTATTAATAATATATCGCTTTATTTTACATAGATATTTTTTCTTTAATATTTGTCAAGTAATGATTATTGATTAACCAGATTTTATCAGTACATGTATTCATTAGATAGACTTGCTGCCGGCTTTTTGGGTTCCCCTTGGAGTCAGATTGATTAGTGTGCCCATATGCAATGTAGATGAGACCCATCAGTGGATGGCCGAATTTCTTCCTTCTGGGTAAATATCGCATCAACCAATTGTCAGACTGGTCTCGATATTGTTCAGCGCCATTTTGGACTTCGGTAACTAGTTTTTCCTTTGGGACTTCTAATAAGGTTTTAGTGTTTTCAGTTTTGCAATTGTTATAAATATGGCCGTTGTCGACCATTTAAAGTTGTGATGGCATGATTTTTTCCTGTCATTTATCCTTTTTGCATTTCTAATGCAATCTTTTTTTTTCGAGTCCCTTGATTGTGGGCACACGCTATTTATTCTCTGCCGGAAAATTTATTTTGTGAAAGAACTGATAAAGATTTCTAAAACTGGAGCTATCAGGAAATTCATAGTCTTGACTTTCTTTTGGTCAAACTTGTTAATAGTGTCACACCGTAGCTGGCTTTTGATCACTTCATTTTCCAAGTAATCACAACGTATCTCTCAAAAATACATCGTAAAAATATTAAATTTTTCCAGCGATATTGATTGAATTTCTCTTTATCAGTCACACGACCACTTATGAATTTTGTTTCTTTATCAAAATCTAGTCTTACAGCATGGCATTTTGTCGACGTAAGTATTCCCTGCCAAATTATTAGTGATTATGCAGTATTATTTTATGGTCATACTGCAGAATAGTAAAATGATTTATGCCAGTGATCTTTTTTACTGTAATCCCTTTAAATGTCGGCCAGAGCTTTTTTGAATTTCACTGAATGACAGTCAGTGCCCCCATACCGCGAGCAGAACACATCTCAAAATTTTTGCAACGAAGCTGAATTCGGTCTCACAGATAATAGTAATTCAGTTATTTTCGTCGTAATTGTATTGAAGTTACTTACCTCTCCGTTTTCATGTTAAGTTTTGTTATAGTGCTCGAAAAGGCTAACTTAGATAGTATGTTCCTAGAATATTTATTCAGTGATCGCGTTGTTGCGCCATTCTCGTAATGCATTTTTGTATCTAAATCATGATTATAGTCTATTGATTTATGATTATTAATGGCCCTTGTCTCACGTTTGTTGCAAAGAGACAGTTGTCACATGATGTTTTGTGTGGGTGGCTTTGATGCGGTTTCTATGATCATGTTGGCCTTAGGTTGATCTGGAATGCACCCGTAACCTCCTTCCAGAGGTGAAATTATTAATATTGCTATGGACCTCCTGAGCCGCCTCTTCTTATGTCAGTGAATATTGGGAGTGCGAGCAAAAGAATGATGGTAACACTATCAATCTTGGGCATCCCAACTCCCCACCAAAAAAATATAAAACCCTATACAGTAAAGCCTCGAACTGGTAACGATGCCATATTTGACGATCAGAGTGAATTTTAGTAACTACTTGCTTTTTTGCAACCAGACTTTTTAAGTCATAAAGCCTTTCAAGGTCAGACAGGATGGTGATTGTTTTTCGTCTCTTGAGTTCATTGAAAGTTAATTCGATTGGATTACGCAGCATTTTAGGGGCTTGAACTTCATAAAGGTTGTCATTATTTTGGTTTGGGGGCCGAGGAGTGAAGGTAGCATTTACTCCGAATGAAATGAATTTTTCATGGGTTTTTAGCTTTGTAATTATATTCCTTATACTTTTCATGACGCTTTGCGATGATTAAACTTTTGTTCACTACTTTTTCTTTGGTAATCGGCTGAGATTATTAAAGCATACAGTAAAGTACTCTTAGTTTATCAGTGCATACGCTATTTGATTGTACTTTACCGTCAGACTAAACATAGGGAACAATTCCTTCTTTCAGAAATTATTGCTTTTGGTGTTCTCGTACGTTCATGTTTCCAGCAAAGCTGGACGCGATAAAACTGACAGCCCGACACAGTGTGTTTCCTCGATTCGGAATAATTGGCGGAAATTTGCACCGCACTCACGTACTTTAACCGAAAATATTTGCGTCCTCAGCCTACAAGAGTTATTAGGCGGCATTCAACCTCATGCTATAATATTCTGCATTTTCTCTTAACTTCTGCTTACATCCATCTGCGTTACGAAGTGCTATGGTAGGCAATGGTTTCTTGTCATTAATAGTGGCACAGTTACCTGACTTTAACTTTTTTAATTATTTTGTAAATTGATGGCGGAAAATCATTTAATTAATAATTAGAATATCTTTCAGTTAGTGGAGATTGATGCACTTTAGTTCATTCCATTGGCATTACTTTTTAAGATATGTACTCTTCTTTTTATCTTAAACATTTTAGATTTAATTTATATGCAGAGAAGATCTGCAAATTTGTCAGTAAGGTTTCTGGTGAGGAAAATAACAATTAAATTAAAAGATTAAAATCAAAATTACATCAAAAAATACTTTGGTGAAATATGTCTTAACGAGAGTTTTACACTTATTACTTATGATATTGATATGCACTAGCAACGTTACTAGTGCAGCCATTAGTTTGCCCATTATGAGATTGGATTAAATGACTTGGAGCAAAAGAGCTCTCAGTACCAAGTGTTGACACGACAGTTGGAAAATCTGTGATGACGACACTTAGGCCTTCTTAGCCGCAGCGATAGACACTATGAGTTTTAGCCATTTTGTTGACAAAATTAATGGTATTCCCAGAAGTCTCAACGCCACTGATTCAGATCTTTCAAAGGAAGAGAATTTGGATTTACTAGATGTTTAGGTTTTACCAGATGCTGAGAATTTTGAAGGGTTTAGAAAGGTGACAATTAGGATGTTTTTCAGGCATTTTCAGGGTGATGTTGATGTCCTAACTAGGTGAATATTAGGATATAACCTACCTTGTATCAGCTACTAAAGATTGTGGAGGTTTAGTTTTTTGAAATCTGTGTTATCCGAGAATTTTATAAGTAAAATAAACATTCTCTCAGACTGATTGAAAATAATTGTGACCAGTCTTCTGAATCTAAAATGCTATCTAGATGTTAAAGGATTCTGTTAAATTAGTAAAGTTGTGAAAATCCTTCGAAGAACAACTCAAGCAAAAACAGAAAAGATGAATTATTTCCTTATTTTGGACACCGTCAAAGAGAAATGCATACGATAAAACATATTCTTCAAAAACAGCGATGAAAAAGGAGAGTAACGAGTTGTCCAAAAACTCTTGATGTGTAACGCTGTTTAAGGCATATTATTTTCTACATTTTATCATCTCTGGTGTTCTCTCTTGCGTAGAGTCCATGAACATCAAGACAGGAAAATGAAAGAAAAGGGGAGGAAGGAAGAGAACCATTCAGAGCAAGAAGAGTTCCGAATAGAAATTTTTGCTTAGCTTATCATCTCTAAGCCGCAGAAGAAAACCCTATTAACACTCGATGGGTGGCGCTTTTGCTCTCAGGCATTTGTTGTTTCTCTTTTCTTTTTTAATATCAGTATATTTGTTTCCTGAATGAAGATTTTCTATGGTGCCTAAACAAGGAAACTGACAACTTTCCTGTCTGCTTTGCAGTAGAATTAATTAACTTTTGTCCATTTTGGTTTGATCTGCTATATTTTTTGTTCTGATTTCTGCTTTTTCAGTTTTCTGAAAAAGAAACTATTGAGATAGCTTTGTTTGTCAGTCCGCACTTTTTTTGTTCACCCTTAGATCTTAAAAACTTCTGAGGCTAGAGGGCTGCAAATTAGTATGTTGATCATCCACCCTCCAGTCATCAAACATATCAAATTGCAGTCCTCTAGCCTCATTAGTTTGATTTCATTTAAGGTTAAAGTTAGCCATGATCGTGCGTCTGGCACCGCAACAACACAGCCACCACGGCCGGCTGAGCGTTTCATGGGCCATGGTTGAGAGTTTCGTACAGCATTATACGCTACAGAAAACTCGATTGCGCGGAAGAAACTTCGGCGCATTTTTTACTTGTTTAAATTTGGGTTTCATTTTTATTGTTTTGCTCTATTTAGTTGTTTGATGATATCAAACTCTATGAAAAAATAGGTCAGGTTGCCACTGTTCGACATTTGTGTGTTTGTTCATTACACTGAGAATGGAAGATCAACCTGATTTGTGCGGTCTAGAATGTAGAGTGAATTCTTAGACATTCATGCCTTATCTCGCTTATCTATCCACTTAACATGCAAGTGCTACTTCTACCTTCTTATTTAATTATATTGTTGCTGATATCACTCCTGAAAATACCCTTCCGACTACCTAATATAAAGTATATATTCCTCCGTTCCATCAGTACAGGTTATCATTGGAGCTATGATTATGGTGGCAAGTTTCATTCTCTACCTATATTGGGTATTGTTAATAGATTATTAATGTAAATGTTGATGGTTACACAATAAGAACTTCCCAAAGAATTTCAGAAAGGCCCTTGCTAAGACTGGAAACATAAATTAGTTTTCATGAAGTTCAGTAATATCGTTGTTAATGTAGTTTCCGACAGCAGATTTCTGTGTCGATTGTCGAGAGGTATTTACCCTACTAGAATGCGCCCAAGGGAAAGTGATTCCAACTAGAAGGCCTCGTTTTAACAAATTGGGAATTAAATTTAACAGTGTATTGACCTATTTCATCTCGTAGATGTTTCAGATTTTGAATTATTTAAAAACCACGAGCATTTCACTCAGTCGTTCGCCAGTTTGCATCTCCATCTATGATATGAAGTGGTGAAGCATTGTCTATACTTGCATTTGAGAGCCAGTAAAAGTAAAATACCTATGAGACTAGTTTGTTAACAACTAGAACTATCCCTGCGAGCAGTGTGGTCTGAATCTTACGTTCCTAAACCGAAACTTTTTCTAACTATATTTCATTTTATTTCTATTTTCATGCTACAGTAAGGAAACTTGGGTTTCCTTACTGGGTGTAAGGAAACCCCAGATGATGTGCAACATCTTACAGAACGAGTTTCGCGGAAGTAGTCTGTTGATTTCCATAGGATTTATCCGTGACCACTGAATTTCCCATCTCGTAAGATTACATAGAATAAGGCTACTAGAAGTCTCTGTTTTTATTTAATTAGTAAGAACAAATCATGTTCCTACACAGCGTTAAATTTGTGTTGTAGTTTCCTACAAAATGGATCGTGAGATCAATTTCATTACAGTAAAATTACTTAAAGAGAAAAATGAAAACGACTTCAATCTCTTCCTTTTTAGGAAACTTTCTGTTGCTGAGAAAAAAATTACATATGTATGTACTCAAAGGGAGAAAATTTATTCAAAAAATTTTTATTATTTTCCCACATCAAGACGATGACACCGAAAGGCGGAGATTTTTTTTCAACGTTGTCTAGATAAGCACACTGGTTCAACGTAAGAGCCAGTCAACACTATCGCTGCAAGGAGATGGACGGGAATTGCTTGCTAACTATTTCCACGTGTATTGCACATCATATCTGTAAGCATTAACCTAGATTCTGGGAGATTTAGCCTTTAATACTTATTGGAAAGAGCTCTTCTTATGACCCCTCATTCCTGAAGGTCTAATTTTTTTCCTTTTTTATGTGCCAGTAACTCAGAGGATGCAGTCTGTTTCCTCCATTTCTATATCTGTTCATATTTTCCTTTACCTCAAAAGTGGAAGATCTTTCGCTCTTCTTACATATAATGAAGTTCGTGGTTATGATGATCAGTTGCCCATGAGGATAAGAATGAAGAAACTGGTGCTATTCGACATTCTCTCTCTCTCTCTCTCTCTCTCTCTCTCTCTCTCTCTCTCTCTCTCATGTTGAGCTTCTTAGGTGTTAGTTAATGAACGTGACGCAATCTAATTATCGCGAGGTCGAGGGTTTAGGTGCCTTGTACTTCACTGCGTTTGCGTCAGACCTTAATGGTCAGGTTTCAGGACTTCGTCCCTGGCGTTCGTGACGTTCATAGCATGAGAGGAACGTTATTTTGGCCCGTTTTAGTTTTCGCATGTGAAGTTGACTGGCTTTTTACATTCGCTTGTGACTCGCTTGTTTATTTGCCTTAGCGATTTTTCAGGATCTGTAGATGAGGTTTTAGTTCGTGGAAAAAAAGTTCTCGAGATAAGATTCATAGAAGAAGAAGAAGAAGAAGAAGAAGAAGAAGAAGAAGAAGAAGAAGAAGAAGAAGAAGAAGAAGAAGAAGGGGGAGGAGGAGGAGGAGGAGAAATTTTCGATTTGTACTTTCTTTTCTATCATGATCGTACTGTATAAAAAACAAATGTATGATAGATTTTGGTAAGCTAGAACCGTTGGATAATGTCCGTCACTTGAGAAAATCTTGTCTTATTGTGTATTTCACAACACATACAGTGTACTTTATATTCCTCTATTTTGTCAGAGGTCCACTGAAAGTCTCTCTCTCTCTCTCTCTCTCTCTCTCTCTCTCTCTCTCTCTCTCTCTGTGTGTGTGTGTGTGTGTGTGTAAATTAACTAAACCTCAATCTGCACACTGAAACCAGAGCATGTAAGCACTTAAGTGCATGTTCTGTACTCCGGTTTATTGTACCGCTATAATTCAGTCCCATTTTGTGTCGGTACAGAGATAACAAATTGTCACTTATAGTCTGGCGAACAGCACAGAGGTAACGACGTAGGCATCTTAATGAGTCGAAAGGTCGTAAATGATCACGATGTCGGGAGGAGGAAACGCTAAGGGGCAACTTTATAGGGAAATGTGTCGCTCTGATTTTCATCGGGCTTCGGGATCCGTGGCACCGTCAAGTAAAGATATGTTTCCTCGAAGCTTTCTTGGATATTGAATGCCCTGTGATAAAGCCATTAAACCCTCGCATCTGACTCTCTCCCCTAATCTGCCCCTACAATCCCATCTCAGTCATATGAGTGCTCTCCACTACCGTGCCTCACCCTCCTCCTTAAACCCCCACCCGCCCCTTCTGCCCGGCCTTTTCATCTTCCCTCTCCCCAGCTATATGAAAGCCCTAGTACGATCCTCATTCATTCTTCTTTTTCTCCTCCTCCTCCTCCCTCCTCCTCCTCCTCCTCCTCCTCCTCCTCCTCCTCCTCCTCCTCCTCCTCCTTCTTCTTCTTCTTCTCCTCATCCTCCTGGGTCCAGGTAAATTAATTAGATGCCTTATCACTCGTCTTTGTCCTCTGGTGCTTTTGGGTTTTCTTTTGGGCAACTTTTAGCCTTTCTGTGTTTACCCGAAACGTGGACGTCTTTGAAGGGAAGCTTTTAATCATCTGATCATAGCCTGGCCTTTTCTTCTGTCACCCAGGGTAGAGTCAACTGATCTGGAAATACATTTAATCATTTCCTCCCATCCCATTTGTGGTAAGCACGATCTCTAGTAGTTCATTATTTTCATCTACTTCTGTCCGTAGCACGAATTATGGAGAAACCATGTATGTGTAGTTTGTTTTACTACTTCAGCATTTGGAATCAATTTTGGGGACTTCGCATCAGATGCCATGTTCCCCCTCTATCTTCAAAAGTTTGATTCTCTGTGTGACAGCAGTTTTGAGTCCCGTTTCTTTCAGCGGCTCTCTTTTGTAACCGGCCGTGCCATTAAAGAGGACGTCCTCGGCTGTTGATCTCTTGCTGGTGTTCTTCTTTTCATTTCAGGGCTTGATTCGTATTCGCTCCAGCATTTTCATTTCGTCCTCTTGTGATACTCTCCTCCAACGTTGCACTCGTTCACTCGAATGGCGATTGGATTTGTTTTACTACTACTATTACTACTACTACTACTACTACTACTACTACTACTACTACTACTACTACTATTATTATTATTATTATTATTATTATTATTATTATTATTATTATTATTATTATTATTATTATTCATTCTTTTTGGCTAGAACGGCACACAGTATTTTTGAGATTGAAGGTTTTGGTATGGCATACATGCTGTACTGTTTCATTTTTGGTTATATCACTAAAATTAGAATGCAATGCTGTGTTTATATATTAAGAGTTCTAATTCTCTGCAATACGATATGACTGTTCAGGTTCACTTATGAATAGTCACATCCCTACTAGACAATGCTAAGCATAAGGCCTTCATCCTAATATTGAGACGCAAAATTAATTTTCTTTTTAGCATGTTTGGGCCGAAACACTTAATAAATGCTATAAAAGGGAGTTGTGATTTCATGAATCATTAATGAATTATATTGCCTCACGTATTAGTTAGTGAGCCATTGTATTGCTAAATAACAAATTAATCAGGTCATAAATAATTTCTGATTTCGGTTCATGTACTAAATCTAGTCTTCCAATGCTGATAAAAGGTTGGAAGGTTTTGTTTTACAGAAAGATATTTTCACATTTTCAGTCAGGGTTTGTTTGGACAAATATGGGAGAAGTTGGTCATTTTGTCATAAAATATCACGGAATGTTTTTCCACTTTTGCGGTAATAAAATCCTCATAAAGCTGAATTTACGGAACTTTTATTGAGAATACCATTGGACGTTGTAGGTGTTGCTTTTGCCAATAGTGATGTTGCTGCTGGTACACATTTTATTACTTGTTGTTAAGTTCATTTTTTGTTACACGGGAAACAGCAATTACATTATTACATTACATTTAACCACGATTCTCTCTCTCTCTCTCTCTCTCTCTCTCTCTCTCTCTCTCTCTCTCTCTCTCTCTCTCTCTCTCTCTCTCTGATTTTTTAGATTTTAGGTTTTAATTCGAAGTATTCTTTAGAGAAGGGCGAGATATGCATGTTTGATCTGGTGAGATGTTCTAAGAAGCAACAATTTGCCAATTATTGAATCGTTTTGTATTTTCTATTACTGTATGTTGTAGTTTTGTTTTTTAAGCTTACCTTGAACTTATGATGTCGCTAACATATATGAAATTTAGGGTGAATTTAGTATGACTCAAATGTTGCTGGCAAGAGGGTTTTGCTGGTCAAGCAACACGGACTATTTTTTCATAAATTATAGAGACCACATATTTAGTTCATTTGTACGAAAACGTAAAACCCTCTTCTATCATGTAAACAACAACTGTCATTTACTAATCTTATTCACTTTACATTGTATACCAGCATCTTCACTTCCAAGCTTCGGGTTTTTCATGTGGTAAATACATAATTTTTATGTTTTATAAGTCTCAGTAATTTATTAATTTAAAATGGTTTCTCAGTAATTTTTTGTTTTAATATGGTTTCTCAGTAATTTGTTATTTTAAAACGGTTATTTTTTATTATTTTTTAGCTTTCTAGAAATCATTTTATTTATAAGTATTCTTTCTAGAAGAACGCGGCCTTGTGAGTTTGACTTTATGATATAAATTATATGCATCTGGTATCTTATAAATCAATGGACATTGTATATATTTTCAAAATATGGCATGTAGAATAACCATTGTATAATGAAAATAAAGTTTTGATTTTATTTGACTCTCTCTCTCTCTCTCTCTCTCTCTCTCTCTCTCTCTCTCTCTCTCTCTCTCTCTCTCCCCTGTGTTGGCGTTAACTACTTACGTGCAATATTAGTTAAATTCTGTATACGTATCAAATGTGAGTTTTTCAAACAAGACGGAAACAGAATGTTCCTTCCAGTTATTTAGATCCTGGTGCTGAGGCATTTCGCAGGGAAATACCCCCTGGGTCGTTTTCAACAGCCAGCCCCAGTGACCCTAGGTGTAGAAACAAGTCAGTTCATTGAGCTCAAATCGAGCTTTTTATAAATGTTCTAGAAGTAAAATAAATAATTTTGATATTTGTGTTGCAACTGTAAACACTGTATGTCGATCATTTGCGAGAAATCATCTGAGACTCTTCCTGAACTCGAAGGGCGGGAACGTCTTTCTGTTTTTTCAATCAGCATCGAACGGGGTTCAGTTTACAGAATTAAAGTATCTGTAAAACTCCTTTACGAAGTCTGATTTTTCATCAGAGTTTTACGTGTAAAAGGATTAATTTGAGATGCATTCTGGGGTGAGGGTTATACATATTCTTGCTTATGCATTTTGATTTTTTGTAGCCAGTTAGATTAGTCTTCGTTTTCCTTGTCGGTGTTTCTTTTGTCAATCAGTATTAGTTCTATGTCTGTTATGAATGCTTTGAGTAAACGATTGGTAGTGTTCTTAGTAATGCCTACCATGAAAGGGTTACTTAATCATTTTATATTCCTAATTGTATTCCAAGTATATTCATAAATCTGAAAAAAAAAATCGTGATTCGAAATTTCTCTCGTATTACAATCATGCTTTGTCCATATGAAACTCTTCATGGCATAATACCAACCTGGAACTTGTCCTGGGAATCCATTCCGCCATTTCCTAGGACGACTTTTAATTTAATATATTTATGCAGGCCTTGCATGTGTCTGCAGTCCGTCCGGTAGCTTGTGAAATATTAAATTTCGTGTGAGGCCCTTTCAAAAAGTACATACTCTTAGCCTTTTACATTTTCCCGCACTCTTTCCGCTGAGTGAGTTGCAATTATTCCTCTCTCTCTCTCTCTCTCTCTCTCTCTCTCTCTCTCTCTCTCTCTCTCTCTCTCTCTCTCTCTCTCTCTCATTAAATTCTGCCTGTAGTTTCTCAGTTCATATGCAAGCTCTGCGTACATTTAAATTAATCCTTCGTTTCCGTTTGTCTGACTTGATCTCTCTCTCCACTCACGTTCTTGTAATTTGATCATCTCGTCCCATTTCTTCTCCCTTGCACTGTCTTCCTTTTTATGCTGCTTCCCTCTAATTTGACGTCTTGTTTAGAGTTTCCACCCTTCCCACTGTCGTCTTGATTCTTTTGTTTTCGTTTTTCAGAAGATTTTCCGTTATTCTTTTTTGCTCATTTATCTCCTTGTTCGCTGCCCCTCTTCTTCCTTCACTAACTTGTTCTTTTATCGAAAGACATTACAAATGCATAAGATGAAAGTTCAGGCGATGAGTGACTGTCAGTATCATCACAGTTATCATCATTGATTAAGAACTAATCCAGAAAGTGCAGCCTTTAATCAATGAATGCTTAAACCAAAGAAGGATATTTTCATGTGCAGCTGATTCAGAGTTTATATGAGATATTTTTTGACATTTTTCATAATATTTCCTTTGAATGAGGTTACTGAAAACAGCTGACGTCAAGAATAGTGGAAATCGATCTTCATTGCGTCTTTGCATAAGTCAGTGTTGCATTGGCCTTCATTTTCGGGGAATTATCCCCTATTGCCATATATATTTATACAGATATATATATATATATATATATATATATATATATATATATATATATATATATATATATATATATATATATATGTATATATATGTGTGTGTGTGTATGTGTGTGCATGTGTGTGTGTGTATTTTGTGTGTGTACATACACATAATTCGTAGGAACACCAAGATCATTAATAAGGTGGAACCATTGTAGTATCAGTAACAGTAAGATCTAGGTAATCATACATGATACTGCCATAATTTAATGACACTGGGATTTTGTTTTTATCAACATATTTTGGAAGTATCAAAGAAGTTCTTTTTTTTCATTCTAAGGGCTTTACGGATTTAATGGGGCAATAAATAGCTCTTATAGAAGGGCATTGCTCCCTCCATACTGGATTTATCGAGTTTATTGAACGGAATTGTCCGATGGCATAACACACTATAATGGTTATCCCGTCAGGTATTTCGTGCCTCGCAGTTCGTGTTCTTGTGGTGTTGGGGGGAGGGGTTTTATGTCACGGAGCTAGCAATCGAGCCTGGTGTTGGTGCTTCTTTATCTTGTGGTATTTGGGTTATGGGAAACAAATTCCAATTAAAAGTTCGCTTCTTTTCTTCCTTAGATGAAGTCTCCGAAAATACTTTCCATTTTTTTTTTTTTCGCTTCAAAATCATACATGTGATGATGGTCTTCTATGCAAGTAAATTAAATACGGCAAATGTATCGCACTTAGTTCGTGAAAAGTCAACCTATATCTTGAATATAATTTGTCTTTTAATAATATTATGTTAATATGTGTTCAATAAATACTATCCCCTTCTGTTAAGTTACGAGAAATTATAGCTGTGAATTACTGAAGTATGGAGTAATTTACATTTCCAGATGAAGAATATTTGACGAAAGACGGGTCAAGTCACTGTTGTATGTCTGGGATTTAGGACCGGAATGGCCTTCGTTAAATGATGCCTATAGGTCGTATTTAACAGTTACGAAAATTATATTCTATTCGTAAAGTCTAGTCACTAAGGAGGACTCTCCAGGAAAAAGATGAAACATGTCCCTTATAAAACGACGTTGATGATTATTGTTGTAACGCCGATTTCTAGCACTGAATTATTCTGCAATGGAAATTTATATATATATATATATATATATATATATATATATATATATATATATATATATATATATATATATACACAGTATATATATATATGTACATATGTATGTATGTATGTATGTTTGTATATATATATATATATATATATATATATATATATATATATATATATATATATATATATATATATATATATATATATTATTTATATGTATACATATATATGTGTGTGTGAGTATACGCGTGTGTGAGTGTGTGTATTTACAAGTGATAAAGTCTGTAAAACATCATGGAAAATTTTAAAAATTACAGAAACTGACTGCCTGCTTATGTACTACCGACGATAATATCCGTGGACCTCAAATGAACTGAAAGACCAGTGACATTGACCCTTCTTGTAATGATTAACAAGCAACTAACTCATGTCACATTTCACATTAAACTCTAAAGTAGATGACAGCTACTGATTTTTTATCTGAATAACAAGCATTGAAAATGAAGAACATTTACAAATAAAGACTGTAATACGTATCGTTCTTGTAATTAGTTAATTAATTGACTGAGAATTTCCTGGTCAATGAAGCTTGTTAGATTGAATCAGGAATCTGAGTCAAAATATAACTTAAAGTAATGAGCTGAGTAATTCCGGAAAATAATTAAGAAATTGTAACATATCCAGTGAGGAGGATTTGCATACAAGCATGTTTTAATGTTGAGGGATATTCTAGTTATACGAATGTGTCATGATTACACAATGACTTGCTCTTCTGATATTCCATGTAGTCACGCATCCTTGACTACTACTAGTACACTGCTACTTCTAATAATAATAATAATAATAATAATATATATTTTTTCTTTAATATTCGGGCACGGCTCTTTGCAGTGTATTTTCCTCATTTCTGGAAATAGGCTTTAGTGGCAGTCTTTTCCTATGTCACTGGATTAGCCAGTTACTTTTATTAAGAGAACAGGAACAGACGGGCAAACTGCTGTATTCGTTGAGAAGGTTACATTACTAGCGAAACCCGTAGGCTGCGAAGAGTTATATGCCATGCTTCGCCTTTCCTGGTTCTTTCTTGGCGTTTTTGACATGAGTATATTTATGACGTCAAGAATCATGATTATGTATGTATATATATATATATATATATATATATATATATATATATATATATATATATATATATATATATATATATATATATATTTATATATATATATATATATATATATATATATATATATATATATATATATATATATATATATATACTGTATGTATGCATGTATGTCTATATATATAATACATATGTACATATATATTATATATGCGTGTGTGTGTATTTTTATATATGTATGTAAATAATATATATATATATATATATATATATATATATATATATATATATATATATATATATATATATATATATATATATATGATGAGCCAGTGGCCCTGTGGATTTTTTTTATTGAATATTCGCCCTTTTTCTAATAACAATTTGTGAATATGCTAGAACAAGACTGGTCTAAACCGCGTAAACATTATGAAGCATTTATATTCAAGCATATCTTCAAAGCAAGTTGTATATTGGAAGCACACAACCTTTCTTTTTAACAAGCAAATCCATCACCAGCTTTGTTATCCGTTGATGTGGCATTCATTTATAACGCGGACTTTTAAGGAGAAACTGAGAATGAATAGAAGAATATTAGCTTGGTGACTCCACGAGAAAATAGAGAATATAAGTTTTAGGTTTTAGAAGGTTCATTTCTACTTCAAATCGTGGGTAAAGGTCAGTACGTTTTGCTCTTCTCTCTCTCTCTCTCTCTCTCTCTCTCTCTCTCTCTCTCTCTCTCTCTCACACACACACACAGACACAGATATATATATATATATATATATATATATATATATATATATATATATATATATATATATATATATATATACATATATATATATATATATATATATATATATATATATATACGTATATATATATACACATATGTGTGTATGTATCTGTGTAATGTGCATACTACACATGAACATTAAAGTTTATCATGCTTATACATGTTGGAGGAGGTTCATTCGTAAATGAAGTGAGTGTAATTTATTATAAGGTTAGAAACATTTACGACGCTCCTCGTTGGTTCCTCCTTATTGGTATGCAAATGACTCGATAAGCCTTGTCAGCACAAAGCGCATTATAAAAAGGGAGTCACTTTTTGTGGCTGTCAGGAGGAGGAGGAGTAGGAAGAGGGTCCTCCTTCCTCCCTTTTTTATCTTTTAAAGAAAATCCTGACTTCCCAAAGCTGTATTTAAAGGCTTGTTTGTCGTTCATAAAGCTTTCCCGCGGGTTACTGGCCCGGGCGAATTCATCAGCCTAGGATTCTGTAAACACGTTGGCACACCTGTGTAAAGATGAGGACCTCGATTTTAGACCTTTCTCAATAGTTCGTAATTCGACAACAACACATGCAGTAAGTGCCCTGCGATCTTAGATATAATTAACCCACTATTCAGCTGAAAACTGAACATTCAAAAAAGAATATCAGAGTTTAGGAGATTCTCTTCGAAGTTGATGATAGTATTACACCAATAAGTAGAAAAGATATACAATGCGTTCTCATTTTCTAGTATTGGCAAGAATGAATTTTGAGATTATTCAACCACAATTGGCAAGTCAGTGTTTCACTTGAGAATGAGTTATATATATATATATAAAAATTACCAATTTTAGCAATCAAACGGATCGATTTGTTCATAACTGACTGGATTCCAGATGGCCAAGGACTCTTGTCTCTTACTGCAATATTCATTTTATATTAAAATATCTGTCGCAAACGGAGCATATTGTATTGTTACATAAAATTATGTAATATCTGTTTACAGTATATGTCCGAATATTCTAGCAGTTTTTAATAAGTATTTTGCAGTTTCTGTTTACTTTGAGATTTCATTGGTTATTATTTCGGCAAATGGAAAACCTTTTCAGTACAATATTTTTTTATTAATTTCCGTTATAATCAACTTATTTGGAATCATGGTGGTTGAGCTAATCCGAACAAACCTTACCGGGAGATTAGAGCACTTGATTAGTAAATACATTGTGCAGCTTCCAGTTGTTAACCAAAACCCAAACACAGCATTATGTGCAGTTTTTAAGATTATTCCGTGTTACGGCAGCCTAGATGTTTAACATCTACCTATATTCACGCTAATGGTAGACGGAAACTGCAGGCCGAAAGGGGGTGATGACAGTTTTCGTAGCTGCTACGGATGGAAAGAATGGAAAGAGATGACCAAACTGTTTTCTTCACGTCTCAATAGTCATACATATGATAACATTAGATAAACCAAAATAAAAAAGTTCTGCACAGGAGAATGCTAAGGCTCATGTTCAAAGCCGAATGGACGAACAACCTCTAGTTCCCTTTTTCAGTGCATTTATTCTGTTAGAGACAGGAAAGAAAGCAGAACATTGTTGTCCGTGGCTGTATGGTCGTCAGGTATTTTCTTTGAAATATCAGGTAGCAATTAAGGGATGGTTGGCATTTAATAATCGCAATTCGTTTTCTTTTTGATGTGGTATGGGGTATGAAGAGAGCTGATTTACGCTCAAGGGGTTCGAATACATCCTCGTCGGCTCACATAACACTGTAGAGGTCCACTTTGTATACAGATCATCTTCTTATTGGCACTTTTTGAGCTCTTATTTTGCTTTTCAGCAAAACATAAGGTACTTATAACAAAAGACTGTTATCATAATTCTCTCTCTCTCTCTCTCTCTCTCTCTCTCTCTCTCTCTCTCTCTCTCTCTCTCTCTCTCTCTCCAGCGTGCGTTAAGTGTATTTATGTAGTATTGCAATGCTCGAATGTCGGCAGTAACGTAAATCTCTCTCTCTCTCTCTCTCTCTCTCTCTCTCTCTCTCTCTCTCTCTCTCTCTCTCTCTCTGGTGTGTGCGTTGGCAATATTCAATATTTGTGAAAGTGAATCGGTCCAGTGGAACTTAATTAGTGTCCCAGAACATGGACAGGGAAGGCAATAATCGGGATCCCAGAGGCAGGCCACAACTAAGTTGATCATATTCCGGGACACTGTGGGATCACGAGTGTCCGTTACTGGACGTCCTTCTGGGCCCTTTTTTTTTATTCTCTTTCTCTTTTCCTTTTTCTTTCCTGAGAAAATGGGTTCCTTGCCAGTCGATCGCGTGGTCACAGATTATTGAGAACATCAATGAGTTATGAGTGGGTTGTATAAGTCTGTGTACCCCAAGAGCATTGTCAAGACTGCTTTATACTTATGTTAGTTCAGCGAATTGTTGTAGCGAAAAGTAGTTATTTTCTGCGGCTGTGCTCTTATTTGCAACGCCATTTTGCAATATCAGCTCAATCAATATGTATTGTCTGTTTTTTCATAATGTGAGAATGTCTAAATATCTTGATTATTGATTGAATATTGATTTCAAATGTGTTAACGCGGAGCTAGCTCCCGACCGATTAAAGTCTGTCCAAGCAGACTTTTGCAATATACAGTATATCACACCCCCAGTGTCACTCGCGTCCGGCAGCATGTAGCAAAAAATAAATCTGGTCCATAACTCAAAAATCCGTCGAAGGTCTGAAATACTGAACTGGTTATATATTGCCGTTTTCCAGTTTATTTTCATTTCGGTTTTGGGTTTCATTGGTTTTTTTTTTTTTTTGCCTTCGATTACAAATTACAGCAGAATTAATGTATTCTATTCGAGTGACGTTTGGCGTTAGGGTCACTTCATTGATTTGTCTGGTCTTTTGTATGTTTTGCTTCTTTTTTTATTAGTAATAAATGTACTTGATCCTGTGTTGGGAACTTGACTTATTTATTTTCTTTTTTGTTCAAGTTACCCTTTGCTGATTTGTACCAAATACTTGTTTTTCTTATTTTTGTTCAAAAAATTTATGGTAGTAACAATTACAAACAGTAGCGCTGTAAAGCCTTCTCGTGGGCGTTTAGATTTGCACTGAACCCTTGGTGCGCATTTTCTTGGATGTTCTTAGAGTAAAGGATTTTGTGTCCCAATGATCTGCAGTTGGTGTCATGCACATCAGCGATTTAACTGTTACGACACACTTCCATTGCATCTTGCAAAAGCTGAAATCAAAGTGTGCCTGTCTAAGTATATTTTTGTCCGTTTCTATTGTATAATAAGCAAAGTTGCTTATATACTTGCTGTTGCGCTAATTAACATCTTCGCATACAGACCATCCCTTATCTCACCAGCATACTTAGTTTTAGGAACCTCTAGAGTTGTGTGTGGTCCTGCAGCCGGCAAATACAGTACTTACCGATGACGTGATATTATGACCACGTTATGGAGGTACAGATTAGTGATAATAAGCACGCCACACATCTGGCGGTAGTTTCCACTGCCCATTATTTGCGCAGTAATGAGGTTTCGTCAAATTTTTACTCAGTCTACCCATGTTAGTATAAGCTTTTCTGGGTGAAAACAACATATCATTTGAAGAAGATAGGTAGTATTACATCTATTTTGCTAAATATCTTGTTGTTTCTTATTACTGGTTTGTTTTAGCAGGTTAATACATTCATCTAACTGTGTGATGAAAATTGTAGTTCTTTGAAACATGTCATTCTGCAACATTACTTTGTCCCCATTTTTTTTCACTTATTTTTCTGTCTCACTTTATTTATGAGATTTATTTAACTTTCCATATGTGAGTCTGTTCTATCAGAATGTGGCCTGCCACATTCTGGATACAACCATTTTTAACAGTCTTTCTAGGAGTTATTGCGTAGCTGGATGCGTACTCAGATATTTACGAATACATATGTATGTGGCTGCTTGTAATGCCGTGGTACCTTGCTAACTCCCTGAAGAATGAAGTCTCTTGGGTTTTGCCTACATTTATTCATGAAGGCATTTATCTCCCCCCACCCCACTTTTTTCACTCTAAACGAATGCTATGTCATACGATTTATGCGTAGCTCTTGAAGAGTTTGTTCGACGGCTACAAGTTCCTTGAGGACTCTCCGCACCCGCCCCCACCCCCACCCCTCCCCCCTCCTTTTTTTGCCCAAGAAAATTTGTGGATTTATCAGTAGTTTTCATTAATAAGAAAATGGCTGGGTATGTTTCTCTATTTATAACTTCCAGTACTTATAAGACTATGAGTCTGGTCATCGCGTGATAGACTTTCAGAAGTAATATTAATATCTCATACTCAGTAAACCATTCACCGTATTTCTAAAATGTAACTGATTGACTAGATACAGTCTCAAGAAATGCTCGTTTCGGTTTCATTAAGATTTTTGTTGCTCTATTCTGACAGTTCTATACATTGTTATAAAAATGCATTCGAAACGAATATGGGGAATCAGGATAAGGATGGTAACATGCTTCTAGAAGCAGCTTCGATGCATCCTCAACATAGATGCAGGAGAACTCTTCAAAATAAAACTTTCCTACCTTCGGTGACCTGCCAAAATTTTAGTAACTCGATATTGTGACCCTCGAATTCCCTGGAGGAAGATGATATTTCAGATGTTTAAATTATGCCATACAGTAAAATATTTGCTTGTTAATTACAGTAATGAAAGGTAGAAAGAAAGAAGTAGAGGTGGAAGGCATGAATGTGCTTATAAAAAGTTAAGTATGCTGGGTTTTTTTATAATTATTTCAGTCATAAAGTAATATACTGTACTTCTGTAAAAATCAATACGTGAAGTGTTGGATTCCGAGGATCTTTCAGCGAAATTAAATTCTGGAAGATGAAATCAATCCTGAAAGTGATTTCTGAAGAGGATGAGGCATCATTCAGTCTTTAAAGGAGCTCTGTGTTAATCAGACCTTTGAAAAATTTGGGCACCATTATATACTTAAATTATGGGCTTTGGTATATCGCAATCAAACTTTTAAACCTAATTTTGGTTTAATTAATCTGGAAGTAAGGAAGGTAAATTGAGCAGGAATTTTGTAATAAACACTTCCCACTGCTCCCGGTGACGTATTTAACGTGAGAAGGATACTTTTAATTAGCTCTGCACAGAATTTTTCACTGGTGTTTTGTGGATTAGCAAAAAATTGTGCATAATCAACAGCCATAATATTGTTTTATAGATCATGATTTTGTTTATAGATTTTCTTTAAAAAAAATAGCCGTGAAAATAAACTTACTGATACAGAAGATAATCTTTTTTCATGTTCAGTAAGGAAAATTAATAGCATTTATAGGATTATGTCTCTTGTCTTATATTTCCAGTGATATATCATTCCAGTTATTTCAAGAATTCATGTGATATGTTGGATATCGTCCATATTTACTGTCTTTTTGCATCTTCATCCTTTTGTCATTTTACACTGTTTATGCCGACACCATTCGGTACGGCTGCTTCTCGTCATGTCGGCACAAACAGTGTAAATGGCAAAATGAACGAAATCTAACATATTACATGAATTCTTGAAATAACTGGAATGATATATCACTGGAAATATAAGACAAGAGATATAATCCAATAAATGCTAATTTAATGTGACTTGGCCTCTGTATCCCTGGAGCGAGAGTAAAGTATGATCGTCTGAGTTGCAAGTATTATTTTCAGACACGTAAAGCCTTTAGATTTGGTGAAAATATGCCACGTGATTTTATTAAGGTATTGAATATTACTTGAAACGTTGGGGTGACGTGTATTGAAGGTCAGTTGTCCAAAATATCATCAAAGACGGATTTATAGAGGAGGTGTATTTCACTCGGACTGCATCCAAAGTTCTTAACCCACTTTATATAAACCTAAAGGAGATAGACAGAACGACCGTAAGTGAAAATGGAAATATATGTTATATTGATTCAAGTATGAGTAAACGAAAGGTGAAAAATAGCTTCTGCGAGGTCTCATTAGAAGTACGCTTCTTGCTTTTCGCCGTCATCGATTCCTAGAACTTGTGTAATTTTTGACGCCAAACTTCATTACGAGTATCCTTAAGCGGCATTCATTTAATTAAGAACATAAGTTGGTGCGGGGGCGGCCGGCTTTGTTCACGCTAGTCAATGCAAATGGTGGTGGATACATTTTATGTGAGAACCCACACGTTTCTTAACTACATATACCTACACACATGGTCTCATAAGTGCATGTATGCGTGCACACTCGCACAAAACAAACACACACACACACACACACACACACACACACACACACACACATATATATATATATATATATATATATATATATATATATATATATATATATATATATATATATATATATATATATATATATATATATATATATATATATATATATATATATATATATATATATATATATATATATATATATGTGTGTGTGTATATATATATATATATATATATATATATATATATATATATATATATATATATATGTGTGTGTGTGTGTGTGTATAGATGAGATAATAATGAAAGGGAGATGGAAATGGCTTGAACAAGTCCGTTCGCCAACCCTGGAAGAATATTAGGTGGATAGTGGCACCTGGGATCCCGTAGGCACAAGTAGAGTTGGGAGACCCAAACTTGCTTAAGTGAGAACCATAAGCAGGGAGGCCGGAAAGGAGCGAAGATTTGTGGAAGTGAAAAAAATACGGCGTTACTTCAGAGATGCTCTTGGTGTCGCAAGGCTTGAGAGGTATTGATAGTCTACATACAAACACACACGCACACACACACATATATATGTGTGACTGTGTGTGTGTGCGTGTGTTCTCCCGTTCATCCTTTTTCCTAACAACGACTGCACTTTATCGTCTGTCACCCTTTCACCCATTGTCTGTTTTGTCCGCTACATGTTGGGATTCCTTGCAGGGCCTTCTCCCTCCGCAAGAGGGAATCCTTGCCTGTTGTGCCTTTCTTAATGTTAATGCCGCTTGATCTCGCGCGCGAGCAATATAAACTCGGCATGTGCTAAATTGCAATCCAGCTGACACCCAGAAATGCTCCCGTCACCTCCTCCGCCCGTAAAATGAGGTCAGCTTTGCATCAGGGAAAAAGCTGTTGTTTGTTGTGCCACCTCCAAAGAGCACTTGGAAAAAGCGGACCTTGACGAGATTATGTACTCCTTAGCGCCAAACATATTTGCCTATAGTGCCCGTCTTTTTATATCTGGATTCGCATTTGAGTTTGCGTAATTTTATGCGAGCGTCCCTTTTTACTTCAAGATTAATTTGTGTACACGTAGTCTTCGTTTGCAGTACAAATGTATTAGCTAATAGCCTCACTTTTTTCAATTTCCTATTAAGACATATAGAGTAGATATACGCATAAGCTATGGTCAATGGTGTGTTTCGTAACAACAGCAATATCAGAGGAGCATGAGAATTTTTGACAAGGAATAACGAAGGCTCCCATCCGGAGGGAAGCCATAATGTACTCCCTGCCTCTTTATGGAATTACATGCTAAATATACACGCCATGCTCACGCACACTTCTTGGCAGAAGCTTCCCCACCTGCTGTGAATTTGAATGGTTTTTCGGGATCGGCCCTCGTTCTCTTGCTCTCATCTCGCCTCTATCCACCTATCCTTCTTCTGGTTTCTCTTTCCTCCCTTTCTGTTATTCTTCTGCTACTTTTGTTTTATTGTTCCTAGGTTTCAAAACTACCTGATGTGCTGGGTCAAAGACACGAGTATTTGATATCCAAAGCTTCGTTTATTCGTTCTGAAGTGAAGAGCCTCAGTATTAAATTATATAAAAAAAAAAAAAAAAGAAATCTTCCAAGACAGACCTCCATTTTTCTCTTCCCGTTTGTGGGAAACTCGATTTAGACTCCAATAGTCGTAAAAGCATCTATAAGAAGTTTTGTACCGAAAACAAGAAGAGAATTGGGTCGAAGGAGGAAAAGATTCCCTCCGTCGTGGGAGATATCGCCCTTCTGGAGTTGCGACTTATCAGAAAGAAAATACTTCTTCGGATTTGATATGTTCTGACGTAGAGTTATTATATTTTTTCAGTTGTAGTTTGCAGTAAATTGAGAAAGGACCAGTTCCCTTGATGAAGCTGTTAAGAATAAAAAATGTACCGTAATTTCTAAATTGTTGTAGTTTTTTAAAAATATTAAGGTTAAACGATTCAAAATAAGCAGAATCTTCAGTTTTCTTTTAACCGGTTTAAAGCGTGAAATATATTTCCACAGCTCTCTCCAAAAGAGGGGAAATAGTTATTACTGGGTTTTAACCTATCACAAACGTAAAATATATATGTTCTGATAGACAGTGGAAACCTGAAGTAATTAGTGTTAAAAGGAACTTGGAGAAATATTATGAATATTTTTGAACTACGAAACTGTAAAAGAATTCGTTTCGCAGTTTTGAAACTTTAAAACGAAATTACGAAACACACACACACACACACACACACACACACACACATATATATATATATATATATATATATATATATATATATATATATATATATATATATATATACATTAGGTTCCAACTTCTTTTATGATCTATATATATGGTAGGAGAGATTCACAATATATATGCTTGGGGGACAGTACAAACAAACAAACAGACAATTGGAAACAATAAATCCATTCCACACCTGACAGGTGTCATGGGGTGGAGTCGTACACTCATTTGTGCCTTTGGCCAGGTGCCCTGTTTACAAATGTGATTATGTTTGGAAAAAGGATAATTAGATCTGTAAACAGACTACCTGATCTAAGGCGGAATTGAATGTACGGCTCCAGCCTCTGGCTCCTGCCAGGTGGGTTTATGGTTTCCAACGGTCTGCACTGTATGCTTGCTTGTTTATAGTCTACTCTCACCCTTGCATATTTATATGTATCAGTCCTTCGTTAATGGCTTGGAAAAAAAGCCGAAACCGGTCATGAACTACAACCAGTCTTCAATCTATCCTTAATGGTTATTATTTATATACATACATGCATCCATGCATGCATACATACAAACATACATACATAAACTGAATGAACTTTAATAATTACAGAATCTTTTCCTCTACGGTGAAACACTCATTGGTCGGGGTCTGTGGGATGATGACAGCAAATGTTTCTCTATTTGATGAAGGGAAAAGAGGAGCGACTCGACGTGTCTTTTCTCGCATTTTTTTACCATTTTTTCTTCCGGTGCAAAATTAGGAAGACTTATTTATAGTCATTTGCCTCTCTTTATCAATCAATGCTTTCTCATTTCCAATGACTAGCATCTCATTCTTGATCCATAATTTCCTCTAGTCTTTATGATATCATTCCTAATCATGATTCACAATTTTGGTAGTCAACAATTCATTCCCATCCCTTATCTGCTTGTTTTTAATCATCATCTCATTCCTAATCATTGTCATCTTGCTTCCTAATAACCTCCTTTTTATATTTAATCATCTCATTATTGATTAATTCTAGCCATTATCAGGATATTCCTAATTGGCTCCTCATTTTTAGTCATCATCTCACTCCTAAATCAGTACTTTCTCATTTCTCGCCTCTTTCATCTTTTCTCCAAATTATTAGTTTCTCATTCTATTCCATTTCTCATCTCATGCAGTTGAGTTTTAAAATCAACTGCATTTGTAAAAGGAAATTAAGGAGAAATTCTGGTTCTGTTACGTCGATATTAAAGGAATTTTCAATATCACTTTCAAAAGGAACATCTTGTGCATGTGTCTCAGTTTCACTGCCTCTAAACATAATTTGAAATATGAAAAGTATTTCTGGTTTTGTATTGATTAAGACCACGCATCAAGGAAATATTGCCGTCTGTAATATGGGAATTATTCAGTTCGTGTAGACTTGAGTTTGATACAGGAGGCCGACATAATCCAGTGTGTGTTTAGTTTGTGTGTTAGCATTAATATCGGCAGGGTAATGACATATAACGATTATTTTTATTGTTGATTCCTGTATTTCAATTTGACCTACGTTCTCTGTTTCCAATTTGATGTTCGCAGTCCCTTTTGGAAGGACATTCTCTGGACTACCCCATGATTTAAAGGTCACTTGAAAACTTTTTAATTAGGTTGGCAGAAAATGTAAGGTCAGCTTCCTAACCTCTCTCTCTCTCTCTCTCTCTCTCTCTCTCTCTCTCTCTCTCTCTCTCTCTCTCTCTCTCTCCAGTTGTGGCATAATTGTAGATTTTGGTTTCATTACCGTCTCACTTTCGGCATTTCATTCTGAAATACCTGCAGACTTCCCCAGAATATCATTGTTTTTGTAGGAAGTCGTCTCTCCTCGTCAGCCTTCCAGAAGTGAATAGATCAAGTGCATTCTTATAGCGCTGTCTTAAGAAGCTCGCCATTTTGAGTTGGGCGTCTCTCAGAACTTGGTGGACTCCCTGGACTATCTTGAATTTAAATTTATTTTTCCAACTTTTTCCGTCCCATTTTGTTTTCTCGAGGAAATAGAAATGATCCGATATTCCATTAGAAATTGCGAGGGAGCCACTATTGCTTCATTTTTCATTTTTTCTTATTTCCGCTTTTAATGAAGCTGCCTGCTTTTTTCTCCTTTACAACCACCGCTATTTGTTTCTCGCCCTTCCCTGAAAACGTTTGCAGAAACTTTTTCTCCAAATTCATCGACGTCGGAATGTTCTTTTTCGCCATTTGATGAAAGAAATGCTTTTTATATCGCTTTCAGTGGAAGCTTTATGGTTACTACTTTCTCTGTAATTTCCTATTTCCTCTTCCCTCCTCCCGCCCCTCACCCCCGCAAGAAATGGATACTCTCCCAAAGTACTTTTTATCCCATTTGGTTTTGCAATTCAAAGAAACGCAATTTTTTTCTTGCTCTTGGCAGAATCGTAAACCATTTTCATTTATTCTTTGTGCTCAAACGATGCACAATTATCCCCTTTACATTGAAGGAAGGAGCCATTTTCAATGGCATTTTGGATATTTTTCTACTATGTTAACAGAATCTTATGTTTGACCCAAACGCATGTACATATGTTTGTGAGTTAAAAAATGCTTATCATGTGGGTAAGACAGTTATTATATAATAGCATGTTCTTTTTTTGATAAAGAAGAAACTCAGCTTAGCTCATTCAGCTTAAATAAATCAAGGTTGCAAAATCTTCCCCGTGAGTTTCCCTTTGTACATGGAAATTTATCATTGATAATATAATGTCTACTTCATTTGTGGTAGAGAATTTAACGCTTATTAACGAGGAATCTTCCGTTTTAGAAATTAGTTCCCTTCCAGATTTTCTCGATTTCCAAAATGTTTCCTAGAAGAAGAACTTTCACGAGTTACTTTATTCGCCATCCAATGTTTGTGTTTAGGGGTTTTTGTCACATAGGTCTTGCATTCATTAGTCAAGGAACTGCATTTTTGTTTGGGTTCTTCTAACTGGGGCTTCCGTGTGACGTGCAGTAAAACCCGTAGATATATTCCTCGGCCCTGCCAAACCCGACTTCTGGATGAAGCGGCACGTTGCAAGAGGGCGGCTTTAAAAGTTCCCCATAGAAGCTTGGATTCTTTTATTCACAGGTCAATACTTTTACCCCTTGAGAGTCCGGAAGCTCTGTGTGGCTATCGGGCCAAGCTTTGGTGGGTATCAAGCACCCTCGTGACCTTTGACAACTGATGTCGGAAATAATTATAAGGGCAAAGTAATCCCGTTGCCTGTCATTTCAGCATATTTGTAAATTCCAGCTCTTCATTAAATGCAATCTTAGAATTTAGCAGAAAGCACTAAAGGCAAGTTTTCCAGTTCAAAGGCAATATACTTTGCCGCACAGCTTCCATAAGTTCTGAGGCAGTAATATTGCCAAAGTATTTGATTACAACTTGTTTGTTGGAGATGAAACTCTCCACGTATCAGTTATTAATGTATGCTTGGTTAAGCTCCTGATTGGTTTATACGTGCCCCGGCCCGAAATTTGATAATAGGCTAGATGCAAGTTCAGCTCTCTGAAATGCAGCCTTTGATTGCCTGCCAGAGTTTTTTTATAATTGAATCAGAAAATTATAAGGAAGTTTACTGTTCTTTTCCCTAAAGAATATTATTGCATTTTTCGGTGTGGGAAATATTTACTGTGACCCTCAGAATATATTAAAATTCCTGTATATTTGTTCGAAACACAAGGAGCTTGATATATAACCCTTGCACGAAACGTAAAAATTGCACCGTATCATTTACTTTGGTAATTTTTCCAGTGAAATCTAGCCATGCCAAGAATTTGCTACATTCGTATTTATTCACGGTAAGTTGGAGGCGGCTCCTTGTTTTCTTTGTAAAATTCCCAATCCATAAAAACAGACTGATGCGAAACTACAATTCCTCGCAGTAGCCGACCTTTTCTACGTTTCATATTTCTTAAAGGAAGTATTTGATATTTCAGGGATATCGAATTTAATTTAGTAACGACATGTATGTCATTCATGTCGGTATAATAAGGTAATGGCTTGAAGTACTTAGTTTTTTTCCTAGTGAAGAAAAATGTTTTTATCACATTTGGAATCGTAGTATGAAAAACATTCTAAACCCATGAGAAGAATATGCAAGTTTGATCAGTGCACAAGAATTTTTATTTACATATGTATTTGCATAAATGCACTTGAATGCAGTGTTCGTGTAGCAGTAGTTCGAATATGCTCTTACATTACTGCATATGAAAGAAGAAAAATGGTACAACGTGATAGCAACAGGACAATCGATGTGTACTTATTAAGGGCTCTGTTTCGATTAGCATGATGCATACTGTAACAACAACGATAAATGGGAGTCCGGCAGCCCTTTTGAAATGGGTTTGTTATTGCAATGATCAATGAGCAGAGCAAGGGAAAGGGGGCGGCATACAAATGAGAGAATTCCTGTTCGAAAAAACGACAGGCTTCTATTTTCGTGACGTCATTTTCGTTACAGAAATGATGGGTTTTGTCAGGCATTTTAACTCGCCGCTCGGCTTTGGCCTTATATTGAAAACTGTTCCCTTTTATTGTGAAGTGTTCTGACATCCACTTCACCGCAAGAGTTTCCCATTAATTGTGGTTAATTTCTGGAATCCATAGATGATAACCCTCATTTTGAAATAGCCCCATTCTGTTTTCCTACTGATTGCGTCATCGCAATGACGATAATGATAATAAAGCGAGCCTTCGGTTGTCTGGCCTTAACGGGAATAATCGAATCGCCATTCTGGTTCTCGGGAACTGGAATGCCCGCATGTTCGATGGTGATGTGTTTGGAAGTCTATTTTTATGGAGCCGCAATAGGGCCGATGAACTTATATTGAAAATCGATGTTCTTTTTACTCTTTTTTTGCTCTCTCTTGGCCAACATATTGCTGCTTTTGAAAGATATACTAAGTGTGTCCGCTGCAGAAGTTTAAATAATGTATGTCCTTTACTATTCATGGCGGCATGTCATGTGATTGGATTTCTCTCTCTCTCTCTCTCTCTCTCTCTCTCTCTCTCTCTCTCTCTCTCTCTCTCTCTCTCTCTCTAAAATTGTATAAGTGTTTCGAGTACTTAATTTATATACTATACTTTTCTTTTCTTCGCATAGTTCTTGAAAAAATATGAAGTTGATAAATAATTAATCAAGTGTTGTTTGTGCTAACCGATTGACATTTACTTAGTTCATAAACCTTTCCGAAGAATACCCAAGAATTGGTCTAAAATCGAGACTGTCGAAAATGCTTGTTATTTTCAGCTGCGAACTGGAATTCGTAAACACACAAGGTACTGATGTTATCGACATCGTTTTTAATCCATTTTTAATTCTCTGCCGCTGTAATGTTTTGAAAAAATGAATTATGACCAGACGCGTCTGAGCTCGCCATCGCCAAACTGAAATTACGAAATGATTAATGAATGAACGAACTCGCCAGCCGGATGTATTCAGCTTGAAATATGTTCTTCGATATATGTGTATACATATATTTCGTTGTAATGGGCGGCGAATTTTATGCTGCAACGCCCACCAACCAAGGAAGAGAATAATAATGATAATGATAATAATAACAGCGTTGCTTGCTTGGCTCGGTAAATGATATATCCTGAAGCTCTCTTGCAACTTTTAGGGTTTCAGCTCCGGTAAGTCGGTTTTAACTTCTTGGGTTACAGAAAGTATGGAAATATTATTACTACTAATGTTATTAGGAGTGCTAAGAGTAGTGTGTTATATTTCATTTTTTCTAAGGATAGTTCAAACCCGCGTCTTTTTTATTTTTTCATCTTAATCAGCGAATGTGTTCTTTATGCAAGTTCATATAGTGCGTAAGTGACGGGGGCTGGGGGGGCCGCTTCACACTGGGATTCAGGGAGAAGGTATAATTTTGTTGACTTACTTTAGTTCATCGACAAAATCTGACACTCGTTGTTCTTCCGTGTTCATTTAAGTAAATTCTCTCTCTCTCTCTCTCTCTCTCTCTCTCTCTCTCTCTCTCTCTCTCTCTCTCTCTCTTGACTTGAATACATTTATAATATTCGAAGCCAAGTTTCAAAGGGCCTTCCCCTCTCCTCATTACCATCTTTGTATGTTCAGAATCTCGTGATTGTGCATCCATGTGATCTTTGGATGTGCACGGACGCTGACGATTGCGCATGAGTCTTAATGTGTACAGTGTACATGCATAAGTATTTGCGGGTAGTAAATTTGTTGCGTTTCCTAATCTAATCCCTGACCTCACGCGAGTGCGCCTTTTTTGTATATTATTGAAATTACAGCTACTGCGTATATCTAATTGATCTTAAAATAAATTTTAATTATAACTTTTCCTGCCGCTTCCACCTACGGCTGGCTGTGTCTGTGCGCCTCAGAAACTTTTCGGTTAAAAGTTAAGAGCAGCAAGGCCCGAAAATTTTCCATCTCCCGTGTTGATTATGTATCGGCCATAAGGGAATTCCCCTTCGCGATCGTAACTACAGCTGAAATTTTACCGTTTCAGAAGAGCTAGAATATGTTTCTTTGCTGTGATTTTGTCCAGAACAACGAATGTTTTTTCCTTCGGCTTCAAAAGAGGATTCTATGTACACGCTTATAAATGAATACTAAAATAATATCATTTATTAATTATCGATTAAATATCTTCGCCAAAACCAGAGTTCTTTACTCGTTATTCATGATATAAATGTGAGAAAAAGGGCTGGAAGTAAAATTCCTTGTAGGATCAATTTTAATTCCTAAAAGAATAAGGACACTGGGGTGCTTAAATGAAAATGAATATAAAGTAGAGAAATGAAAGCAAACATAAGGTAGAGTATTTTTACCGTTCTGCATCTCACGCTTCAAGCGGTGCTTATTGTTGCAGTTAGAGGGCAAAGACGCTATCTACATTACAGATATTGTTACTGGTTGCTGTTCGATGGATTTTTCTCATCTAGTAGTACAGTAGCAGCAGCATATCCAGATGGAACCACACCCTCTTCTTTGGCTTATGTAGACATTTTAGCGTGGAAGTAGTTGACATTTATTCAGCCAGTAATTTCATTCAACCTTTCATCTAAAAGTTTATTTACAGCAAAATTCAGTTATAATCTTCGCCATGATCGTTCTTAATCTTATCATGATCATTGATACCTACGTTGTAACGAAGGTAATCATGGTAATGGTTCCAATACGATGTCAAGGCGGTTGGGCCTTTTAATTCGAGTGTGAGGTAGGCTTCCATGGCAGCACACTAAGTAACCTTATATTTTAGGCTACCCGTTGCTTAGCGCTACTATAGCCTAATAGTCAGTTACGCTATTACAGTATGTCCCTGACATTTGGACAAAATCTCTCTCTCTCTCTCTCTCTCTCTCTCTCTCTCTCTCTCTCTCTCTCTCTCTCTCATTCAGTGAAGTAACTCGGACTGATACCAGTTTTTTACTGGATTGTTTCAAGATTTGGACAATGTGAAAATTATTCCTTGCCCAGTTTGGCATGTTAACTCTGTGAATTATGTTCAGTAACTGAGCCATCCCTTGCAATGTGTTTCAGTTATTTAGATATATTTGTTCCCTTTCAGGTTTGGATATTTTTTTCATCAAGACGTGAAAATTTCAGGAAAATAATTACCGGCTTTAGAAGTTGGAAAATGCATTGGAACATGTTTGTAAATATCAGAGGTGCATATCGGACTCCTGAAGGAAATTGTTCTTTCATTTGGTTACATGTATTTGGTTTAAACATACATGCATACATATATACATATATATATGTGTGTATATGTATATATATATATATATATATATATATATATATATATATATATATATATATATATATATATATATATATATATATATATATAAGTGCTTGTGTGTACACACGCGAGATGATGTTCCAAGATTCATGCCTGAGTATCGTAAATAATTGTTTTTCTTTTTCTTTCCAGATGGATAAACAACTCCTCGAACTGGTTCATGGAAAACGGCACCGACCACCCGGACTTGGGGAATCCCAGACTCTGTGGAAACGCCACTGGGGCAAGGTAAGGATGAGACAGTAATTTATGTTGATTTTATTCACTGACAAATGAATGTTAATTGATTACGTTATACTCTTTCACTGATGAATTAATTGCCTTTTTTATGATTTAGGCGAATTATATTGATGTATTCACGGATGTATGAGTAGTTTTCAATTAATCATGGAAATTTTTTATTATATACTTGAATAAATAACTATTGATTGAAAAGATCTCTGCATTAGTGAATGATTTCTTGACTAGTCGAAAATCATCCTTTTAAAAACTGAATGTTAAATGTAGTCTGTTCATTGGCATGTAGCTGAAAGCAGTCATGCATAAGAGACGTGCTGGTTCATTAAGTGTGGTTAGAAGGGTGTATTAGACAGTAAATATATGTATGACTTATTGACGAAGGCATTTTATTATTGATTTGATAGAGTAAACGTTTACTACTGATGGGAAGTTTGGTTTATATCCGGCCCTGTAGGATGCTTCGTTCGTGCAAAACTAGAAAATTCTGCAAATTCAATTAAGAAAAATGAAGAAAACTGTTTCGTGTATTTCACGGAAGTCGATCAACAGGGCGCTTGAGGGGACTTAGTCATTCCAGCCTCTATCGCAGATACACGCATCCTTTTTCAAGTTTGCTGTCGATATATATGCGGTAAAATGTCGGAGCTCTCTTAGTCGAAGTGCGGGGAAAATGTGTTTAAAAAGATTTTTGCTAGTCGTTTGAAAGCAATGGAAAATCCTCTATTTTTCTTTTCAGTCGTGAAAACATTGGTTGACTGCCCCGGAGAGATACCCGTATGGGGTCGATGAATCAGTTTTGTGTGTATTTGCAAGTGTTTTCTGAAAGGTCGTGACCCTTAGCCTTGAAGTACGTGTCTCCTTGATATTTATATGCTAATGATAGTGTATTAGCGTATTTTTGTGAGAGAGTTTAGTAGTGTTGGCGAAGGTTTTGTCTTTATCGCATTTTACCACTTTGCCAGCTGTCGATTCTCTCGCTTCAAACTAAATTCAGTTTCCTTGTCCTTTGAGATTTCATCGACTTTTAATTGTACTGAAGCCACTTTAATTAGCGGAAAGATTTTTCCCTCTTCAGTACTTTCCTGTCGAAGAGTATTTCCGCTTTGTTTAAGTTATTTAGAGTATGGCAATGTTTCTAAGAATGAGCACATTTGAGCAACGAAAAAATATATACTCGTATCTTCAAACTCTTTCTGTTCTACAGCCATTACTTTGGTCTGTATAACTAAATTGTAACTAGTGCCAAACTTTTTTTGATACTCTAGATCTAATCGCAGTTTTGTTCAGAGGTCCCCAACTCATCGCGCCTCTCTCTCTCTCTCTCTCTCTCTCTCTCTCTCTCTCGGTGGGTTACCTTCTGGAAAGCAAATGGTTTACTAACTTAACGTCATTTAGTGAAAGCTGCAAGGCCACAGTAAGGCCAAAACCCGATGATGAATAGAACCCCTTGATGCTGGATTCATGTAAATCTGGGCGACTCTGTTTGATATGAAGAGATGCCCACCTGTTGGTACTGACTTGACGGCCCCACCCCTCTTCTTTGGTTATCATTTTCTCTCACCTTGGCACAGTCTCTCTCTTGATTAGTCCCATCTTCGTGTCCCTGCCTCCAGAAGATAGAGATGTCGTTTTTGAGGAGATTGATTGTCTAATATGACTCTTTAGCATAAGGCTTATTTCCCCGCATCGTCGCTAAATTGGAGTTTTACTTTATGCTAATTAAAAATGTTGGGGGATTGTTAGACATCGGGCGTAATGTTATTAGGGTAACGTTATATAATTCATGTGATATTTTTCGAAGTGAGGAAGGAAAGGGGACAGTACCTGTTACGTTGCAACTTACATGCTTAGTGTTGGTATTTTTCTTGGCCCCCAGTGAATACTATGTCAAAATTTTACCTTGTAGGAGCCCTTCGGGGAGCAGACAAAATTTTAAGTAACGTAACTGAGAAAATGGCGCTAAGTAAAGCCCTCTTATTTACAATCCACTAGGTTTACCGTCTCCCTTTCGAGGACCTGTTGATGAAATCTTCATTGCAATGAATCGGCCGTAGGAAGATGAATAAGAATAAGAGGTTCCATCGTTGTTCATTGTGCTCCACAAAAGGAATGACGTCGAATTCGTAGGGTCACCCATTTGAGTGGCTGTCACATTTAATTCTTTCGTAGGCGAATAGTATTGGGAGAGGATGATGGGGAGGGAGATGGTCTGGAGCCCGTTGCCCCCCTCCTCGCTGGTGGTGAGGAAAATAGAGGGAAATTTTTAGTTTTCTTTAAAGGAATTCGAGGTTAGCAGCGTCTTGATCTTTGCTGAATTGTAAGCGCTAGGCTTCCCGCCATTACCCAGAGTAATTAAATTAATCATTTCCTTGAAACACGAGTTACAAGTTTAGAATTCCTTCTCACCTGTTAGGGATTGGAATTAAATACTTTCCTTTTTCCTTTTCGTGAGCACGGGGTCTTTCCTGAAATTGGGTTTTGCTGATGCATTACAAATTATCAGTAACGAGCGTTTTTCACAACAAACAAGCAGGCACCAGCAGTAGTAGTTTTTGCCTCCTTTTTTTTATAGCTTTCCTTTTCCTTTTTGATTAAAAGTGTTCCGTTTTCTTCGTGCAGCATCGCAGCCGGAGCTCTTAACAAGTATTCAATTAAGAACGGCCCCTGAAAGAGTCCTTCTTGGAAATCTCAGCATTAATTGGGATTATGGCTTCCGAAAGTTTTCCTTTGCTTTTATTTCACTGACTCCATTTCATGCTGCTCTTGGCTCTCCTTCTGTCCTCTGACTCCTCGTCGCTGCTCCTAATGTTTAACAGATGTGGATAACAACACCTCTAGCTATAGGGCATCGTTGTTCTTTTAGTGTTGTTTCATAATGATCTCTCTCTCTCTCTCTCTCTCTCTCTCTCTCCAAACTGCTTTTTTTCATCCGCATCATTACATTTTTCATTTTTGTTGACAGTACCTTGTTTTACCGATTCTCCATTGCTACTCCAGGTGTTGGTGGATACCTGAATGAGCTGACCTTATTAGCTTTTTTATCCCTTTGAATTCGGATACCGACCAATTAAAGGATCCGCATAGCCGCCAGGTGGCCTTTCATGTTCAAAATCGCGTGAATGATGGGCATCAAATTACATAAAAGTGGATTGATGTAAATGTACGGATTGATTTTTCTGTTTCTGAGGAAACTCGATTGAAGAGCTTCGTTAGTTTGGGCGTCTCCTTTTCGTTTTATGTTGTCTCTTTTCTGTAAGAGAACTGGAGCTGCTGAAAAAGATGGAAGAGGAAAACAAAGTGTGAAGATGGAAACAGCTGGAATGTCTTAGATAGTTATGTATTCTTAAGTTACCAACCCTCTGTAGTTAGATATTTTCATAAAACTGATTTCAAACAGTGCCTTCACTTGCTGTCTTCATCTTTTTGTTCTTGTGAATTCGTATGCTTTATCAGTTATTCATGAATTACACAATCTTTCACTTTTGCATTTTTTCCAATAACATTTTATTTTATTTTTTATAATTATTTACGAACGCAACTCACAGGTTTCCGAAAATGTAACCATTATATTGATCCATTCGTGAATGTAAAGTACTTTAAATGCAGCTTTATAATAAAATTATAAAATTATAATGCTTTTTAATATCTTAAAGTGTTTACAGAATTACGCGATTTGATGATTTTCTTTATCGGCTTGAGTAATCATGCTTTTTATTTTTTGGCATCACCGCCGACCTTTGTGGTCACCTGGTTGCTGTTCAGTTGTCGTGTGTAGCAGAAATGACGTCACTGCTGGTATTCACTTGGTATTTTCCTTTTTTGGTGTATTGTTGCACTAGTTTTATAGTGCATCCTGCCAAATTCTCTGAGTTCTGTAGGTATGTGAAAGGTGAATTTGGCGTGCAAGCAGGTTAAATATTGTCAGTTCCAGTGGACATGACGTCAAACAGGATTTTTGTTGTGAACGTTCCAGTGGTTGATCTTGGAGCTGAAGTGCAGCTGATGAGAACGAGAAGTTGAGGACCGCGCTGATGGATAGTGACGGCACGGCTCCAGGCCTTCACGAATTGATATTCAATAATCGTTGGGTCTCTTAGACGGTGATTACCGTTAAGAAAAGGTGTTCATGCGAGAGAGAGAGAGAGAGAGAGAGAGAGAGAGAGAGAGAGAGAGAGAGAGAGAGTGTGTGTCAATGGTTTTACGATATCTGTGGGCTGACCATGTGCCCAATGGTAGGTTATGCAACATTTCACTGCATAGTGCGTGACTAAGGCACATCAACTTATTAATGCTGCAACGAGAAGCCTTTGTTTGTGTGTGAGGGCTTGTGTGTGTTATGGGCCACGAGCCGATTGCGATATTTTTATGATCACATAAAATTTTGAAGCCGATTGTAACTTCTTAATTCGGCTGATGATGGAATTTTGGTGGCCACTTCAGTCTGCGCGTTAGTTTATCGTTTCTCGTAAAAGTCAGCCCGATAATACGAAAGTCAAACCTTACAGTCTTGTAGAAAAACAAAACACCAAAATTGTAGACAGAACTTCGACCAAGTATTTGGGAACTGGGAAGTTTCTTTCGTAGTTTCGTTCGTTAGTAGAGATGCTAATAAAGCAAAAATAAACGCAGTTAAAGTCATTCGTTCACTTGCTAAGAAAATTCCATTCGTGAATCCTTAGTGTTTAAAGTGAGACAGGGTGTCAGGTTTGCAATAAAGCAATGAACTGTGAAGCCAAGCCGCCCACGATGCTTCCTGTTGACTTTTTTTAAGCTACTGAAATATTCATGATGGTCGTCGATTTCTGGAAGGGTTCATTATTGAACCGGATTACCTGTGAGCCACATTTGGTGACTGGATGATTTGTATCTAGTCAGTTGACAGTCCTCGTTAATAATTGTGATGCGAGTCGAGGTTGCCTGCGGCCATTACGTTAAAAGGTTGCCGCTTTCCATTCAAGGACGAGAACCTGTACCACACTCTTCTCCCCCTTGACTACTATTCGGCTAATATCAGTGAAATTCTCTGTGATTCCTTTATTACAGAGAGAACTGTTATCTTCATGAATGATTCTGATCTTTATAAGAGAAATGAACTTTGTATAAGTTCTTGAAACTTGGTAATTTTCAAGATCCGTATTTTGGTCCAGATTAAGTCTGTCATTTGTATATCATTAGCTTGCCCCCTTATCCTATTATACGGTCCCTGTGGAATTCAAAGGGCCAAAGGGCGAAATGGCTGCAGTCTCACGCCTGAGCGCTTTGTTGAAATGGATGGCTTCCACTAAGCTCTGTTGGGTCTGTAATAATTTAGTGTTTGACCATTTGATGCAGAGCGCTTCCTTCTCTTTCATTGTTTTTGCAACTTAGATGCAATTGTATCTTGGATTCGTTGTTGGTTGGAGCTTTTGTTACAGATAATGTTGTTCCTGGGTGACTGAAATTTTTACAGCTTTCTTTTGTTGCGCTCTTTCTTCGTGATGAAAATCTTTGTTTGGAGGTTGAATATTTCTGTTTCTGATATGTTATGGAATGATTTTCTGTTCCAGATAGATATTTTTGGTTTGATTGCTTTTATGTATACTTTTTCCTGATAAGCTTTTAGAGTCTGAGGGCTTCTTTTTTCCTTTTTAATATTTTTTGGGTCGAGTACTTTGCAAAGCCACCAAGCAGGCACCAGATCTTCCCCACGCTAGGCTGCAGACGGCCTCTTACGACTATTTATGCGACAAATAATTGGCGTGCAAAGAAAGTTTATCGTCCAGGACCACCCTTGCATATAGTTTGCTTTGTTCTTTGTTTTTATAATGGAAATTCGCGTAACCAAGGAAAGTGATTGGTTTTCATTCCAATAAGGAACTATGTCGAGCCACTTAAGCCTGCGATTTTGTACTAATTTTTATTGATACTGTTAACGATATCATTATATTTTTTCAGTTTTCCAACTTTTTACAAGGTAATCCCAGAGAAAAATTTATCTGATCTTGTTTGATGATATTGAGGTAGGCTATAGTACGTGTGTGTAGGGGTAAACTGCATTTCATACATGCTTGGAAGTCACTTAAATTCAAATATGCAAGGGAGTGATAATTGTATTTTTAAATGTTAACCTCATCTGTGTCACTGACAGACGTTAGATCATTTTAAGTACATCTGTGATTCTCAACCATGAAACATAACAAAATGATTGCTCTTGGCTTTGAATTTTATTTCATAAGATTTATCAAGAAACGTTATTTAAATTGGTCATTGACCAAATATGGTTGATTATTGTCTTGGAGGTGCTGCCATTTCATGGGACGGTTATACCTTGCTTTTTAGGAACCCACTGCATTTTACGTCAATTCTACCACATAAATTTCACCCTGCCTAAGTTATAAGATCCTTAGAAATCTGAAGCAGCTGGCAGTGCAAGAACAGCATGAAATTCAAGTAGCACTTATTAAGCTCGCAACAACCCCTTCTGCGAATGAAATATAGACGCCAGAATGATTGCTTCGTACGGACGTAAATCACTTTTACGAGGCCTGAAGTACGAGGCCAGATTGGCTCGTTTTGCTGCGAAATGAAACTGAATCTGAAACGCTCTCGAGATTTCGCCGAGAAACAAAACCAATTTCCCCTCCCCAAATTCCAGAGGGGAGAAACCCCTTCTTCTCCCAAGTTTCCCTCGGCGTTTTCATCCGCATGAGCAAAGACAAACTCGCGTTGAAAACTGGCCACCCAACTTGGATTTGTTCAGAGAAAGTTCTTGTAATGTATGACACGGTTTCGTCTGGGATATACACACACACACACACACACACACATATATATATGTGTGTGTGTGTGTGTGTGTGTGCACAAATATTTTTCCTTTGTTTGTATCATGTAGATAAAGTTTTGGTGTCAGAGCTTTAACTGGACTGGACTGCCGAATGATAGATATCCTGGTTGCACGAAAACTGGAAGGTTTTGCGTCTTTGAAAAGATAATTGGCATTAAACCTTTCGTGTTTGTTTGACCTTTAATAAGTAGAAACACTAAATTTTTATAAAATATTTTCATCAGATTTCTTAACGTCAGTGCCATTTCCTCTGAACCAGTCATCACAAGAAATGTGTGCTTTCTCTTCCTAGCGGCTATTGTTTGAGGTAACTCTTTGAGAATATCAAAGTGTATTCCAAAAACTACTAAGGACCAGGACGCTATCCTGCTTATATAATTGTGACATAGCTACGTTACAAGCACTAGTTCAAAAATTTATTGTAATATATTCTGGAACTCTGTTTTATTAGAACAATTTCAAGTTCGGTACAAAGCACATGACGTTTTGTCATGACACCCTTAGGATATTGCTTCCAGGTAGCTTTCTGTTTGCATATGAGGTAGGCTTGGTCTTTCTTTGAGATACTTTCTTTTATTATATACCCGACTGAAAATTGTTTCGAGTGTCCTCTTGATAGAGATTTGTACCGTCGTCAAGTATATATACGTTGCTGGTACATTTTTTCTTGTTGGAGAAGCTTCTGGCAGCTCATGATTGATTTGCCTTTTAGTAACATGGATAGAATTGAGAATAAGTGCCAGTGAATTTGGTATCTCATTCTCTTCCATTTCGAAAGCTTCTATGTTCTGACCTCTTGGTATGCCCAGTTTGCCCTTATGTAAGGGACCCGGGAGATGTCTCTTAAGGAAAGTTGACTTTTTGCCACCTAATTTGCATACAGAAACATTACATTGTGATATTCTTTCATTTTCGCCCTCGCATTCTGTGTGTGTGTAAGTGTTTTAGAAAAGTATATTAAGAACGTTCAGATGTCCATTTTCATTTGTATGCTACCGATCTTTCAGTTTAGGTTTTGATCCTTTTTAGCTCAGTCATCGAACTTGTAAGGTCGTTTTTCGATCGTTTCTGTATGTTTTCGTGTGTGTTGCATTATATTTCAAAGTTAGAGAACTGAAGTCTATGAAATTTGGAGCTATATTCGCTAGGTCACATTTTCCAGATAGCAAGACTCCTCTCGCAAACATTATCGAACTCTTTCGCTAATTCCTGCAGTTTCTTTACTATCCCCAGTCAGCAATCTAAGGTCATCCAATACCAGACATTCCACACTACATTCACGATTCATCTTCTTAATCACACAATAGCACCTACATCTGCTGACCTGTCTCGGACTTCTCTCACCACTCCATCTATATAAAAATAGCAAACAGCCATAGAAGTATAAAACACCAGTCATTCTCACGCCTGCAAACTCTAGCATCATAAAAACTTCTTATACCACACATCCTCATCACCTTCCACATCGCGCTTCCATCCGCTCTGTCGCAAGCTTTCTGAAGGTCCTATATGCTACGCACAGCTGTGATTCAGACTGCTCATATAATTGTTTCAAAATACACATGGGTTCTAAACACCCTCTTCCCCTATCAAACCTCCCGCCATTTGTCTTAGTTTCGCATTCAAAATCCTACCATGCACTTTCCCTTATGCACAAACAAGGCTACACCCCTATAATTCTTACAGTATGGTCTGATGGCTTGGCCATTTACCATTATTCTTCTCACCCATACCTCTGGAATCTTTCCTTCATCTCGACATATCTGACACACCTTGATCAGCCAGTCAATCACGCTTTCACTTAAACACCCCAACATCTCACTTGTAATCCTATTAGATACTGGTGTCTTACCATTTTCCAGCCTCTTGATTGCTCTCCGTCCGTAAGCTCTCACTTAAAGGAGCATTCCACATTTACCTAGCGCTTTCCACTCTCGCATCTTTCAGCTCTTCCTCTTATCTATCTTCCATATTCAAAAAATCCTTAAATTACTCACTTTATCGGCCCAGAACTACATTCTCTTTTGGCAGCATCTCTGCATATACTTCTTGTAGAACATCATACTCGTCTTGAAGTAATTGCTCACCTTTTCCCCTTCTTTTATTATCAAGTACCTACTTTCCCTTACAGTCTTCTTTTGGTATTTATGCACACAGTCCTCCCTTCTGTATAGCAGTTGCTCCCTCAGTTTTTTTTTTTTTTTTTTTTCACAAAGCCTCTGATTTCCGCGTCCCACCACTCGCTGTTGTAGACACGCTTCCCACTCTCTTAAACGCACAAACATTTCCTGCTGACTCAATAACCCCATCCGAGACTTTTTGCGCTCTTCATTCAACTTCCGTGTCCTTTACCCTAGCCCATTTTCTATCTATTTTTTTTTTTTTCTCACATGAGCTCCTTACTTTTATCATCCTCATTTGTCTTGATTACGCCTGCAGTTTTATTTACTAGCTTCTTCAGCTTGAACTTCTATCTCCCGCAACTTTTGCTTAGGCCAGATATTAATGAGATACACCCGCAGTCTCTTCTCACCACCACATCTATTAACTTGCTTTTCCGTCTACTCTGAGCTAATAAATAATCTGACACACACTGTTCTTCAACCTGTTGTCCTTCCTAAGTGTACTTGTGAATATTTTTCTTGAAACCACGTAATTTCAACAATCAAGTCTCCATTCTCGTTTATTCCAGGAACTATATTACCTTTGTTAGTACTGAAGAAAGCTTGGGTGCCGCTGAGTTCATCATTGAAATTATTGGTCTTTCACCTGACAGTGCAACCTAAATTTTACAAACTACTTAATTCAAATTGAAACGATGAGTACGAACGCTACTAAATATTCGTAAATATCCAGATCGTTAATAAAGTGTGAAGTATGGGCAGCAGGAGTTAAGAGACTTAAAATGGCAACCTAATTTTTTGTTAAAAAGACAATCCTGTAAAGGTCTTTTTGTGAAAGCAACGAAATTAAAACATTCCATATGGGGTATTAACCGATAGAGTCACGCTTTCACTCAAAGTAGAAAAGAAAAACTCTCAGAATACTTAAAAAAAAAAAAGACAAAAATCTGAAATAAAGTGGGGGGCCTAGCATCCCAACCCTAGGCCTAATGTGTAGCTCTTTTCGTTGATAAAGTTTGGTCATTATAGCCATAGCGCCATGAGAGACATGGCGTCCTTTTCCCTTAGCCATCGACCTCGCTCTTCTTCCCTCCTTTGAGATTATTTACGTACAACCCATTAGTTGGATTTAAGAATGTTGCCAATAGGCCTCTAGTTTTATCCTTGTTTGTTTGTTTGCCTTTACCTTCTAAGGTGGCCCCTAGTCAAATTTAATCTAAAGTATACAGTATAATTAACTCAGATTGCTCTTTGAGGCTATTGAATGAACGAGGATTTTATAACTGGGAATCAGTTCTTACAAAGTAAAGAAGTTCTCTATCCATGCAGCTTATTTCCATAGGACAGTTCTTTTATTAATTTTGTCTCTGCTTTCTTCTCACTTTGGTTCTGATTTTTTTTTTAATTTTGCCTTTAATCCGCGTTTTAGTTTCTGCTCGAATTTTCTTTTCTGGATTTAAGTTTTTCTTTTGCCTTTTCCCCCTCACTGTACTTTTTGTTCAGTCTTAACTATTCTTCCTTCTTATTTTGTCCTCCATGCAGCGTTTTTTTTTTTTTTTTTTTTGTGGCCTTTTCTGAATTTTTAGCTCACCGGGAACTGGTTAGACGCAACGGTCACGTTCATTAATGGAAGCCCCATCCTCAAGTCCCATCCTCACTAAGGCACGTTCTAAATAAAATAGGAAATGTGGGGGCTGGGGGGCTGGGGGGTGGGGGGAGGAGGGAGGCGGGCATGAAGCCACACCGAATTGTTTCCGTCCTTTTAAGAAGAACGTCCCTTTTAACGTTTCGCCATATTTTATACTGGTTGACGTTCTGACTCGTTTCCAGAATCGAAGCAACTTTCCAGGAGAGCCTTGTGAGTTTCCTTGCGGTAGACGCGCTTCAGGCTTCCTCTCTTTGTTTGTTTTTTAATTCTGTTTAATTATTTTAATGATGTCCATTTAGGTTGCGTCATTTGAAAGATGAATGGTGTGTAGGACGACTTAATTAGAAGTTATTTTTACTCTTAAAAGAAGGATAAAACTAGCGTGAGAATTTAAAATGACTCTATTTTTAGTTCTACGAGTAAAATTTGAATTGATGTTGAGGGCAGAATGGGTTACCTGAATGTAGTTCATGACGTAAGACGAGCTTTTTATGACAAGTAGAGTTAGATGCCTGAAAACAATTCATTCTCTCATGAATTTAATGCGTCCTTGTTCTAAAATGTTATTAGCTTCCTAATTCTTTGAACATCCTAAACTAAGATTCTTACCGAAAACTCATTTCCTACTGTGAGTCTAACCTGGAAGAAAGTGAAGTCTCTCCTTCCCCCAAGCAAAATATTAACGTAAACCAGAACCTCTCCGAATGATGGATGGATGAACTTGTGTATAAGGCGGTGAAAAGAGCATAACTTTCGTGGCGGAAGATTCCATAAGAATTTCTGTCACATTTCATGTGAAATGAGTTATGCCACAGCTTCTTCAAGTATATTGTGGATGAGCCGTGGACATCAATGATTATGATGCGAGTTCGCAGTGCGATGCTACTCTGCAGATGATGATAGTAGGTGTTGAATGAACTGCCTGAAATCCAATTTTCTGTTGTTCACTATTAAAATGAAAGATCATGATTGGGTAGACGTGGGTGAACTCTGAATCTCTCTTACATACTAATTTATGTGTGTATGAAATGATGCATTGTGGGGTCATTTGATCCCCAGTTAGCATATTTTTGTCAACCGGATTTTGAAATGTTATTAGAGTATGAAATGTTATTAGAGTAGTAGTTTTTTTTCACTTTTTAGAAAAAAAAACATACTTTCCTAATAATTCTTTGATTAGCAAATAACGTTAATACTAAATGGTTATGTCTCAATTACGTAGCAAGTAAATAGATCTGCTGTCAGATACTTCATCGATATTACTGACAATAGTTTAATTCCTTTATTGCGAACAATGATGAATCAATAAATAATATTTCTGCCTCAGTTCACTTCCAGAAATGACTGTCACTAAAGTCGTTATTTTCATGGAAAATCGATATTAATTGACGAGATATTTGCTAGAAACTGACATTTTGAAGTCATTGGTTTCTTCTACTGGTTTGGTAGGCGTAAAAAAGCATTGACACATTAGATGTGAAGAATATGCTGTAGTGTACCTTTCATACAAATTGTAGAAGCCAAGAGTCAGAAAATAATTTTTCAACTTCTTGTCCAAAACTCACTGAAATTTGTGTTTTGAATAATATGATTCATTCTTCTTAAGATTCTCACATCTTCCTTATATCTAATATCTTGTTTACTCTTTTCACAGGGTTTGTCCTGAAGGCTATATGTGCTTACCCGACATTGGTACGAATCCCAACTTTGGTTACACCAGCTTCGACAACTTCCTGTGGTCTATGTTAACAACGTTCCAACTCATCACGTTAGATTACTGGGAGGATGTCTATAACAAGGTAAGGGAACCTCGGTTTTTCTCGTTTGAGATCAAGCTGCAGAAACATTCATTGATAAGTCGTGTTCATTAAAACCAGGTATATATATGACTTCCTTCATTTGGACGCTGACTCTCAAAGGCTGATGCAGTTCAGCAGCGTTCGAAACTACGGAATCGTTAGGGCAAGTGATCTGGCTGGCTCTTGCACTTCCACGGAACTTCTTACAAATAACCTAGATTGTGTTTCTAGTAATGTTTAAAATCACAGAACTAAAAGTATAAAAGCCATTCATAAAATGTTCTTCTCATCAGCCTTCCAGGAAAGAGATGAAAATTTAGTGTGATCTAAAGGTATTAATAACTTCTATTCTAGTTTTTGTAGTACTTTCATGCAATTGATTTTGTCATAGTTCTTTATGTTTGCGTTTTACCTGAAGATAAATTACTATTTTACACTGAGTAATACGATTGTCGACTACCAGAAACACTTCTTAGAAATTTTTGATTCGTCATGCTGTCGGTTTCAGTTTTTCTTATATCTCCGCAAAGATATTACAGCTTAAGAGTGCAGAATCTCTCCCTAAAGAACATCGGTTTTGAGATGATAAGTGTTTTCGGTTGCCACCTAAAATATGTAGGAACTGTGGACAGCATTTGATGCCGTCATTTCCGTTTTCCTTTTAGTACCATTAAAGCCGTGAGGTTTTAGTGCAATCTTTTCCTGTCCTGAGAGACATCGTCATAGCAAAAGTTGCACCCGGAGAACTTCCCAGAATTTATCATTTATAGCCAATGTCAAACTTGCAGAATTTTTTCACAATAACGAATCTTGCCTAAAGTATTGTTCGTTCTTTCTTTCCATTTCATAATATGGTAACTCTAATCGTGGGAAGCCTTCTATACAAGGTCATACTCTTTTGGTTTATTCTATAAGATGTGTTCATTCTCAGTAATAATAATAATAATAATAACAATAATAATAATAATAATGTGTATTATACAGAACCATTGTTAATTCTTCTTGCTGTTTTCAAGTCATTTCAGTATAATATATATCCATTAGAAAGTGAATCGTAATTCTAATCATCAGGTCATCATCCTGGTTTTTTCTTTTTAAAGCCCTTCTGTCGGATCTCACTTGGCCCATCCAGCGGCGACTTTTTAATTTTCAGCTATGCCTTATATTATATTATACATATATATATATATATATATATATATATATATATATATATATATATATATATATATATATATATATATATATATATATATATATATATATATATATATATATGTAGAATCTACTGGTCACTTTTACCAGATACATATGAAATTGTAATAGCCACAATGGCCTCTTAACTTCTCGAATTCTTCGGGCTTTTTGGATACGCTAGTCACTACAAAGCCTTGAGATCCAAGTGCAAGAAATTGAAGTGGTTGTGATGTCCGGGAGCGGGAAACGATCCTGCGTCACCATAATCACAAGGAGGTCACGTTGCCGACCTGACCACGAGAAGTTTAGAGGGCATTGTGGCTATTACAATTACACACACACACACACACACACACACACACACACACACACACACACACACACATATATATATATATATATATATATATATATATATATATATATATATATATATATATATATATATTCATATATATATATATATACATATATATATTATGAGCTAAGCAACATTTTTAAATAACGTAAGTAGACAATTTTTTCTGATATTATTAGTAGAAGATCTGAGAAGGTAATGCATTTCTCTCTGCAGGTGATAGCGACTGGAGGTCCGCTCCAAGTGGTCTTCTTCGCCATCGTTGTGTTCTTCGGTTCGTTTTATCTCATTAATCTGATGTTAGCCGTAGTGGCTATGAGTTACGAAGAGGAGGCGGAAAATACAGAAGAGGTGAGGAACATTGGAAATAGTGATATTTGAGAGAGAGAGAGAGAGAGAGAGAGAGAGAGAGAGAGAGAGAGAGAGAGAGAGAGAGAGAGAGAGAGAAAACAAGCGGTGGGAGTCCTAAATTGGCGTTTAAGGGTGAAGTTAGCTGTCGGTAAACCGAGGAAATGGGCGCTCATGAAACTCTATTAAGAGCCTGGGACTAAGCAAAGAGAGTCGAAGTGAGATGGACTTCACCAAGAATAGATCGGGACAAGACGAAGGATTTCAGGTTAAGTGATGGTTATTGTGGTGGACAGTGCTCTTCTTTCTGGCCAAAATCATATTGAGTAACATTGCTTGATTAATCTGGCACTTGCGGAGTTTTTTTGGCGTCGGTTACGTTGCTTCTCTAAGATATTTTCTTTGGCGATTACTTAATAAAAAGAACTAGTTAGTATGAAAACGACGTGGGTCGTTTTTGCATGCAACGTTCTTTTGCTGTTCCATAATGACTTTAAAAAACGACAATAAAGTGTAATGACAAATCTTTTCTCTTCTAATATCTTTTTTGCATTACGTTATGCGGATGGTACTTGTTTTTAATAGGAATAGCTGAAAATGATTTTTTTTATCTTTGGAAATGGTGTTTTGTCGTAACAAAGAAAATCATGTACAGCTTAACTCCTGGCAAAGGAATTTTGTTATCATTAGAATATAATTTATTCAAAATCCTTTCTTCACCATTATAATGTTGCTTTGATAAGTTACTCCAAAGCTTTAGAAAGAACAAGATTGATAGCTATTGTGTACTCTGGTAGGGAATATTGACGCTGTATCTTGTCAAATGACTGACAAGGCTTCGCAAATATAAGAGTTTTCCATTTATTGGAAAATTTGGTTGTTAAATAAACAATATGCACTGAAATGATGAAAGGTCAAGGGTTGTGATACTGAAAATCGAGTCTCCATCTTTCTTTGTGAAAATCAGTACTAACATGTTCACTCTTTCTGCAGGAGAAGACCAAAGATCTGATGGACCATCGGGATGACTCCACCTTCAGCTTCGATCCAGAGAAATTGACTCACGCGCGCCCCTTGGAGAGGAAGCAGCCCAAAAACCGTCGAGTGGTGGTGATGCGGAGGGGCGCCGGCATCATCTCCGACGCCTTCAATAAAAAGATTCGGAAGAAGCAACGTGAGAAGGACACTAAGGGCCGGGAGGGTGGAAGCCCCTCCTCCGAAGGCACCCCCAGAGCACCTGACGCGCCACCGACCACACCTCGGTTGGGTGGGTCTCAGTTAGGGGTGTCGGAGGGCAACCAGTCACTCTCTCGGCCCGCCTCTCTCGTCATCACGCCCCCGCCTTCAGCTACACCTGCACGATCGACACCCAACACCTCTCCGCCATCACGATGCAAAGTGGAGGGTCACCCTCTTCCGGAGGGCGAAGGCGGAAGTGGAGGAGGCGGCAAAGCACCAGCCCCTGGAGAAGCCGGAGGAGGAGCTCCGGGCAAGACAGGTCCCTCTTCGTCGTGTGATCCTTGCAATGCTGCCTCTGCCAGATGTTGCACCTGTCACTGTCACACGAAGCATTACAGCGGAAGCAGAGGCCCAGCACCTGTGCAAGGCGTTGTGGCACTCCGAGGTGGGTGTGATGATCCTCGATCGCACCTGAGGCTGGCCAATAATTCCTCTCACCGGCAGCCATCTCTGGATGACTCTGGGGTCGTCGGTGACCACGACGGAGGGGATACGATGTCCATTCATCATTTGCCTCATATTGTTCAGGTAAGTTCAGCCTTTCCTTTTCACCAGGTCGCAGTTCGAAGGGTACGCCAAATATGTGTCGTTTTGTGTTTGGGTTGATATGTAATTGTATATGATTTGTGACTTTCCATGTAAATAATCGAGTTAAAAGTTTCTGCTTCTCCCTTGTAAGCCGTTTAAAAAAAAAAAAAAAGAATAGCCTTATGTTCCATTAGATTTTTATGTTTGTTCAGAGATAAACACGTGTTACATGATTGTTTAATTTTTTCCAACTGAAAGACCGATGGGACAGTCAGCCTTTAGCCCAATGCGTTTGGAATGAAAGGAGAGAGAGGAGGAAAACACTGCCTTGTAAAAATCATTCCGGTACATTCCCATAACGTAAATTCAGACCTAATGAGGAGACAACGTAAAACATTGAGGCAGAAACATACCTCAGCATAACGGAAGCCCCAAAATGTACCCGTAGCCAGAGCACTTCCGGGCTTTTCCATGAACTTGGGTTCCTTTTGGAAAAGAAAGATAAAGTAAGCGTTGTCGAGTCTTTGTTTCACGGAAAAGTCATTATTTAAACATCACAGCCAGACCGAACAAAGGATGTTTTGGGGCCAAGGAGCTTTAGAGGCGGACAAAGAACCTGCACAAAATTAGCATAAGCTAATGAGAAAATCCCTTCTCCCTTGCATATATCAATTTCTTTATTCAGAGGAAAATCAAAATTGAGTGACATTATATTGAAAGGACTTCTATGTAATCGAATGGTTAAGGATGTAGGGAGAGTAGAGATCTCTACAAAGGAAATAATGAACGAAAACGGAAGGAGTGAGTTAAAATATACCTGAAGTATGGAGAAATAAGGGCATCCTAGAATAAATAATTGAGGAAAAGGTAGAGCGAACAAATGATTTAGTATGACATGTCAGAAAAGTAGAAATAAGGCAGATAGAGAAGTAGGAAAAACTAAGGCCGGCCACTCAGCATGCATAACACCGGCGGACCGACTCTGGTAAGGGAAACAAAAGTCACAATAAAAGCATTGGCAGCACCCAGGGATTACAAAGATATCTTACTATGTCTACCCCGGGGGTAGATGGGCGTTAGGGGAGGGAAGTCTTTGGGAAAGGTTGGTCTCTAGGAGAAGCCCCGTCATAGGAGATGGGTGGGTGGGAGGAGGGGAACTTGGAGCAAAGAAAGAATAGGAATGAGAGTAGTAATTTCAGTGAAAGGTTTTTATTGTATTCATCTCCAGCTGTGTTCGAAGGTGGTGAATTTAAAGCTACCGTTTGTAATTCGTTTCCCTTTCCATCGTTAAAAGGACTGCTATTCTCTCGTTTATATTTCCCAGTTGTGTATACTTGCTTTACAATTCCTTTTCAAAGGTCGACCAAAGTGAGATGCTTTTGTTGGCTGGGACCCTTAATACTGGCGCTCTAGCCTGTGCCTTCGTATCAGAGATGACCTGGATTAAACACATTTTAAAACATGGAAACAAGGAGCCCATTTTCCTAGCAGTTAAGCAGCTTAATGAATTTTTTTTAAATCCCAAAGTTGGGCCATGAGAGCCGAAAATAAGAAGAGGAAATGAGGAGTTTATTCACACATTTTAGTGGCGTTTTGCTACTCTGTCGTGGGAACACTTCTAATTTCAAAGGCTCAAAAACGGTAAGCCCAGATGTGCCACCCAAGATCCCAAGATGGCTGACTGATAGCCACACCGGAATACTCCGGCTGCCAGACTTGCACCAAAGTTATATTATGTGAGTTAGATAAATACATAAAATAAGTGTTGAGTATAGAAAGCCAAGGTTAACAGCTCTTGTAATGGTCATTCCAAGTGGCCATCAGTGTATCTATTGTATATATCATCGCGCGCGCGCGCCCGCAAACAAATAAAGAGACACACATACACACACACTCTCATCCATAAAGTTTGGGTATTTGTGTTAGTGTAAGATTATTACTTTTCACTATTTGGAAGAGAAAGAATGGATTGTTACAAAGCTGTTCGCTATATTTGTAAGAGCAGGTTCTGTTAAGTTATTTCTGGTTTTTTTTCCGGCTGAAGAAGGAAGCAAATCTAAGATCTAAGATCTTCAGCAATGAACAAGTCTTCAAACAATAAGGGAGGACAGATTGCGAAGGGAAAATGTGAGTTCACGTCAAATTTTAGTCTCCTTTATTCAAGTGAATATATCTCCCACGGTTACAGAAGATTCATGCTGCTAAACGTACATCGTTCGCTGTATTATTACAATTGCGATGGTCTGAAGAACTAAATATGTCGGCGCAAGAAGATCCTTAAATTAGATTAACTGTATGCCTTTCTTACTGACGCATTTTCACCGTACATTTTCGAAACTTTATCACACGGAGAAGCAGCGCGGAAGTTTGGAGGCAGCTTCTAAAAGTAGTGGCTTTAGTATCTGCGACAAAGCTGAACATCGCATAACACGGGAATCCTCTTCCATTTCGTCCTCGTAAACTACGTTCTCTAATAGAAGTAGCGGTAACAGAAACCTAAAGCTTTTTTTAAGATCTCTCTCTCTCTCTCTCTCTCTCTCTCTCTCTCTCTCTCTCTCTCTCTCTCTCTCTCTCTCTCTCTACATATATCTCTCTATATATATATATATATATATATATATATATATATATATATATATACAATCTCCCAATCTCTATATATATCTCTCTCTCTCTCTCTCTCTCTCTCTCTATCTACATGCATACATATATACATACATATATATACATATATATATATATATATATATATATATATATATATATATATATATATCTCTCTATCTATAATATATATATATATATATCTATATATATCTATATATATATTTATACATATGGTACATATATATATATATATATATATATATATATATATATCTCTCTCTCTCTCTCTCTCTCTATATCTATATATCTCTCTCTACATGCATGCATACATACATATATATATATATATACCTGTATATATACATATATATACATATATATATATATATATATATATATCTCTCTCTCTCTCTCTCTCTCTCTCTCTCTCTCTCATCATACATCCATATATATATATATATATATATATATATATATATATATATATATATATATATATATATATATATATATATATTCTATATATATATATATATATATATATATATATATATATACATATATCTGTATATATAAATATATATATATATATATATATATATATATATATATATATATATATATATATATATATCTATGTATATATATATATATATATATATATAATATATATATATATATATAGATGTATTGTCATGAACCACACCTCGGTTCATCAGGTTCCATCATCAATTACAGAGAAATGGACTGGAAAGACTGGCAGAAGCCGAGACAACAACGGGGAAAGGGAACAACAAAGCCAGCAAAATAACCTCAGTACTAGTTTATTAACATTAAGTAATGTACATATTTACAAATGAGTTCAGGTTTGGCAAATAATCACATAATCACCAATAAATGAATTAACCAATAAGTCAGAGTCAGTTCAATGAATTTAATATATAACAAAATGTAGCTATCTAAGTTACTCAACCAAAAAACCAGTAACATCAATAACAATGAACAATGGTAAATATTACTTTAACTTGAATCAGAATATTAACATTAATCAATGAATACTTGAGCTACATCAAAATGAAATTTACACGCAGCCTAAACAATATCATAAATAATGAACAGACAGCATAAAAAATCAGCTTACTTCATAAATGATAAACAAGTAGTATAACCATAGCAAACAGGCAGCATAAACAATTATGCAATAATAAACAGCATAAACAATAGTAAACAGGCTGCATAAACAATTACACAATAATAAACCAGCAGCAAAAATAGACAATCACGCAGCACCAAAACATAACACCAAAAACTGCATAACTCCGGGTAGCATCACACAATAAAGAAAAAAATGTCTCCATAGAGATGACATGACACACCCAGCTGTCGAAAAGGATGAATACAATCAGATGATCTCCATGAAAACATCGAAGTGACCATCAACTGCAAACTGGAACACAGCCATCACACAGATGATCACAGTAGAATCATCGAGACAACGTGGCTGTTGTCGAATTTGAACTAATCTGTTCCACAGATGACTATGGTTTAGCCATTCTACCATCCTTCTGCTACCACAGCCAACAGGTAGAATACCTACTGTAAAATCCTCCTTGCTGCTATGCTGCACAAACCTCGCTGCCATTCTAAACCTGACTATTGCTGCTCTGAACCAGACTCATTGCCATCCCAAACTTGACTAACGTTCTTCCGACGAAAGCAACAGACGTAAACTCTGAAACACAAAAAAATCAAGTACCACCAGGAAAGGAGTGCAACCACAACAAGGGAACAATCTTTACATACACAAAACAAGTGCTAAGCCTTATAATATATATATATATATATATATATATATATATATATATATATATATATATATATATATATATATATATATATATATATATATATATATATATATATATATATATATATATATATATATGTGTGTGTGTGTGCGTGTGTGAAATTTTTATCACACCGTGATTTTATATACAATCATGAAGCTACAAATGTCGTTTAATATCAAATTCACGCTACTTGGGAAATATCCCCGTTGGGGAATTATCACTGAAGGGAAATTTATAAGTGATAAATGGATCGGTACTGCCAGGTTTCGATCCCTTGACACAAGTTACCTTCCAACGACTCCAGTCGCCGGTCTACCCCTCGGCACTTATAAATTCCCCTTCGGTGATAATTCCCCAACGGGGATATTTCCAGTATTGAAGTAGCAAGCTTTAATTTGATATTAAACGACATTTGTATATATATATTTATGATTGTATATATATATATATATATATATATATATATATATATATATATATATATATATATATATATATCTTTATTTATATATTCATCACGTTCCATATTTTCGTGATTCAGTTATACATATATATATATATATATATATATATATATATATATATATATATATATATATATATATATATATATATATATATATATATATATATATATATATGCATATATATATTATATATATATATATATATATATATATATATATATATATATATATATATATATATATTATATATATATATATATATATATATATATATATGTATATATATATATATATATATATATAGATATATATATATATATATATATATGTGTGTGTGTGTATAGTCATTCTCATGGCTTCATGTCTGCATCTTAATCACTTAGGAATGGCATTCAAATGCTCATTATCATGAAGCAGTGTCATGATTGGGTTTTTTCCCCACGTCTGAATTTCCTTCGATGCAGTGGGATAAAGGGAGTGCTGATCCCCCCTCTCTCTCTCTCTCTCTCTCTCTCTCTCTCTCTCTCTCTCTCTCTCTCTCTCTCTCTCTCTGTCTCTTCCAAGAAATCTTGCCAGGTCTGGAAATGCCGGGAAAAGGTAAGAAAAGATGACTACGGCGAGTCAAGATTTTGCTCAGGCGAAGTAAATAAAAGGCCCTTTTTTTTTACTGTTTGTTGTCTGTTGTTTGCTTTAGTATTCTTAAAGTACCTCATAGGCAACTCTAGATTCAAATGAATATGAAGGAAAATAATTCTCAATTTTCTCTCTCAGTGAATTAACTGGACGAGTGGCAGGGACTGAGCAGCTTCACGTCCAACTTCAGTAATAAATAAAAACTGTATAACGAAACTATTTTCTCTCTCTCTCTCTCTCTCTCTCTCTCTCTCTCTCTTCTCTCTCTCTCTCTCTCTTTCTGACTCAAGTAGCGAGGTGCACTGACAAACACAAAAAAATGTAGTGAAAGATATCTTGTCAGTGGCTAACTTTTCCGGAAGTACGATAGTTTTAGGTTATGCTTGTAAGATTAAAAAAGGAGATACACTAAGACTCAAAAAATTTAATTGTTTTATATATATATATATATATATATATATATATATATATATATATATATATATATATATATATATATACATATATATGTATGTATATATATATATATATATATATATATATATATATATATATATATATATATATATATATATATATATATATATATATAAATATATCTATATATATGTATATATATATATATATATATATATATATATATATATATATTTATATATATATATATATATATATATATTATATAAATATATATATATATATATATATATATATATATATATATATATATATATATATATATATATATATATGTGTGTCACACACACATATATGTATATATGTGTGTGTGTGTGTGTGTGCAAATATGCATATATATTCATAAATTTTAATGACACTTGATTAAATGTTATACAAATGTAAATTTGAGAAGTAGTATATGCAATCAGGGACATGCATTTGTTGAGTCTCTTCTGCTGATGAATTTTTTAGGGTAACTGAAGTGTGTTTGGCCCTTTTTGGTCTATGATACAAAAGCACTTATGAGATGTGAAGACATCTACAAGGTCTTGTTGCTAGCTGCCCAACGGCTAACCTAGCAGTTGCATTCGCAATTGGCCTTTCCACATACACACACGACTCAAGTTTCCCGGTACAACTAGTATCAACACGCAAAAGGTTTACACATAATTAGAGGTTTTAACATCATTTCAAAGGAAGTTTTACCTTCGTTTTTCTAAACAATGCGTTTCATTATTCACTATAACAATATATTCAAATTGACAAACTAGCTACTGCAAACATCACTCCGTCTTGGATCAACACTGTTTGTGATAACGTTTTCATGGTGTCATCGCATTGTTTCAGAGCGAGCTCCAAGGCTATCACCTAAGTCCGATTTTATATTTTCTTATTATCCTGCCTTTCATCACTAGTAATAGCAAAGATTACATTACCTTGCAGAAGACCACAAAAGAACATGCAGTACATTTCTGACATCAACGCTGCACTTTAAGTACAAGATGTCCCAGTAATGTTCGCAGCACTCTTGTAATTTTTCACCCATGTATGTCCGTAAATTAAGTATGCAATTCTATGTCCTGTTCATTGACTCAGGACTGTTCTGAAACTCGGCTGAAAGCCTTTGGCAGGGGATGAGTATTGTACCGTCGCTATTAGGACAGCTGCTGCCCCTCTTTCCCTCTCATTCACACACAAAATTCCCTTTCTGAGTAGTCATGCGGTCAATCAATTATTGTTTACAGTATTCAGAAAGATTAATGAGATCAAGTTTCTGTTGTTCTCTAAAAGTAACTGGTCTGACTTTTCCATTTCTATTCAGAAATACATATTTGAACTCAGATATGTATTTTTATTTAACTGGTAATGTTTGTGTCATTTGTGTGTGTAGTTACGTGTGTTTTATTTTGTCTGTGAAAATACTATTGGATATGCTTTTCAGCTGAAATTACTTATTTTTAATATAATGCCAACTGCTTCAAATCATCTGATTTTTCACTGATTTTAATGTCGATTAATGTATTTTAGCATTGCAGCATGCACTGTACTGCAGAAAAAGAGAAGGTAATTAGATTTATGATTCTGCATTTCATTCCACTAGATTACTTTTTGTCACTTTATCTAGCAAGTTTTTCAACGAGTTTTCTTTTTATGAATTTCAGAAATATATCTGCACCTTATTCCACTGTCCAATGATTTTGTGAAATGTTCCGTTTCTTTATTTTTACCTCTCATTAAGGATTTTTTTAAATTTCTCATTTCAACCAAATTCTTCGCAACTCACTGGTCATGCCCGTTTTCCTTCACTTTCATAGTTTCTCTTTCCGAATTTCACCCGTGAAATTATTTTTAACGCATTTTCAGTTAACGCAGTTTTCCTCTTTTTGATTTACTTACATTTGATCTTCACTGTTCCAGTATGACCTAACCACATCCCTTACTTCGGAACTCTTCCATTTTTTCTCTCTCTTACTTCATATCACTGCCACTTCATTCAATCATCCGCTCAAATCATAGCTAGATTGAGCCATGTTTGCACTTCAGTACACTTATGCTTCACTGTGATAAAATGCCAGCCGGGCATTTTGAAAAGCCCCGACTGTATCTTGCCCTACGACTGCACACCAAACATCCAAGCGTACTCTCCCATGAATAAATCTCCAGAGGCCAGGCAAGCAGATCTGTTTTGGAGTTGCCGCATGCTCTCATAGGGGCAAAGAATATGTCATCTTTGGCCTAAATCTGAATTACAGTTAGAGGTTTTGCTGGCGGAAGTCGTTCCTGCCACTTATATTATTTTGAGTTTGTATTTTCAAGCCCTGTGGACTTTGGCTATCTGCGATTTTTTTTAGAGATTTGTGATGCTTGATAATCTGTGGCATTGTATACTTTATGACTAGTGTTTCTTCATTTCCAGTCCGGTAATCCTGAGGAATGTGAGGGTAGCTGAGGCAATCCCAATGAAGATTGGACTTCCATTCCAATTTATTAGACTTCTTAATAATATGCATCCTTATCTCTTAAAGGCTGCAAATAGGTCTGTAAATAGGCCTGTCTTTATCAACATGTTGGTGTATGTACATATAAAGAATATGTGATTTGTTGACTTAGATACTATAAAGTCTGTTTATGACACATAACTAAGTATTTTATGTATATTAATTCATAAATTGTATATGAATATAATAATATGAAACATTTTTTCATGCTATTCCTGTTTTCATTAAGCTTTGCCTCCAGGAGAAAAGACTGCGATGTGTAAGGTCAGAGGTGAAACATCGGTTGCGGTGCTCCTCTCTCTCTCTCTCTCTCTCTCTCTCTCTCTCTCTCTCACACTCTCACACACACACACACACACACACACACACACACACACACACACACATATATATATATATATATATATATATATATATATATATATATATATATATATATATATATATATATATATATATATATATATATATATATATTGTTATGATCTACCTTTTTAAAGGAGGCCATCAAGTTCTTAAAAAAAATTTAAAAAAATAATAGATTGAGGCAAGGAGGCCCGACAAAGACTAGCACCAGCTCAGGAGGAGGGAGCAAAGCAAACGAAACTGTGCCCTAACCTAATTTATTACCCTAAGTTATATACATATTTGTACAATGAGTCACAGCAGTCCAAATAAATCATCATATAACAAATCATTAGTGGCAAAACGCTATTTACTCCAAATCATTAAATAAAGAATTACTCAGCCAAACCAAAGTCAGCTTCAATATTAGTCAATACCAATGGCTACAAAAATAATCAAAATTAGTTAACACCAAAAGTAGTGACAAAACACTTAAACCATTATATAAGAAAATAAGGCAGTCTCAAAATTTAAATAACAATACTTGAAATAATAACAGTTAAGCATTAGCAGTATTCAAAATGTGTAACACACCTTGGAGTCGTGAGAGACTCAAAAACTTAACCCAAAAACAGATAAAATAAATGGTAATAACCATAGTTGTTAAGCATTAACACGACATATTGAAAGTAAACTGAACCGTTAAACAATAACATGGCATGTTGGACATAAAACTGAAGATTCAGGACTTTAAACCAAGTCACGACAACAGATGAACAAGTGTGCCAACCCCGCAGTGCAACACTGCCACCGAGGTAATCCTCAGTCAACATTGCCTAACACCAGCAATCAAAAATGAAGATCACACACATCAATACAGCTCTCGGCTGTCGTTGAGACATTACTCAACACCAAGTCACTCTTCACGTCACACAAACATGTCGTACTCGTATGACGAACACCATGCCGTACTCGACCATGTTGTACTCGACCATGCCATACTCCACAACAGGAACGTCGTCCACCAACAGACGAAAACCATGCTGCTTCAGCAGTGTTGACAATCACTTGACGTTAAATCCACCTCCCCAGCCATGCCGTATTAAATTTTGACCATGTCGTACTCCACAAAAGGACATAATTCTTCAATAGAACATGTAGTATACTCGAGCATGTCGTGCTCCAACAGGTAGAGAATACCTGCGCGGCTGACTCCATTGCTTACGACTGCTAACTGCCCATGACTGCTGAGGATTTGTGACTGACTCTCTCTCGCTCTCTCTCTCTCTCTCTCTCTCTCTCTCTCTCTCTCTCTCTCCACCCACCAGTGACAACACTTCCGATGTCGACGTGGCGAAAACCCCCGACCTGGAGGCACTAGGAAACAAGGAAACTATCAGATACCATAGTTCACACAAGAAACAACTGCCTTTTTCTCACAATATATATATATATATATATATATATATATATATATATATATATATATATATATATATATATATGAATCTACTTATCACATTTTACCAGATACATAAGTAATTGTAATAACTACAATGGCCATTGGCGTCTCAAATTCTTCAAGCTTTTTAGATATGCAGCAGGATTCGAACACACAGCCAGAGTATCAGAACGAAGTTACGTTGCGACCCGACCACAAGAGTAATTAAAGTTTGTTGTCGCCCGAATTCAGGTACATTTATTGGCGTTGGATATGGAATAGACCCATATTCACGAGTTTTGTCTAGTGGCCAATCGTTTTTATTGCTATTTTGGCTGAAATATATATATATATATATATATATATATATATATATATATATATATATATATATATATATATATATATATATATATATATATGTGTGTGTGTGTGTGAAATGGTATGTCGTTTGTGTGTTATGTATATACATCAACATTAGCGTTTAGATGTGATTGTATTTTTTCATATTAGAAGTAGCGGGTTCTCTGACTGTCGATCAGTTTTTTCCCAGACAGTTAGGTACTGACATGACTCGTCTTTCTGTTATTAGAAGAATCATGATATTTTGGGTTCATCATATGTCCTTTTTATTTAACCTGTTGGGTAATCTGAAGATGTCGCTGGTGATAACATATAAATATTCTCTGGTATTAATACAATTTTGCTTCACCTGATTATTAGAACTATAGTCTATGATATAGGATCTAAAATACCTTCATGTTGCGATATGAGATACGTTCATAAAAGTCGTGAAGCTAAGAAATTTCCCATTCTCCCTAAAGTGATGGTAGAGCAGGGGTAGCTGCCCCTTGTTTTTTACGTTTGCAAAGAGTTCCATTAACCGTTTTTAAAGGCTACTGAATTCCTTCGGTATGTTCATGTATAGACAGGCTGTCCATCTCGCAGAATGAAAATTGTTTTCTCTGTCTTTGTCATATTATGTTAATCATAACGCCCAGGTGTCGGTGGCATCGCAGGAAAATATCACGGCTTTCACGGACTTTCACCCAAAGAGAAGAAAATGTAATAAGTTGACGATGTCATAAGCAGGAACCCTCTAGATTTGAGTCTCAAATAAGAGCTGCCTCGAGTGAGACGATAAATGATATAGGTGTATTTGATATAATTTTTCATCTTGATAAATCAAGTTGCTTGAGTAACATTTTCAAGAAGTGGACTTAACACTTTTTTATGTCAGTCTTGCCCGGGGAAAGTAATTGGTGTTCCTGATTATGCAGTGAAAAATATTGTTGCTCTGCATAAGGGAGTTTTTAAATATATAATTGGTAAGATATAAATATCAGCAGAGATCAATGTCATGCTGTTAACATATGATACAATAAACAGAGCGAGATGTTAGGAAATACTTTTGATTAAGACGAATTTCTTAGTAAAGCAAAAAGGTAAAGGATAACTGAATAGAAAACCACAATAAACGAACTTATTAACAATTCGGATGCTCCGGATATCATAAATTTAGAACGCTAGCAATAGGGTTGGGAGAGGTTTTGAAAGCGTTTTAGAACTACAAGCAAGAAAGCTGGGAAAGGTTTCCAAAGACCATTTTAAGAACATTAGCAATAGAATTGGCAGCATTCTTAAAAGACCATTTTAGGGATAATAGCAACAGAGGTTAGAAATGCCTTAAAAGACCATTTTAGAGATAATAGCAATAGAGTTTGGAAATGCCTTAAAAGACCATTTTAGGGACAATAGCAATAGAGCTTGGAAATGTCTTAAAAGACCGTTTTAGGGATAATAGCAATAGAGTTTGGAAATGTCTTAAAAGACTATTTTAGGGATAATAGCAATAGAGTTTGGAAATGTCTTCGTTTTTAGGGATAATAGCAATAGAGTTTGGAAATGTCTTAAAAGACCGTTTTAGGGATAATAGCAATAGAGTTTGGAAATGTCTTAAAAGACCATTTTAGGGATAATAGCAATAGAGTTTGGAAATGTCTTAAAAGACCGTTTTAGGGATAATAGCAATAGAGTTTGGAAATGTTTTAAAAGACCATTTTAGGAATAATAGCAATAGAGGTTAGCAATGTCTTAAAAGACCATTTTAGGGATAATAGCAATAGAGTTTGGAAATATCTTACAAGACCAATCTAGGGACAATAGCAATAGAGTTTGGAAATGTCTTAAAAGACCGTTTCAGAGATAATAGCAATAGAGTTTGGAAATGTCTTAAAAGACCGTTTTAGGAATAATAGGAATAGAGTTTGGAAATGTCTTAAAAGACCATTTTAGGGATAATAGCAACAGATTTTGGAAATACCTTAAAAGATCATTTTAGGGATAATAGGAATAGAGTTTGGAAATGTCTTAGAAGACCGTTTTTGAGATAATAGCAATAGAGTTTGGAAATGTCTTAAAAGACCATTTTATGGATAGTAGGAATAGAGTTTGGAAATGTCTTAAAAGACCGTTTTTGAGATAATAGCAATAGAGTTTGGAAATGTCTTAAAAGACCATTTTAGGGATAGTAGGAATAGAGTTTGGAAATGTCTTAAAAGATAATTTTAGGGATAATAGCAATAGAGTTTGGAAATGTCTTAATAGACCATTTTAGGGCTAATAGGAATAGAGTTTGGAAGTGTCTTTAAAGACTGTTTTAGGGGCATTAGTAGCTAAAGTGTTGGGAGAGGCTTACAGAACAAAAACCTAGGTTTTTTCATATTAGAATGCCTCCTCCAGAAAAAAACAGAGACAAAAGATCCCACTTTTCGCCAGTTTCCATGAGAATTCGGTTATCCATTTTCACGCATTTACATAATTGTATATCATTACGACTCAAAGGAGAAGACATTGTTGACACTGACCGTTCACAGCAGCTTGTAAAGTGAGAGACGTAACACCCCTAAAGCCTTGCTTCCCTTTCAACAAAAAAACTTGGATGATTGAGATCGCGTGTTGACAATATACAATGATAGAGTAAAAAGACGTGTCTATCGTAACACGTGTATATGTGTGCGTAGTATTTTTTTTTTTATGTGCAAGGCATATAAACAATATGTGGTTAAACTTCCACTTTCTGTAATAACACTTGTAAACCTGTCTATCCTAGTAAGTTACGATTTACGAGTCAGACTGAAATCCGGTCTTCCGAAGTTCCCACAAACTTAATTAAGCTGTGAAATTTAACCTTTATTAAGTGACAGTTGTGATATTGTCTGCATTCAGGCATAGAAACAGTTCACGCCTCTCTGCACTGCTTAGGTATTTCAGGTTCAGTGTGCTCTGGGTGGTCCACCCATATTCCTGGAATTAGTATTTCCAGTGCTGCTTCGTAACATGAATTTAGTGTTTCAGTGCTCTTTCCCGTTCCATATTCAGTACGTTCCAGTGTTTCTTTTTCATCACATGAACTTAGTAGGCTTTGACTTTCTCTATTCATGACAGGATTTCAATATGCTTGAATATGTCTCTTTGATTAGGTTTTCCATGTTCAGTATGTTTTAAAAGTTATTTTGCATTACAGGAACTTCATGTATCAGTGCTCCCACCTTATCACTGTTGGTATATTTCAGTGTTACTTCGTTACATATGTCTCAGTGCTCCCTGTATATTACTGGAGTTTCATGTTTCAGTTCTTCTCCTGTATTAAGAATTTACCATATTTCAGAACTTGTCCTTCATTACAGGAACCAGTTGTCAAAGCCGAGCAGTCCCTCTACTCCAGGAGGAAGTGCAATGGCGTGAGTCCCACTTCTCCTGCAGCGCTGTCAGCTTCTTCTCAGCATATTGTTGTCGTTGAGGGTAAGTCAAGAAAGGCCGAGAATAATTTGGTTGTTTAGACACCGAATGACTTGCAGCAGTTTTGTTGCCCTCTTGTTTAAAAATGAGAGAGAGAGAGAGAGAGAGAGAGAGAGAGAGAGAGAGAGAGAGAGAGAGAGAGAGAGAGAGAGAGAGAGAAAGTTAAGTATACCTTAGTTTAACCAGACCACTGAGCTGATTAACAGCTCTCCTAGGGCTGGCCCGAAGGATTAGATTTATTTTACGTGGCTAAAAACCAATTGGTTACCTAGCAACGGGACTTACGGCTTATTGTGGAATCCGAACGACATTATAACGAGAAATTAATTTCTATCACCAGGTATAAATTCCTCTAATCCTTCATTGGCCGGTCGGAGAATCGAACGCGGGACCAGCAGAGTGCTAGCTGATAACAATACCCACCCTGCCAATGAGGAACTGAGAGAGAGAGAGAGAGAGAGAGAGAGAGAGAGAGAGAGAGAGAGAGAGATTGCTCCCTTACCTTACTTTTGTTAACTAAGAGTTTTGTCTTTAAGATTACCTTTGCACCTGAGTAGTACCTGAAGTAACATTAATTGCGTTTGTGTAAATATGATATACGGATGGATTGTGTTTGCTTCCGTTTTGAGTCCATGTTACGTGTGATTTATCTTATAGATATACTTTTATTGATTACATATGCTGTAAATGTTACTGTTCTTAAGCATTTCTGCATTTGAGAGGGAGTAGCTTGATCAACAGAGTGAGTCGTTTCTGATGGTCTCCTTTCCATTGCAGAAGAAGTGGTTGACCGGAACTGTGAGAAATGTCGGGAATGTTGCGTCGACTACCGCTCTTGGCTGCGATTTCAGAACATCATGTACATTGTGGTGCACGACGCTGTCTTCGATCTGTTCATTATGTTGTGCATCATCTTGAACACCATTTTCCTCGCCATCGAACATCATGGCATGTCTGACACGCTCAATAAGATCCTCGAAGTAGGAAACAGGGTGAGTGGGGTATCTTGTAAATCTCTCTCTCTCTCTCTCTCTCTCTCTCTCTCTCTCTCTCTCTCTCTCTCTTTTTATTTTGAATTATGTTAATAAACTGCATCACTTATAAAAAGGCTATCATGCTTCGACCATGTGCTAAATTAAATTTTAGTGCTAGATTTTTTTTATAAAGTAATTTATGATCTTATCTTTCAAATTACTTCCAAGATGAGATAAACGGCATTGTATTTAGTGAGGTTAATTCAGGATATGTCCAGATCAATTTTTTTCTCATTAAGTGTCTGCTGCATTTTACTGATAACCCTGTCTTCCATGTCTGTAGCCTCATTGGTTAGCCAGCACTCATACATAACCTCTCATTAGTAAACGTTCTACCTTTTTATCAGTTTAGTCAAGATTTGAAAACTAACCAAAAATAATTGCTACTTAATGGCTTCCCTGTCACAATTTTGATACATAGTTTTTTTAATAACAGAATTGTAGACACTTCTTGATCGTAACCATTTTTGCAAGGAGACAGTTTTGTTTTCTGTATATCCGTTAAGCCACC